>NC_051063.1:57656944-57956944 GCF_004664715.2 Peromyscus leucopus | reverse complement strand
TGGCTGCTCTTCCAGAGGTTCTGAGTTCAATTTCCAGCAACCACATGGTGGCTCACAACCATCTATAATGAGATCTGGTGCCTTCTTCTGGCATATAGGCATACATGTGGGTAGAACACTGCATGCATAATAAACCAACAAATAAACAGAGCTTAGAAGCTGAGCGTAGTGTCAAATACCTTTAATTCCAGCACTTAGGAAAATGCAGAGGAAGGTGGTTATCTGTGAGTTTGAGGCCAGCCTGGTTTACATAATGAGTTCCAGGACAGAGCTACATAGAGAGCCTGCCTCAAAGAAAAAAAAAAAAAAAGTCAGCAGTGGTAGGGCGAGGTGTGGCGGGGGCAGCTGGAGCTGGTTAAATGGCTCAGTGGTTAGGACCACCTGCTGCTCTTCCAGAGGACTGCAGCATACTGGACAACTCAGAAGCACCTGTAACTCCAGCTCCCTTTCCTCTGGCCTCAAAAGGCACACACACACACGCAAACATGCAAGCAAACACACACACACACACAAGTTAAAAAAAATTTTTTAGTTAAAAAAAAAATATAACACTTCAAGATATATTCACATGCCATTTTCTAGCCTACCTGGCATATGAATACCTTTAATCCCAACCACTCAGGAGGCAAAGGCAGGAAGGTATTTGTGAGTTTGAGGCCAGCCTAGTTTATGTAGAGAGTTCCAGGACAGCCAGGGCTACATATAAAGACCCTGTCTCAAAAAACAAAGTAAGAGCTAGAGAGACAACTCGGTGGTTAAGAGCATGTACTGCTCTTCAGAGGACCAGAGTTTAATTCTAAGCACCTTTATCAGGCAGCTCATAAACACAAAAACTCTAAGACAATCTGACACCTCTGGCCACTTCGAGCACCTGCACTCATGTGCACATAACTACACACAAATACATAGTTATTTATTTAAAAAAAATAAAACAAAGCCAAGCAGTGGTGGCACACGCCTTTAATCCCAGAACTAAGGAGACAAAGGGAAGTGATTATAAATTCGAGGCCAGTCTGGCATACAAAGCAAGTTCCAGTACAGCCAGGGCTACACAGAGAAATCTTCAAAACAAACAAACAAACAAACAAGAAATTCAAAAGAGAAACAAACCCAAAATAACAAACAAAACAAACCCACCAAAACAAAAAGATACATTTATAGGCAAGGACTTTTTGAAGGACTCAAATAGCAAAGGAAATAATCCCACCAATTAACAAATTAGAGTTTACAAAGAAATTTAAAAAGCTTCTATACACTAAAGGCAACAAGCACCTAGAATAAAAAGGCAGCTTACAAAATGGGAAATTCACACATCAAACAGGGGATTAATACAGAAATTAAACCCCCAAAGAATAAATCTCCTAATTGATAAATAAATGGGTTAAAGAACTGAATAGTTTTCAAAAGAAATACAAATGGCCGGGTATGGTGATGCACGTCTTTAATCCCAACATTTGGGAAGCAGAGGCAGGAAGATTTCTGTGAGTTGAGGCCAGTCTGGTCTACATAGAGAGTTCCAGGAAGCGTTAACTACATAAAGAGACCCAGTCACAAAAAACAAAGAACAAAACAAAACAAAAAGATATACAAATGTTCAATGAAAATCTGAAAAGGTATCCAAATTCTTAGTCATCAATACAAAGTAAATTAAAGCTGCTGTGAGATTTTTATCTCACTCTAGTCAAAATAGCTTTAATAAAACAAACAAACAAAAAATCCCAAGAGAACAACAACAAAAAACACCCAATGACTGGAGCTGAGAGCAGAAAAGTGCCTATCATGAATTCAATCCCCATTTCACAGCCACACATGTGCACCCTCCTACAATAATCATCATCCAAAAAACAAAAACAAAACCAACAAAACAAAACAAAAAACCAATGACAATAAATGCTAGTGAGGACCTGTGGAAAAAGAAAATCTTATGTTTTTGGTGGGACTGTAAATTGGCACAGCTACTGTGGAAGTCAGTATGGGAGTTCCTTTAAAACTAAAAATAAAGGTACTATATAACCCAGCTATATCACTGGGTATATACCTGAAAGACTCCAAGTCACCATATCACAGATACCTGGATATACATTTTTATTATGGGACTATTCACAATAGCTAAGAAATGGAACCAGCTTAGAGGCCTATCAAGAGATAAATGGATAATGAAAATGTGGTACACAATTACACAACGAAGTTTTATCCAGCTGTAATGAAAAATAAAATCATGGCATTTCAGGAAAATGGATGGAACTGTAGAATATCATGTGGAATCTATATGTGTGTGTGGGAAGATGGAGTAGAAAGGGAACCATGAGAGGGGAGGAAAAGAGAAGGGGAAAAACACAGGGTAATGAAACATATGTGACAAGAGAGCAGAAAGCAGGTCTATCTGGGGCAGGAAGGAAAACACAGGGTATGGTTTAGAAAGAGGCATCAGCTTCTGGCCAGTTCTCCTGTCTGCCTGCCATTTCACCATAGCAATGTACGAGTACAGACAGGCTCAGGGATTGAACCAAGGACCTCATGCTTGTGCTGCAGCAAGAGAATTTACCTGCTGTACCATCTCCTCAGGTCCCTAAGACCTCAAGTTCATTATTGTGGGAGCTGGAATCCCTTTACCATGCAGGTCCCAGGAATTATACTCAAGTTGTCAGGTCTACTCACTAAGCCATATCACCTGGCCCTCCACACTTTCTCTATTTTGGTGGTAAGCTCCAAGATTTTTTTTTTTTTTTTTTTGAGACAGGGTTTCTCCGTGTAGTTTTGGTGCTGTCCTGGATCTCACTCTGTAGACCAGGCTGGCCTTGAACTCACAGAGATCCGCCTGGCTCTGCCTCCCAAGTGCTGGGATTAAAGGTGTGCACCACCACCGCCGCAGGGCTAAACTTCAAGTTTGTATCACTAAGTTTAAGTCAACACTGAAGACACAAAGGTTTCCATTTTCAAAACGATGACCTAATGTTACTCTAGAAATTAAAACTTTGAGCAGCACTAACACAGGCACATATTAACTTCCCTGTTCTTGAGGTATCTTTAAGCCTAGCACTTTCTCCCTCCAAATCTAGAAACATCTCTCCTAGACAGGTCAACAGCTGCTTACCTTTACGTCAGCAATCAGAGCATCTTCGTCTTCTATCCCTGTGGGGACACACTTCTTGTGCAGTGGCAGTGACTCTAACTTATCTACAAGACAGCGAAGACCTTCAAGCTCAAAGTGGGTCAGATGCACTTGCCTATCCTTTCTAGGGCTACACTGGGGATCCCAAACTTGGCCATTGTGGGATCCCCGGCTAGAGTCTGAGGATGAGTCTCCAGACAAAGTTTTCTTCAGACTTGGAAGACTTCGGCAGGTTTTGCCTAGTCCATCATAATCCAGGTTGACTCCATTAGCAACAGGACTGGTAAGCACAGATCGCTTACTGTTCAAGCGTCGGGCTTCTCTGTCCACCCCTTCCTCGTCACCATTTCCAGACTCCAACTCATTTAATTCCATATCTACCAATGCAAAGGAAATAAATGCCAGTTGGCTAGTTGATTAACAAGAGAAATAATACAGTATACCCAAAGTTATAAAGGACAAGGCCAATGCTAAAAACCATAATTACAAATAGAAAAGACCCTGTAGTAGCTGAGTGGTAATGCATGCCTTTATTCCCAGCATACTAGGGAGCAGAGGCAGGAGGATCTCTGTGAGTTCCAGGCTACCCTGGTCTACATAGTGAATCCCAGGGCAGTTAGAGAGAGACCCTGCCTCAAATATACAAAACAAAATGAAAATAAAAATGGATATTGAAACTACCATATCATGGCTGGAGAGATGACTCAGTGATGAAGAGAATTTGCTGCTATTGTAAAAGATCCAGGTGGATTCTCAGTACCCACACGATGGTTTGTAACTATCTAGAATGCTAGTTCCATGGGCTCTGATACCCTCTTCTGACCACTGCAAGCACCAATCACATATGTGGTACAAATACATACATATGCTCACACAATAAAACAAATCTAATAATTTTTTTTTAAAAGAGAAAAAGGTAAAGCACAGAGGTTAAAAACAAAGATACTAGAGTCTGATTAGTCTAGTCCAAGGTATGGCTATGCCATTTAATAACTATAGGATCATAAAAAGTATAAAAATCTTGAGAGTTAAAATTCTCATTTATGCTGGGGGGTGGTACACACATTTAGTCCCAGCACTTGGGAGGCAGAGACAGGCTTTGAGTTTGAGGTCAGCCTGATCTACAGAGTTCCATGACAGCCAGGCCTACACAGGGAAACCAATGTCTCAAAATAAAACAAAATCAAAACAAATCCCAAAACAAACAACACTCTCCAAATTCTTATTTGTAAAATCAGGCTAATTATACCTGCCACACAGGCATATAGTTATATTACACACATATATACCATATATAATAAGAATTTAAACTATATAAATGACTTAAGAATAGACTGTGACCATCTGTATATAATAAAACATATTTATCTGGTCAAAAGGTTGAATTTTCAACCCTAAATGGGACATTTCTATATCACCTCTCCAAAAGAATACAATGGCTTGAGGAAGGGACGGTGTGTTGTTCAATGCTATATTCTAGGAATGACATGGAATCTTGAGCTGTCAGTGGCTGTGATTATTTATAATGCACAATAACCATACAAGATTGAGCCATCAACTTCCATCATGGACAGGAGGGGATCACAAAGCCCCAACCCTTCCACAAGATCTACACAGTCAAGTATTGCTAAGGGCTCATAAGCCCCTCTCCTCCCTGAAGATCTTTTGGCAGTTCACAGTTGTGAGGGGAAGGAGAAAAATTTTCTTTACTAGTGTAGCCATTGATTGCCCATGTATCTGTAAATATCCTTCACACAGGCTTCTACAGTAAATCTAATTATATTTATTAGTTGATAACCACCCCCTAGAGAGGCTGGAGAGACAGCTCAGCTGTTAAAAGCACTGGTAGTTCTTCCAGAGGACCTGGGCTCAATATCCACATGGCAGCTCACAGATGTCTGAAACTCCAGTTCTAAGGTTCCAACACTTACGTAGACATACATGCAGGCAAAACACCAGTGCACATAAAATAAAAATTATATTCTCTTAAAAAGAAAGAGAACCACCCCTTTAAACAATTCGAGTAGAAGGAGACTAGCTAGAAAGAGGAAAGAGTCCTGTAGGTAGGGGAGATGAGACATGAGGGTAATGGGAGACAAAACATGCATGGAAATATCATAATAAAACCCGTATGTATAACTAATATATGCTAACAAAAAACAAAAACAGATAATGTATCACTTATCTTGAGGAAATGAATATACCAACCCAGTCAGAGTATTTCATTCAGTAATATCATTTCATTCAGCCTGGTAATTCATATTTAGTTGTGTATTGAGTGTTCAGGTGCAGTAAACCAATTTGGAGTTTTCACATACACAAGTACAAAAGGCAAAAACCTCCAAACTTAACTACTAAGTGACAATGTACTCTTCAGCTCAAGTATGTCTTGAAAGTTCATGGAGTCAGAACACTTACCCATGCTAAGGGATTCTTTTTGAAATTCCTTAGTTAGGTGGGATCGGTTGGTTATGCAGTATACGTATCGCTCCAACACATACCAACACATTTCGTAGTAAAATGGGTAACGGAATTTATTTGGAACCTATACAGGAAAAGAATCATGAGAAAACAAGGCAAAGACAATTTACAAGGTAAGACAATAAGAAAAACAATCTCAATGACTGCAATAATTATTAACCCAGGAAAAATTGTCATTCAATCTATAAATTTAAGCTGTCATCTGAAGCAAGAACTTAATTTGTCATTTTTGAGAATGTTGACCTTAGAAATAGGCAAGATAGTTTGTATCTGCAACCCCAGTCCTCAAAAGGCTGATTTCAAGGCAGGCCAGAACTACACAGTGAGACTCTGTCAAAAAGGAAAAAGAGATAGGAGATAGGGTGTGTGTGTGTGTGTGTGTGTGTGTGTGTGTGTGTGTGTGTGTGTGTGTGTGTGTGTGAACAAAAGCAATGACTGAGGATATAGATCAGTTAGCAGATTGTTTGCCTAGCATACATAAAGGCCTGGGTGGGAATTATAGGACTGCAAAAAAAAACTAGGTACCATGATATATACTTGTATTCTCACCACTTTGGAGGTAGAGGCAGGAGGATCAGAAATTAAAAGCCAGCCTGGGCTACATAAAACCCTATCTCAAAACCTGACATCAAACAAAAACAAAAACACAATAAAAAAAAAAGAGGAAGAAAACGTTGTTTTTCAGTTTAAGGTTTGATTACAGGGATGTTGCAATAAGACACAATAACTAGGTGTAGGGCACACACATCTGTGATTTCTGCCCTCAGGAGGTAAGAGGCAAATGAAAAAGGAGAAAGGTGGAGGAGAATGAAGAGAGAGTAAAAGGTCCTATATATTTGCAAAATTAGAGATCCATGCCTTTAATCCTAGCACTCACTAGACACAGGCAGGCCAGCCTGATCCACACAGTGAGTTCCAGGGCTACATATAGAGATCTTGTCTCAAAAAACAAAATGCAACCGGGTGGTGTTGGTGCACACCTTTAATCCCAGCACTCAGGAGGCAGAGGCAGGCGGATCTCTGTGAGTTCGAGGCCAGCCTGGTCTACAGAACGAGTTCAGGACAGGCTCCAAAGCTACACAGAGAAACCCTGTCTCGAAAAACAATACAAAACAAACAAAAAAACTGCCTTAGAGTATAAAGGCATCCAAGCATTCTTGCTTGGCTCTGTTTTGTTTTTGTTTTTGTTTTCTGAATCTGAAGAACACAGGACAAAGAATCTAATGAAAGCTAGATAGGAGATAAAGTTACACGCTTATAGTAAGACATTCATTATATGCACGAAAGTATAATTTTAAACTTATTCTCAAGCTGTATGCTCTTTAGAAGACAAGATTGAGGGCTGGAGAGATGGCACAGCAATTAAGAGCACTGGCTGCTCTTCCAGGGGACCCAGGTTCTATACCCAGCACCCACATGACATCTCACAGCTGTCTGTAACTCTAGTTCCAGGGGATCTACCATCCTCACACACACATATATATATGTAGGACAAACATCAATGCACATTAAAAAATAAATAAACTTAAGGGGGAGCAGGAAAGTAGACTGAGACTGTTCAACATCCACTCTCAGTTTCCCTGTCTTGTGCTTTGTAGTACACTCACCTCTCAGACTAATAATTTGTGTGGTTTTATCAGTCATTTTTTATAGCATTAACCTTCTTTTCATTCAGAGCATTTTAAAAATTATTTCAGAAATATAAAGAATGCCCCTTAGGTATAGGATTGCCAAGGGAAAGGTGAATTAAAATAACCATAAATCAAGAACAGGGAAGATGAGTGCCAGGTACCATTCTAAATATATCTGGTACCTTCTGGTGCATGTTTAATCCCAGTACTCAGGAGGCAGAGGCAGACAGTCTCTGTGAATTTGAGCCAGCCTGCTCTACACAGTGAGTTCCAGAACAGCCAGAGCTACATAGTGAGACCCAAAGCAAGTTCCAGGATAGCCAGGGATACAGAGAGAAGTCCTGCCTCTAAATAAATAAATAAGTAAGTTAGTTAGTTAGTTAGTTCCAGGACAGCCAAGGATACAGAGAGAAGTCCTGCCTCAAAATAAATAAGTAAGTAAGTTAGTTAGTTCCAGGACAGCCAGGGATACAGAGAGAAGTCCTGCCTCTAAATAAATAAAATAAAATAAGCCAGATGTGGTGGCCATGCCTTTAACTCCAGCATTTGGGAGGTAGAAACAGGCAGATCTCTGTGAGTTCAAGACCAGTCTGGTTTACAGAGCTAGTTCTAGGACAGCTAGAACTGGGTTTTTTGTTTATTTGGTGTTGGTTTTGTTTTTTGTTTTGTTTTTTTCAAGACAGGGTTTCTCTGTGTAGCCTTGGCTGTCTTGGAACTAGATTTGTAGACCAGACTGGATATACAGAGAAACCCTGTCTCGAAAAACAAACAAAAAATTAAATTAAAATATCAATATATATCAAACAACCTTTTTATATAGAGGCTGTAATTCAAGGCCAAATAGCCCGCCCCTGACCGCCCTCATGTCCTGCTGTCTTCAATTGAAAATGAAAAGGGAATCCTTTTCTTTCTCTTTTGTTTTTTCTTTTTTCGAGACAGGGTTTCTCTGTGTAGCTCTGCGCCTTTCCTGGAACTCGCTTTGAAGACCAGGCTGGCCTCGAACTCACAAAGATCCGCCTGCCTCTGCCTCCCAAGTGCTGGGATTAAAGGTGTGTGCTACCACCGCCTGGCAAAGGGAACCCTTTTCAAAACCTTTCATCAGATCACGGGTATTACTATCAAATAAGGAAATCACTTTATGACCATTAGACAAGAGGCATACAACCAATGAAACATATAACTAGACCCAAACCTGGATCTCTTATGTGATTATGGCTTTCACCAGAAGATTCTTCTCTCTCACTTAAAAACCAATTTGTTTCTGGCAAAACAGAGTAGGGAGCTAAGAACTAACAGGTATTGGGTCTCCTTAAACTAAATATAACATGCTATGCTTCTCTGCTAGCCTTTGAAGCATATTAATACTTTTTGGGAAAGGTCTTGAGTATATAAGTATAAATATTATACACACACACACACACACACACACACACACAAGTATAAATTCTAAAATTCTCAATAAATTTGATGACAGCTGACTAATTACTGACACTTATGATGGAGAGGGAAGGGCCCAATAAGATGACCTTTACCAGCGTGTGTGTGTGTGTGTGTGGGGGGGGGGTTGAGATAAGGTTTCTCTGTAGCTTTGGAGCCTGTCCTAAAACTCATTTTGTAGACCAGGTTGGCCTCAAACTCACAGAGATCCACTGTCTCATTCTCCCGAGTGCTGGGATTAAAGGTGTATGCCACCACTGCCTGGCTTAAAATTTAATTTTTAAAAGATGTTTACACTTTCAAAACTGGGAAAGGGAAAGCAGGGAGAACTGGTAATAAGAATAAAGATAGAAAAATTCAAAGTTGTGAAATTAGAAGGAATTATTTCCATTCCACAAACTATTCATGACACGAAAATGAAAAACATGGCTCAAAAGATTATACAAATATCCATATGAAGAACTTCAGACTTAAAAGTCCCCGAAAATAAGAGTCTAGTAAATTTTTTTGTTATGACCTCAAAATATGTGGAAACTGCTTTTTAACGCAAAGAAAATCTGAAAAGTTGACAAATTATCTATGAATCCCTTTCTGATTCATTTACTGTATTGGGAAAGAAGATGGCAGTATATGCAAATGAAGTTTAGAAGGCAACATGCAGGTGTTGGTTCTGTCCTTACACCAGGTGTGTTCTGGGCTTGAATTTTTGTTATCAAGCTTAGTAGTGAGTATCTTTACCTGAATCTCTTTAAACTTGTCTTTTTCTTTGATAACATGGTCTTGCTACATAGTTCAAGCTGGCCTCAAACTCACAATCTTCCTGTCCCTGAGTGCTACAAAGATTAGAGGCATGTGTTACCAAGCTCACCTAATATCTGTCTTAAATGGGGAAACTTCTTCACATATTATTGTTACAGAAAATTACTCACCCGTGTCCGGTCTTCAATGCTATATATCTTTAATTGCATGGGGATGTTGAAGCTGTGCAAAAAATTGCCTCCAAACACTAATGTGTCTGTAGGAGTATACACAGCGTGAATCCAACCTGGAAGACAGACAGGAAATGGAAGCAGGACTGAATGCACATACTGCAATATATATCTAAGGAAAAGGTTTTATTTACTTATTTTAAAGTCAGGGTCTTAAATGCTGCTCATGCTAGTCTCAAACACATACAAATAGCTAGGCCTAAGGTGTGTGACCCCACACTCAGCATAAGATGTGTACGCTTTTTTTTTTTTTTTTTGCTAGAGATACAACACAGGGTATTATGCATGCTAAGCAAGTACTCTACCATCAAGTTACTTCCTCAGTGCAATAACCTTTTAATAAATGCTGCTACCAATTATTAAAGCATCAACTATGCACCAGCTCTGTCTAAGACAGTCTATTACTATTCTCATGTAGTCTTCTCAACAAAAAAACAGACTTAAGTATTTGGTAGAAATAGTATTGAGCAGACAACTAGATAGCCAGAAGTCTCAGACCAGGAACACCAAAATTTGTACTCTTTATATGCATTTATTTTAGAATTAATGATTCAATATCACTGATTCAACACTCCCCATGCAGGTAGGGAAAGGTGGCTCTTCACTAGAGAGGATACATCACATATAAAGATTATGAATTACTGGGCTTAATGTGTAGTCCAAACATGTTTATCTTTTGAGAAGCTACCACTGGCAATACTAATACATTGTGTCAGAATTAAAGCAGTGCTATGTTTAATTTTTTTTGTTTTAAAATACACATTCTCTGCATTGTACTCCATAAAAACAGAAAAACACACCATTGCTTGCTGCATGCACATGTATGTGTTGCTGGGGCTTGAATTCAGAACCTTGTGCATACTCAATTTTCTTTTCTTTTTTGTTTTTCGAGACAGGGTTTCTCTGTGTAGCTTTGCGCCTTTCCTGGAACTCGCTTTGGAGACCAGGCTGGCTTCAAACTCACAGAGATCCGCCTGCCTCTGCCTCCCAAGTGCTGGGATTAAAAGCGTGCGCCACCAGCGCCCGGCACTCAATTTTCTTTAAGAGAACAAAGGAGCTAAGTGCTAGAAAGCAACATACTTTCCCCACTTTGCTTACCTGAGGGAATGACGAAGGTATAGCCCTGCTTGAGCTCAATTCGTTGGCAATCTGACACCCGGTCACCCAGAAAGATGTCTCCCTGTTTCCCTGACAGCAGCCAATTCTCGTACAGCTCCAGGTTGTGGGCTGTAGGGGGGATGAGCCAGAAGACCTGTGAGTTAAAAAACTTCAGTCTGTTAACAGCCATTGACATGATCCAGTCGTCTCCCTCAACTGATACAGGTACAAAGATGACTGGAAAGTAGAAGACTAGAGACTTGACTATCTAATAAGTCAGGACCTAAACAAACAGATCTGGTCTGACAGCATTTGGATTTCCTGGGACTATGGCTATAGAAGAACCCAGAACCCATTTAGAACACTAAGAGAAAAGGGGCCTTGTGATTATTACCTGGGCAGTTTCTTAAAAACTTTGAATAGAGGCTTAAGCAGACCCATTATTTAGGTTAATAAATAAAATTAATAACCCTAAGAGACTGGCCCGAGGCTGCCCTGTCCCAAGGTAGTAACTAAGATCAATAGGACAAAACTTACAATCCTTCTATATAGATGTAAATAAACAAAGAGACCCAGATATCCTAGGTTAAGTTTTTTTTTTTTGGTTTTTCGAGACAGGGTTTCTCTGTGTAGCTTTGCGCCTTTCCTGGAACTCACTTGGTAGCCCAGGCTGGCCTCGAACTCACAGAGATCCGCCTGGCTCTGCCTCCCGAGTGCTGGGATTAAAGGCGTGCACCACCACCGCCGCCCGGCCTAGGTTAAGTTCTTATGTAATTGTTATCATCCCAGTTCTGCTTCTGCTAATAGATGTAGTCACTCCAAGTAGAAGAAAGACTAATATTACAAACCTCTGCTATTAACTCTAGATTTCAATTCTGAAATAATGCTTAGAAAAACTTGTGAGAAGATGGAATAAATTTTATCATTATTGAGATATAACTATTTATGACTGAAAGTGACCTTTTCAAACCCACAAAAAAAGGCTTAATGTATGCTTTGGTCACATTTCAGACCAATATCTCTAGACAGGGAGAGCTGGCTGAATCCTAATTTGCTGGATTTTTTTGTCAATACATCTAAAATTTATGTTCCCTTCTTCTACATTACTTTTCTTCTAGGTACAAAAATGATATTGTCCTCCAAGAATTACCTTTTCAATTTCACATGGAGAATTCTGATTTGCAGTCTAGAAATAGCATTACTGAGATTTCCCAAGTACTCGGCAAATATTGGTGGAATGACACTCGCCCACATAAATAAAACTCCAATGGACTAGCCACCAAAAGCAACTGAATCTACAATTCTCTTCAAATATGAATGGGGGATGTTTCCTAATAGACCAGTTTCAAGATTATATTAAGCATGTAAGTCATATAATCTGCTTTTAATTCCAATCCCAACCATGACAGTACCTTTCCACCTTGGTGGATATGATACCAAACAGAAGTACCACCAAAGTCCACGTGGAAGTCAGTATAGCAGCCTCGAACACTCATTAGACAGTACCTGACCCAAAGAGAAGCAGCAGCATTACTATTCTGATAAAGAGAAACTACCCACCAAAATGACATTCTCCTCCCTACTGAACTCTCTCTACTTTGCATCTCATAAACTCCTAGTAGGTTTTCTTTCTTTTCTTTTTTAAGGTCTCACTATGCTTCTTGGCTGTCCTGGAACTTGCTAATTAGACCAGGCTGGCCTTGAAACTCAGGAGACCTAGCTGCCTCTGACTCAAGGCATAGGCCACCATATCCTGTTAAAGAAATGCAGTTCTAAGTCACATTTCTAGGACATACAGCTTTTTCCCCCCTCACTTGTGAGATCATGTGCTATGTAATTTCTCACATACTTTTGATACTATAAAGTCCACTGTTTAAACAATCTATTGATTTGATGATTTAGCACAGAGCAAAGCTTGAAAGGGACAGACTATTTCCTTGCAACCACTTTTAAACCCCACAGAACACTTAGGAAAGTATACAAGAATGAACAACTTACTTTTGCACTTTAGGGTACTGCATCTCTAAAATGGCATTTGTTGATTCAGTCTGACTTTCTTTCAAGTGCCTTGGCCACATGTTATCTACCCAGTCAATGAAATCCACCTTTAAAAAGGAAGAGACATTTAAGAGGTGCAGTTACAGAGAATTTTAAAGTCAAGAAAAAACAACTCCTTTAAATATACACAGCACAAAAGAAAATTTTAAAATCTGTGAGCCTTAGAGACAAAAGCCAAACGTTCTGGAAATAAATAAAAATGAGAACAAAGACTAATAGTTCCATTAACATAACTAAAGCAAGCACTGGACAAAATGGATTAAAAACAGTAGTTTAGAACTAGGAACTTCCTTCTGTCAATACTGGTTTGGTAGGTTGAAACTGTGTGAAGGTATAAAATTTTTAAAGGGTAGTTTTTAATGGTAACTGTAAACTCACTGTTAGAGTTAGCTAAAATATAAAAAGATCTGAGCTGGAAAGATGGTGTAGAAATAAAGGCACATAACACCAGGCCCAACAACGTCAGTTTGACACTGCATCTCACATACTGAAAAGAGACAACCAAGCCCCTTACATGTGTACCATGATGTTCACATGCACACAAACATAAAAATAAATGTTTTGTTTGTTTGTTTTTTCAAGACAAGGTTTCTCTGTATAGCCTTGGCTGTCCTGGAACTCACTCTGTAGAACCAAGTGGCCTTTTTTCTTTTTCTTTTTTTTCTTTTTTTTTTTAAAGATTTATTTATTTATTATGTATAGTGTCCTGTTTGCACATATCCCTGCAAGCCAGAAGAGGGCATCAGATCTCATTACAGGTGGTTGTGAGCCACCATGTGGTTGCTGGGAATTGAACTCAGGACCTTTGGAAGAGCAAGCAAGTGCTCTTAACCTCTGAGCCATCTCTCCAGCCCCCTTCTTCTTTTTTTTTTTTTTTTAAAGAGTATCACTGAGCAGTGGTGACACATGCCTTTAATCCCAGCACTCAGGAGGCAGAGGCAGGTGGATTTCTGAGTTCAAGGCCAGCCTAGTCTACAGAAGGAGGTCCAGACAGCCTAGGCTACAGAGAAAACCTGTCTCAAACAAACAAACAAAAAAACCTTACTACTACTACCACCACTACCACTACCACCACCACCACCACCACCACCACCACCACCACCACCACCACCACGAAAACAGAATAATTAAAAGAAAAAATTCAGTATGTGACATAAAAACTACTGGCTTAGCAATCATAAGCTCCTGATTTATCGATGATGGTGTGATGGTTAACTCTAGACAAATATTAAAATCTTTGAAATGGCTAGGCATCTTAGTACACCCCACCACCACCACCACCAACAGGGTTTCTGTGTTGTTTTGGAGCCTGTCCTGGAACTCACTCTGTAGACCAGGCTGGCCTCGAACTCACAGAGATCCGCCTGGCTCTGGCTCCTGAGTGCTGGGATTAAAGGTGTGCAGCACCACCACCCAGCTTTTTTTTTTTTCCTTAATAATCTTATGTTTACTTCCTGTCAACTAGTTCCTTGCTCACCTCTTGACCTATGGTTCACTTTACTTAATCCTGTTTACAATATTCAAGTAGAAAACTCTTGGATTAAAGGTGTGTGCTAGGGCTGAGCAACACCACAACTAGAAACAGGTTTTTTCCAGTAAGTAACATAATCTCAGTATTCACAGTGTGATCAAATATCCTGCAACAATTATAAGCAATTAACATGTAATAATTTTCAAAATCAAAGGATATAATTAGAATTTCAATGGAAATAGGATAAAACACTGAGATACTGGCTTAGACTAGAACAGTCCAAGTTCTGCTATACTAGGTCGAAAACATACGTGAATTTTTTTGTGTTTGGTGTTTTGAAACAGTCTCTCTATGTAGACCTGGCTGGCCTAGAATTCAGCGATCCACCTGCCTCTGTCTCCTCATATGCCACTAGGCCTGGCAAGATTTTATTGTTTTTTGAGAAGAGGTCTCACTCAGCTGAAGATGACCTTGAACCCCTGATCCTCTTGCCTCCAGCTCATATATGCTGGGATTGGATTACAAGCTTGTACCCCTCTGCCCAGCTCTTTTTGTTTCTTAGGAAGGCGTATATACAGATCAATTCCAAAAGTGAAGCCAATTCCTCTTCCTGAAGAGTTTTCTCAATACTGAGTAGATAAACCACTACTTTCCCAAAAGACAGGAAAATAAAAATTAACTTCAGGAGAGTAGAATATCAAAAACAAATGAAACCAACTCATTTATGACTACTAATTACATACTTGAACAAACTGTTACATAAAATGCTCACCTGGAGAAGTGGATGGGTTGGGGGTGCAAAATTTACCTTGCTCTTGATATAAACCTTCCCTTAGTTTCTCTCTCTTTTTTTTTAAGATTTATTTATTTATTATGTATACAGTGTTCTGTATCTATGTATGTCTGCACACCAGAAGAGGGTACCAGATCTCATTATGGATGGTTATGAGCTACCATGTGGTTGCTGGGAATTGAACTCAGGACCTCTGGAAGAGCAGTCAGTGCTCTTAACCTCTGAGCCATCTCTCCAGCCCCCCTTAGTTTCTCTTTTTTATTTGCTTTGATTAATTTATTTTTTTGAGACAGATTCTATCTTATGCATCCCATGCTATCCTAGAACTTTCTAGGCAGACCAGACTGGCCTCAAACTCATAGAGATTTGCCTGCCTCTGTCTTTTGTGTGCCAGGATTGAAGGCCTATGCCACCACACATGGCATAACCCCCATCCCAATAATTCCCTTAAGTTTCTTAGCAAACATGAACCTACAGGACAGAAATTCCTTAAGCGAATTTGCCAGTAACATTTTAAGATTCTTATCTATCACGGGAAAGGTCAAGTTCCCAAATTAAGTTCTTGGAGATTTAGATCAGAATAATTCTAATAAAATTTATTTTGGAAAATGAAGTCTTTTAAAAATGAGTTACTATTATCCAATATTCTTTTCAACATTTAACTTAATCTTGGCATGTGCAAAGCTATAAAAATTCTCCCAGTATAAAGACCTTCTGGTGAAAATGATAATGACTAACCGTGGAAGGTCGCTGCACCATGTTCTCAAGCCTGGTGTGGCTAAACTCTAGGCTGATGACATTATAGAGTTTCTCTCGTTCCTCCTCTGGGGTCTCATAGTATCGTGTCCATTGAGCCATGGTCATTTCAATGCCCTTCTGTGTGTTCACATCCATGACATCCACCATCCGACGACTCCCTACATGAAAGAAGCTCTATTAAGACGCAATTACTCTTAAGTATATTAAGCATACAAAACACAATTCAAAATAAACTAACCTTTCTTACTTAAGGTAATTAGTAACACACAAGGAAATTATTTGAGGATGATCATAACCACATCGGAGAATGAAAAGGACAATGGGCAAAGTTAAAAATACTCATCACCCCCTAGGCCACGTTTACTACACTGTCAAGTACTGAATCTTTTTTTAATACCTCACATAATCTCACAATTATACACGATAAATGTCAATATTTATTTCATAAATGATAAAACAGGGATCGGGTAACTTGCAAGACAAAAGACTTACTAAAATATACTGTTTCAGTGAAGGTTTACAGACTGACCTAATCTGTCTCAAGAATGTCAGTTAAGAGTCACTTGTAGTGGCGCATCCCTTTAATCCCAGCACTCAGAAGGCAGAGGCAGGAAGATTTCTGTGAGCTCGAGGCCATCCTGGTCTACTGATTTAGGACAGTCTGGGCTGTTACAAGAGAAAAAACCCTGTCCTTAAAAATAATAAATAATTTTTAAAAAGTGTGAGTTAAGGTTCCTCTAGTTAGTGAATATCAATTTAAATTTCTACCCTTCAGTTTAACAGAGTTTGTTTCTCCAATCCTGTCATAATTTTTTCTAATATAAACCCTCTTCACATTTCTTCATATTTACAATCTGATCAAGTTACTATGCAGACACAAAGCTCCATCAGTCTCCCTCAACCATAACAACAACAAAACATAGCATGTTGCTGAGTGCTGGAGAACACCTTTAATCCCCACGCTCAGTAGGGTAGAGGCGGGCAAATCTATAAATTTGAGGTCACCTAATCTACACATTTCCAAGCCAGTGATACATAGTGAGATCTTGACAAAAAGACAGAGAACGAGTGAGTTACCCAATTTATAAGACTAAACCATACTACACCAGGTAGAAAAGAGGCTGTACACTAAAAGGTTAAATAATTCCAAGATCAGTAGATGAATGACTAAACAAAAAATGGTCAATTATATAATGAAGGGACATAAAAGACAGAAGTACTGCCAGGCAGTGTTGGTGCATGTCTTTAATCCCAGCATTCAGGAGGCAGGCCTAAGTTCGAGGCTAGCCTGGTCTACAGGACAGGTCCAGGACTGCCAGGGCTACACAGAGAAATCCTGCCTCAAATAAATAAATAATAAAAGTAATAATAATAAGTACTAATCCACACTATTACAATCACAATCACAAACCTGGCAAGTATGCTATGTGAGAGTCATAGATGAAAGGCTACATATCATATAATTCCATTTATATGAAATACACATATTAGATAAATCCAGATCTAAAAAGCATCAGATCAGTGGTTGTCAGGGGAACTCCAAGAAAGAGAATGAAAAATGACTGCTTAACAGGCTTTTGTTTTGAGTGATAACGAAGTTCTGCAAGTAGATAGTGATAATGGCTGCACATTGAATAGATGTAATGCCACTGAACTGTAAACTTTCGTTACCCCCCCTCGTGTCTCTCTCCCCTCTTAAATTAAAGATAAAAGCAAATGTTTTCCTTCTAGAACTCTGGGCACAACAAAAGCAATTTTATTCTCTGTGTTATCAGAGCATTCAGAACTCTGTATCAATTAGATGAAGAATATTAACCATCATAGGAATAGTGAACAAAGTCTTAGAATGCAGTGTTTTGACAGATACTGCTTCTGTTTCTTTTTCTTTCTTCCTCCCACCCCAAGATTTATATATTTTATTTTATGTGTTTGAGCATTTTGCCTGCATGTATACCTATGTACCACAGTGTCTGATGCTTGTGGAGGGCAGAAGAGGGTGTCAGATGCCCTGGTACTGGAGTTACAGACAGTTATGTACTGCCGTGTGGGTGCTGGGAACCAAACCCAAGCCCTCTGCAAGAGCAGCAAGTAAGCGCCTGGGCAGTGGTGGTGGTGCACACCTTTAATCCCAGAACTCAGGAGGCAGAGGTAGGCGGATCTCTGTGGTGTACAGAGTGAGTTCCAGGATAGGCTCCAAAGCTACACAGAGAAACCCTGTCTCGAAAAATAAAAAACAAACAAACAAAGAGCAGCAAGTGCTATTAACCAATGAGATATCACTTCCAGCCCCATACACTATTTCTGTGTACTTCACATATAAGAGACATGAACCACCACATCTAGTTTTTAACTTACTTGTATTTGTGGAAATTCAATGAGTTTCTTAAAAGCATATAGCAGAACTGTTTTGTTTTTTTAATCTACTCTGCTAGTATTTGCCTTCTAATTGAAGATTTTGATTTATTTAAACTTCAAAGAGCCCCTTTTTGTGAAGAGTAACTTCTCCCTTGATTCATTCAAGAGTTCTATCTTTAGCTTTTGCAATGTTTCATTTTAATATGCTTTGGTGAGGGTCTCTGAGATCATTGTGCATTCTGGATATTTTTATTCATGGAATAAATATGGAAAATTTTCAGCAATTATTTCTTCAAGTATTTTCTCTGCCTCTCTCTCTTTTAATATTCCCACAATGTACAACTGTCTGCTTGACACTGTCAAACATGCTTCATCTTTTGTCTGTTTTATGCTGCTGTAACAGAATACCTGATAGTCTGGAGCTCATGTTCATCTTGCCTCTCAAATGCTGGGATTATAAGAGAGCAAACTACAATTGGTTTGCAAATTCAGGACAGTTGTTTTATGTGTTTTATCTTATTGTTTTCTGGGTATGAGTGTTGCTTACATGTATGTCGGTATGCCACTGTATACTATTTTAGTCTCTATTTTAATTCTTGTAAGAGCTTTACAAAATCTAAACTTATGTCTTATGTTTTTTGAGCCTGCATTTAATCCTGAACATGTATGCTCAACATGTAACTTTCTCCGTGAATACAACTGCTTTTGAATATTCTAGTCTTGAATGTATGTTTAGGGGAAGGAGTCTATCAGCCTTTTTGGTTTGTTTGTTTGAGACAAGGTTTCTCTGTATAGCCCTGGCTGACTTGGAACTCCCTTTGTAGACCAGGTTTGTCCTGAACTCAGAGATCTGCCTGCCTCTGCCTCCCAAGTGCTGGGATTAAGGGGGGGGGACACACCACCACCACCACCACCACCACCACCACCACCACCACCACCACCACCACCACCACCACCACCACCACCACCACCGGTGTCTTTTGAGACAAGGTCTTTCTATTATATCTTCCTTGTACCATCACACTTGACCTTCTACCAGCCTTTTAAATCCTAGAGAAGTCACTGAGGTCAAACATAAGGGCACTCTAACAGCTTAGAGGTAGAGAAACAGCAATCTGTGGCAACAGCACAAGCCCCAATATTTTTACAAGACCTTTCTTACCCACCTCTGGCTCCAGTAAAGCTGTGTGTTGTGCTTTTGGAAAAAATATGTACAACTGCTTCATGGGTTCTGGTTGGTGAGAATTTGGGGATGTGGAAATCTGGTCATTACTATGCTAAAACCTGAAATTAACTTTATTGTCTAAATCTTTCCCTGGCCATTGCAAATCTCCAACAAAATTCCACAATAGTTGTAACAGATGGACGCATTCTATCAAGGAAATAATCACATAAATGGAGAAGAATCTTGCCATATACCCAGAAATTTCACTGAGTCTCTATTTTAAGTTATAGGAGACGATTCTTGTGGAGGTCATTTGTGAAGTGCAGTCATAAGAATATCTAAGCAAGGGGATACAAAGAGGCTCAGCAGTAAGAGCAGGGGCTACTCTTTCAGAAGTATTCTCAGTACCCATGTTAGGTGGCTCACAACTACCTGTAACTCCAAAGGTTCCAATCCCTCTTACCTCTGAGAGCACCTGCATATGACTAAAAAATAAAAATCTGCCAGGTTGGTGGCAAACACCTTTAATTCTATCACTTGGGAGGCAGAGACAGGCGGATCTGAGTTAGAGGCCAGTCTACCAAGACAACAAGAGCTACATTTGAGAGACCCTGACTCATAAGTAAATAAAAAGGAATTTTAAAAGCCAACACAGGAAAGCTATGGCTGTCTACTGCCTTACTTTCCTAAAGGTTACTAAGAAAGAAATGAGAGGGGTTGGAGAGACATGGCTCAGCGGTTAAGAGCACTGGCTGTTTTTCCAGAGGACCAGGGTTCAATTCCCAGTACCCACATGGCAGCTCATGTAACTCCAGTTACAGGGTACCTGACACCCTCACGCAGGCAAAACACCAATGTACATAAATTTAAAAAAGAAAAAAGAAAGAAATGAGAAACTGAAGATATAACTCAGTTGCTGAAAGAATGCTCACCTAGCATGGACAAAGCCCTGGATTTGATCCCCAGCTCCAAATAATCTGGGTATGGTAGCAAATGTCTGTTAACTGCAGCACTCAAAAAGGGACAGGTAGGTAATTAGTTTAAGGTCATCCTTGGCTACATGGTGAGTTTCAGACTAGGCTAGTTCACATGAACCTCTGTCTAGTAATCATCATAAAAATAAAGGATAAGAAGTAAACTTCTACAATGTTGAGTACTTAGAGTAGCTAGGCCTCCTAAAAGAGCTGTGCTTAAAAGGAATGGTAAGGATATTGATCACTCAACAGATTATTAAGCACTTGGTCCACAGTTGTCCTAGGTACCAGTAAATACACGGGTGACAGGTGCTTAGAATAACACAGAGCATTAGGGCATGAATAATACAGGCATCAGAGAATTTAGGCTGTCTGTGACTTTCACCTCTCAGATCAAGCAAGTTTACCCAGCAGTCAAACAAGGATCTAAGTGGCAAGAGTTGGTGCTACAATATTTAATTTCCAAACTAAGGAACAGTACTATCATATACTACAAATAGCAAGAATCAGAATTCCTTTTTTCCTTTCTGTATTTGTTGGAAATACAAAATGCTTTATATCATTTTACCGCCTGATCACAGAATATAACAGTTATCACCCATGTTAGGATTTTAATGAACTAAATTTAAAAACTTTTTTGTCTTTGAGAAAAATTTCCCCTGAATATGCATAGTTTCCAACTTCCTCCATATATAGTTGTTCAATTTTTTTTTGTTTTTAAATAGACTCTGGTGTTCCTTTGAGAGAATTCTGAGTTGCTCATCAAATAGTTCTTTTTAAGGAAATATATACTTTGATGTTCCTAAACCTCAAAGATGAAGAGGCAAAAGTTTATTACTTACCCACACACATTTTGACATCATTCACTGTGAAGTCTGGATCCGGCATCCTATGAAATAGATAACAGTAAATGGGAAGCACTACTTTTCTAATCAGTATGGATCTTTTCTTAAAAGTATGGAGAACTCTACAAAAATATCACAATCTTCATGTTTAGCTTTAAATGCTTTTAAATATAAATATATTTATATAGGTATAAAAAACAAAATGTTAGTAGCAATTATTTAAGAGTGATAGATTCAAGAGACTTAAGCTTTTTTAAGCTCATCTACACTTTTCATTTCTGGGTATATGAACCACTTTTGAAACAAGACACACACTTCACAAAGTAACTGGGAAGATATTTTCGATTATCTACTGCTCTGAATTCTCAACACTGCCATTTTCTGAATCCCTGAGTGTAACAGCCACTTTATAACCATCTCAGGCCAGCCACAGAGCACTTACTTTATTCCAAGTCCATCAGAATTCTTGAAAATCAGAGGGTCTCTCAAGCCACCCCGCTGGATATACTCTACATTAAAATCTGAAACCATAGGGAAAAAAAATATTAGAGCGGAATCACTGAAAAAAGATAAAAAGATTATAAAATAATTTTTTTGTTGTATGGTTTTTTGAGATAGGGTTTCTCTGTGTAACAGTCCTGGCTGTCCTGGAACTTGCTTTGTAGACAGGCTGTCTCTGACTCCCAAGTGTTGGGATTAAAGGCATGTGCCCTCACACCCAGTTTATAAGAGGAAATTTAAGTACACATGTATTGATAGTGTTTGTAACTCTGTGCTTAAGGTTGTGATCATACAACTTTTGTGTGTTACTAAGAAGCATCTCTTAGGAAATATGGAAAACACACTGAAAATCAGGGTTTGAGGGTAGTAGTCACTTAAGCAAGTGAATGAGTCCTTCACACATCCTAATTAGAAATTATCAACGTGTCTCTTAACAGACAAAATAGTCTGAACATTATACATCTCAATATCTTTTTGCTAAGGATCAAAACTACATGACACATGAGGAATCCCACCTCATAAAAGAGATTTCATTGTACCTTTTTCTCCCTTTCCCTCTCACTAAGGTTTCTTATAGCCCAGGCTGGCCTTTAACCATTCCTGATCCTCTTGTCTCTATCTCCCAAGTGTTAGGATTACAGGCACATGCCACCATACCTGTGCTTTTTTTAGTTAAACCCAAGCCAAGAAATGAGAAAAAAAGGCCTTATCCCCAGTAACATTCTTATTCTAGTAAAAGACTACTTAAAATTTAGCAGAGAATGAGCATTGAAACAAAATAAACAAATATCATCAACAGGCAATATTTTAAAGTTGTACAGATGCTAAACTCATAGTTCTCAGAGTCAATGACTTCTTAAATCAAGGGGCTCAGGATCTAAACCAAAATGATACTGACCTTTTCCCTCCATAAAAGTAACAAAATTGGCATTATATTTGTTGGTGTGAAGCTTCTCTTCCAAGTCAAAAGTTCTTTTCCCTTCAATTTCATCATCTGAAATACCATCGTCTTCATAGCGACGTCGCATGGTACCACGCTGTAAAAGGATACAAAGATGAAATCATGCACTCTGCTTCCTCTCTACTGCAAGTCAATGCTCCCTAGATGTAGACTATGAGTTCCAGTTTTAGTTGCTAGTTTAAATCATCCACTTTTTCTTTTCTCTAGGCTCAAGATTAACTGATATTCTCAGAATGCACAAAATAGAACAAAGTTTTAATAAGCTACTGGACTTCCAACCTATGAGTTTACACTTTGTTTTGTTTCTGTTTTTGCTTTGTTTTTGAGACAGGGTTTCTTTGTGTAGTCCTGTATATCCTGAAACTCACTCTGTAGACCGGGGAGACTCAAACTAAAGAAATAATTCTGCCTCTGCCTCTGGGATTAAAGGCATGCACCACCATGCCAGCTGAATTTTATTTTTGCTACCTCTTTAAGCCTAGAGATATAAATTCACAATAAAAATATAACCAATTCAGATCTATTAAATATCTATCATGGCTTCTCGGAATGTGGACATTTAAAGACATTCAAATAAAGGCTGGAGAGATGGCTCAGTGCTTAACTGCATACTACTCTTTCAGACGTTAATTCGGTTCCCACTACCCATGTCTGACAGTTCAATTGATTTTAACTTCAGCTCCTCCAGAGATCTAAGGCCTGTGTCTGTCCTCATATACCAGCACTCACATGCACAAATTCATACATAGATACACACCTCCATATAATTAAAAATAAATGAATACACAATTTAAAAAAACATTAATATATATATTAACATAAATATATAGACAAAATTTTTCACTGAGAAGAAATTTATCTAAAATTAAATTTGTAAAACAATCTCAACAGCAGCCTAAATTAGGGGTGGGAGATGGCTCAGAAGTTAAGACCAAACACTGTTTGTTTGTTTGTTTCTTTTTTTTTTTTTTTTTCTTTTTCTTTTTCTTTTTTTCCAGACAGGGTTTCTCTGTGTAGTTTTGGTGCCTGCCCTGGATCTCCATCTGTAGACCAGGCTGGACTCAAACTCACAGAGATCCACCTGGCTTTGCCTCCTGAGTGTTGGAATTAAAGGTGTGCGTCACCACTGCCCAGCCCAAGCACTGTTTCTTGCAGCAAATACAAGTTCAGTTCCCAGCACCCATATCAGGTATCTAACAACTACTTGTAACTCCAGTTCCAGGGTATTCTAAGGGCACATGCCGAAACCCATGAACCCACCTAATTAAAAATAAAATCTCTGAATTCATGAGACAAAATAAATCTTTCCTCTTTAAAAAAAATAAAAATAAAATCTTTTGCCTGGTGGTGTTGGTGCACACCTTTAATCCCAACACTCGACAGGCAGATCGCTGTGAGTTTGTGAGTTTGAGGCCAGCCTGGTCTACCAAGCAAATTCTAGAACAGCCAAACCTATGATACAGAGAAAGCCTGTCAAGAAAAAAACAAACAAACAAACAAAGAAAAAAAACCCTTGAGATTTGTGAAATTTCATGTCTAGAAGTAAAAACCTTAGAAGGAAATGACATGATCTGCATTTAAAATTACACCTCCAGGACTGGAGAGATGGCTCAGCGGTTAAGAGCACTGACTGCTCTTCCAGAGGTCCTGCGTTCAGTTCCCAGCACCCACATGGTGGCTCACAGCCATCTGTAATGAGATCTGGTGCCCTCTTCTGGTCATACATGCTGTATACAAAATAAATAAAAATATCTTTAAAAAAAAAATTACACCTCCAAACACATACACTCCTGCCCCTCTCACCTCTACACTGGGGTTCCAGCCAAGTTCAGTTTCCTTCTAAGCATCTGCGTCACCCCATTTATACTAAGAGAAAAATTATGTCTTTGTTTCTGAATGCACTTAAGAACTTTTAAAATTTCTGTTTTGTCTTTGAAATAAGGTTTCATCTGGCTAGCCTACAACTCCTGGATCCTGAAATCCTAGATTCTGTCTCTTACTGTCAATAAGCTACTTAATGATAATAAAAAGAGACCATGAAATGGGGTTTTATTAGGATTATTTATAAGGGAAACAATGTAAGAAAAACATATAGGGGCTGGAGATGTGGGTCAGTTAGGAGAGTACTTGCCTAGCATGCATGAAACATGGGTTCCATCTCCAGCACCACATAAAACCAATCCAGAACTTGGGAGGTAAAAGCAGGATTCAGGGTCATCCTTGGCTACAGAGTTCAAGGCTAGTCTGGGCAATAAAAAAAAAAAACCCTATCTAAACAACGAATTCCCAACATTCAAATATATTACCAAGTGTCATTCTGAACATGAACCAATACTGTACTACACTTCTATTTTGCAAAAAAAAAAGGGGGGGGGGGCTTAAGTGTCTAGAGACAAGTCCTACATCATCTTCTCTTCAAGTAGGAGGCAAGAAGTTTCTCGTTTTCCCAGTAGGTCTCTAATATTTCTAAGTTGAGGCCTTATTTTTTGTGAAGAGCTTTTAAAATTATTTTTATTTTATGTGCATTGTTGTTTTTGCCTGTATGTATGTCTGTGTGATGGTGTCAGATCTTAGAGTTACAGACAGTTGTGAGCTGCCCTGTGGGTACTGGGAATTGAACCTGGGTCCTCTGGAAGAGCAGCCAGTGCTCTTAACTGCTGAGCCATCTCTCCAGCCCATGGAGAGCTTTTATGAAGCTGCTTTTTAAAAATTTATTTATTTTTATTTTATGTGCATTGGTGTTTTACCAGCATGTATGTCTGTGTGAAGGTGTTGGAACCCCTGGAACTACAGTTACTGACAGTTTTGAGCTGCCATGTGGGGGTACTGGGAACTGCATCTGGGTCCTCTAGAAAAGCAGCCAGTGTTCTGAACTGTTGAACCATCTCTCCAGCCCCTTGAAGCTGCATCTTAAAGCATCATTACACCATGTCTAATCAAATATAAAAATCTACCAACTGCAATTTAATATGAAGTGGTCATCCTGATAAGATGTTAAAGAACCCCTGGCTTTATGTGGCAGAGGTATGTATACCTAACAAAAATGAAAAGGTTCAAACATTTTTAAACCCCACTTTCAAAGATATCTGACATGCTTGCACATGCTGCTGTGACTCTCAGAAACTATTTCAGAAGTGATCAGAAATGAATGCTATACATTTATGTGGCACTTTTAACGAGAATGTCCCCCACAGGCTCTTAAATACTTGATCTCCAGCTGGTAGTGGGATTTGGGCAGGTTTAGGAGGCGTGGCCTTACTTCAGTTTTATTTGTTCGAGACAGGGTTTCCCTGTGTAGCCATGGCCATCCCGGAACTTCTCTGTAGACCAGGCTGGCCTTGATCTCAGAGCCAAGTACAATATTAGTCTTTTAAACCCTGGCTGTGTGGTGGTAGCACAAACCTTTAAATCCCAGCACTTGGAAGGCAGGGGCAGGCAAATCACTGTGTCTCAAGATCAGTCTGGTAGTATACAGAGCCAAAAAAACGAAGACTGGTATCATTTCTAGTTTGCTCTGTCTGCTTCCTGGTTGGGGTTTAAGATTCGAGCACTCCCCAAACCCAGAAAGACAGTCATGGTATGTACTCACTCATAAGTGGATTCTAGATATAAAATAAAGAACAATCAGACCACAACCCATAGAACCATGGAGGCTATATATATAGCACGGAGATCCCTAGGATGACTGTGGCTTATAATAAATTTCGGTTTTACTCAATTATTGAAAAAAAAAAAATAGCTAAATGAATGGAAACACATGAACTATGAACCAAAGGCTAAGGGGCCCCCAGCTGGATCAGGCCCTCTGAATAGGTGAGACAGTTGATTGGCTTGATCAGTTTGGGAGGCAACTAGGCAGTGGGACCAAGTACTGTACTCATTGCATGAGTTGGCTGTTTGAAACCTGGAGCTTATGCAGGGACTCTTGGCTCAGTCTGGGATATGGTGATATTTTATTTGTACTGAAATGTAATTTTAATTTTATGTTAATAAATAAAGTTGTCCTGGGGTCAGAGCTATTAGAACCATAGCAAGAGCGTGGTGGTTAGAAGAGCTAGGTAGATTTCTGTGTATTCAGGAATACAGCCAGTATTGGAGACATACGGCTTTTTTTTTTTTTTTTTTTTTTTTTTGGTTTTTCGAGACAGGGTTTCTCTGCGTAGCTTTGCGCCTTTCCTGGAGCTCACTTGGTAGCCCAGGCTGGCCTCGAACTCACAGAGATCCGCCTGGCTCTGCCTCCCAAGTGCTGGGATTAAAGGCGTGCGCCACCACCGCCCGGCTGACATACGGCTTTAAGACCTGGAGGGCGGTACTTACAGGCAGTGATGAGGCAGTCATGTGGTTGGGTTTACAACCAATGAGAAGGCAGAACAGAAAGACTATTTAAAGACAGACAAACAGGAAGAAGCTCTCTCTTGCGGGGAAGTTAGGAGCACTGCAGGAGGTAAGATTTTATCTGAGCTCTGACCTCTCAGCTTTCTCTTTTACATTGGCTCTGTGTTTCTTATTTTAATAAGACGATTGGTTACATCTACACTGGGAGGAAGGGACTGGACCTGCCTTGACTGAGTCTACCAGGTTGATGGCAGTCCTCGGGGGAGGATTTGCCCTGGAGGAGGTGGGGATGGGGGGGGGTAAGGGGAGGGGTGGGAGGGGGGAGAATAGGGGAACCCGTGGCTGATATGTAGAACTGAATGGTATTATAAAATAAAATTAAAAAAAAAAAAAAAGATTCGAGCACTCATCTTGATGCCCTAGTCCCCAAGCCTACCTGTTGCAACATTTTCCTGACATGATAATGATAGATTCTTATCTCTCTGAAACCATAAACCCAAATAAACTCTTCAATAAATTGCCTTGGTCATCAAGCTTTATCATAACTATTTCTATTGTTGTACTGATTACAATTTGCAACAGTAAAAATTTAATTAGAAGATATGGAGAGATAGCTGAGTTACTCTCGCAAAGGACCTGGGTTTGATTCTCAGCATCCACACAGCAACTCAAGTTTCAGTAGATTTTATGGCCTCGCTTCTCGCCTACTTGAGCATCAGGCATACATACACAGTATAGAGACATATATGTAAGCAAAACATATATACACATGAAATAAAATAAACCAGGAAATAGCATAGGTAAACACTATTTCTGGAAACTTTTATTGCAACTAAGTATATCCACGTATTACTATATTAAGTGCATTTCCAGGCTGGGTGTGACTCAATGCTAGAGAGTTTCTCTAACACAGACATGGCCCTGGGTTCCACCCCAAGCACCACTTGGGGGGAAAAAAGCTTTTGCTATTACAAATCAGCAAAAAACACTGTAATATAACATACTAATCTTCCTACTTAATCTATAAACTAAGCAAAATTACATATATACAATCTATAATCTACAGACTGAAAACTAAGCATTAAAGAAGTTAATTCACGCCAGGCAGTGGTGGCGCATGCCAGGTCGGTGGTGGCGCATGCCTTTAATCCCAGCACTCGGGAGGCAGAGCCAGGTGGATCTCTGTGAGTTCGAGGCCAGCCTGGACTACCAAGTGAGTTCCAGGAAAGGCACAAAGCTACACAGAGAAACCCTGTCTCGAAAAAACAAACAAACAAACAAAAAGTTAATTCCCCTTATCATATCATCATGCTGTTATTACAGTGAGCACTGAATATCTTCTGCCACCATCTCATCTACAGCCAATTCAGGCAAAAAAAAAAAAAAGGCAAATGAAGACATCCAAATCATCACAGCTATGGATACCAGCATTCTTTCCTCCCCTCCAAACAGATTTTGCTATTCACCGTAAGGCTCACTCCATAACGTGAAGGGTCTGCCTTGCCAGCAAACTGGTCAACTATTCACTTTGGAGCTGGCATAAAGATTACTGTTCCAATCCTGATCTTACAGAATTTCTTGGGTCAAAGCAACATTTAAGTAAAGGCCAGGCATGGTAGAACATGGATACAATATAATCAATCCCCAACCTTTCATAGACAGAGCATATCAAGTTTGAGGGCAGCCAGTGGCGCCCAAATGTTTGGCCAGAAATTCCACATAAAACCTGAAAACTTAAAAAAACAGAGTCAAACTTGGCTACTTGGTAACCGCTTTTTCTCTGATGGGCTCTGTTTGCTGGCAATTAGCAGAGGCTCGGCTCCTTTAAGAGACAGTTTCCTAACTCAGCATTAGCAGCAAAAACCATGCAGCTCTTTTAAGAGGTCCTACGACCAAACACTTAAATGGAGTTTTATGAGTAGTGGGTGGCACACTACTCGGTGACAGCATTGACCTAAAACCTCCCCAGAGCTGGTGGCAATACACATGGCTCCCCCCAGTACCTCTACCACGAAGCTAGACTCAGAAAGCCAAGAAATGGGGTGGAGCCAGCTGGTTCAGTGTTTAAAAATATACATAGGTTTGGGAGGGTAAAGAGAAGGTATAGACAGTCATAAAAAAAGAAATATACAGGGGCTGGAGAGATGGCTCAGAGGTTAAGAGCACTGACTACTCTCCCAGAGGTCCTGAGTTCAATTCCCAGCAACCACATGGTGGCTCACAAGCATCTGTAATGAGATCTGGTGCCCTCTTCTGGCCTGCAGTCATACATGCTGTATACATAATGAATAAATTAAAAAAGAAATATACAGTTTTAAAAGGAAGTGAATATTTTTTAAAAATATTTTTTAAAAAGTCACGTAAAGATGGAAAATACAGATAGTCTGGATACTGTATGTTACTGTGTTATCTTTGAATTGTTTGACAGCTGAAGAAGGAGCAAGCTGCTAAGAAACATTTTACTATAAATGTTGCTGGATTAATCCAATCTATATATTTTGAAAATGCCTTGACTTTAAAATTTAAGTCAAAAGATATGTCCTTGACTTCAAAATTTAAGTCAAAAGATATGTTACTTTGGAGAAGAGGTTCTGCTTTTACTTCCACAGGAAATAAGAAGCTGTGGATTCATTCTGGGTTAAGAAAAATCAGGTTTGATCCCCTGAAAAATCTCCAACAGGAACAGATGGCTCAGAGGATACAACGTTCCAGAGCGCTTCTGTTGCAGTTTCCTCTGAGTTCTGCATCTAGAAAGGCTTCAAGGCTGCTGGCTGAGATGATCAGCTGCACAGAATACTCCAGTCAGGACTTGACCATAGTCCTAAATTTTCTCAAGGTTACCAATGCCCCCAATCAGCAGGATATAGCCTAAAAAACTACACTCACATTCCCCAAAAAATGGATTATGGATGTTTGTCTTTGTTTAGGGGATTTAGTTACAAATTGTTACTGGTCATAGTCAGTCTCTTTCTAAAAGAAGAAAGAGGGATATGATATAGAAATGACAGGAAAAAAGGGTAGATTATTGAATCTGCTTTAATTCAAAAAACAACTATTTGTTTTTTGTTTTTTTGTTTTTTGTTTTTTGTTTTTTTCGAGACAGGGTTTCTCTGCGTAGCTTTGCGCCTTTCTGGAGCTCATTGTAGCCAGGCTGCTCGAACTCACAGAGATCCGCCTGGCTCTGCCTCCCGAGTGCTAGGATTAAAGGCGTGCGCCACCACTGCCCGGCTCAAAAAACAACTATTAGTCTTACATATTTTACATTGGTATGGATTTTGGTTTATTGATACAAATTTAAAGTTAATTTTATTTAATTTTTTTAAAGATTTATTTATTTATTATGTACACAGAAGAGGGCACCAGATTTCATTATAGATGGTTGTGAGCCACCATGTGGGTGCTGGGAATTGAACTCAGGACCTCTGGAAAGTTAATTTTATTATAATGCATGTTTATCTCTACTCTTGTTTAGGGTATTATGTTTATGTAGCTCATTTAAAAATGTAATATATAATTAAAGAAATACAATTTGAGCCCCGGGCGGCGGTGGTACACGCCTTTAATCCCAGCACTCGGGAGGCAGAGGGAGGCAGAGGTGAGTTCCAGGCCAGCCTGGGCTACCAAGTGAGCTCCAGGAAAGATGCAAAGCTACGAAGAGAAACCCTGTCTCAGAAAAAAAAAAAAAGAAAAAAGATAAAGAAATACAACTTGAGCCGGGCAGTGGTGGTGCACACACTTTTAATCCCAGCACTCAGGAGGTAGAGCCAGGCGGATCTCTCTGAGTTCTAGGCCAGCCGGGTCTACAGAGCGAGATCCAGGAAAGACGCAAAGCTACACAGAGAAACCCTGTCTCAGAAAAAAACAAAAAACAGCTTAATAGTAATCTTAATAATCTAACTTATAGTCATGTTAGTTAAGTTTCCTAGGTATACAGTTATATTTTAGATGATAGGTAATCTTCAAAACACTTCAAAGACCTACAGAATTTTAAAATGTTTTAAAAACTTTTTATGACAATGAGACATGTCTGCTCCTGGCAGCACCATTCTACTTCAAAGATGATGATGGGCATCGAAGAAACTCCATATGGAGTTTGTGGCAAAGGTTAGCCACTGGGCAAAAGTGTCCTTGCCTCGACTGCTTAACAGTATGCTATATAAACTGGACATGCAGGACCCCTAGGAAAGTGACCACTGAACTTTGCAAAGAGAAGGCAAGTTGGTCCTTCTGGTTCCTGCTTTGCAGATGAAACTGCCAGACATTCTGCAGGACAGAGGAAAGTGACTGATGAACTTTGTCATTAGGCAGAACAGTACTTCAAATTTCCTGCTTCACTGAAAAGTCTTCCAGATACTCTAGGCCTATATGCTTAAGATAGATGCCCCAATGTTAAAGAAAAACTTTGGGTGACTGTCCAGGCAGTCAGATGTCACTGTAATGAAAAGTCTGCCAGATACTCTAGGCCTATATGCTTAAGATAGATGCCCCAATGTTAAAGAAAAACTTTGGGTGACTGTCCAGGCAGTCAGATGTCACTGTAATTTCTAGAATTTTGGAAGCTGCTTATAATGTACTTCCTGTTTACTTAGGTAATAATATATTCTTCTGGGGTCTTTGATGGAGTTGAAGACTAGATAGTTATAGTTTTCCTTAGTTATAATAAAAGGTAAATTAGATATAAAACTTTAGATTCTCAAAAATTAGAATATTTTCTTTAATTTTGTCAAACACAAATAGACTAGGTATTGTAACTAATTCTTGCTGGATAATTGTTTTGTTGTATGTAATTTTAGTATGTTAAAATGAAAACCTTCCTTTTTGATTAGACAGAAAAGGGTAAGTGCTGTGGAATGATCTTTCCTATATGCTGTGAATATGTGTTGCTACCACTGGTTAATAAAGAAGCTGCCTTGGCCTATGGCAAGGCAAGTTATACCCAGGTGGCATCTCCAAGCAAAGATACAGGGAGAAGAAAGGTAGACTTGGGGGAGATGCTAAAAGCCTCCCAAGGAGCAAGATGTAATAGAACACAGGTAAAGCCACCAGCCATGTCGTGGTACATAGATCAATAGAAACAGGTTAATTTAAGATGTAATAGCCAGGTGGCAGTGGCGCATGCCTTTAATCTCAGCACTCGGGAGGCAGAGCCAGGTGGATTTCTGTGAGTTGAAGGCCAGCCTGGGCTGCAGAGTGAGATTCAGGACAGGCACCAAAGCTACACAGAGAAAAAAAGTGATAGCTAGGGTAGTGGTGGCTCACGCCTTTAATCCCAGCACTTGGGAGGCTGAGGCAAGCGGATCTCTGTGAGTTTGAGGCCAGCCTGGTCTATAGAGCGAGATCCAGGGAAGGCACCAAAACTACACAGAGAAACCCTGTCTGGATGTGATAGCTAGCTAGTGGGAGGGAGACATTCAACTGTCTACACAATTCAATAAAGAAAGGCCAGTGTCTTCAACAAATACTGCTAGAAAAACTCCAAATTCACATGCAAACAAATAAACTTAAAATACTAACTGTATGTTATCTGGAAGCAATGGCTCATAGACCTAAATGTGTACTACAAAACTATGCAACCTTTCAAAGATAATATAGAAGAAAACCTATGTTTGGCAGTGAGGAGTTTGGGTTTTGATTTTATTTGTGAGACAAGGTATCATGTAACCCAGGCTGTCTCACACCTGCTCTGTAACCATCCAATGGTTCCTTTGACCTCCTGATTCTTCTGTCTCTACCTCCTTCAGTGCTCTAGTTAAAGATGTGTACCACCTGTTTCTTGGTTCTAGAAACACCACCAAAAGCATCACCCATGAAAGAAATAATTGGCAAGTGGAAGTTCATTAAAATTAACTTTTTCCCATTGCCAAAGACACTGTTAAGGTTTGTTTGTTTATTTATTTATTTATTTATTTATCCATCCATTGGTTTTTCGATACAGAGTTTCTCTGCATAACAGCTCTGGATGTCTTGGAACTCACAGAAATCTATCTGCCTCTGCCTCCCCAGTGCTCAAATTAAAGGCATGAGCCACTACACAGAGAAACCCAATAAAATAAACAAAAACAAAAACAAAAACAAAAAAACTGGAGAGGGCAAACTATTCAAGAGAAAAGAATTATCAAAGCAGAAAACAGAAAAGAACTAGACTAAAGTAGGAACTATTTCAACAGAATAGGAATCATGGGTTAGAAGAACAAGAGAGATTCCACCCACTATGAAGCTAAGACAAACTATTAATTTAAGAAAACTTTTTTTAACACCATTACTGAGAAATGAAGAACCTGCAAATTTACACACTTATACAAAGAAATGGGGGGGGGTCATAAAAAATGATAAACTCAGTAAAGAGATGAGCAAATGATTTAAAAAAAAAAAAGATTTATTTATTTATTATATATACAGTGTTATGCCTGCATGCCAGAAGAGGGCACCAGATCTCAATATAGATGGTTGTAAGCCACCATGTGATTGCTGGGAATTGAACTCAAGACCTCTGGAAGTACAGCCAGCACTCTTAACCTCTGAGCCATCTCTCCAGCCCTGAGCAAAGAATTCTTGCCTTCACCTGTCCCAACCCAAATTACAAGTGGTACCCCTACTCCTTACTCTGAACAAACCTTCAGTAGCTCCCACCAGTACAGGTAAAATTTTTCAGACAAGATCCTTGAGGCCACAAGATGGCAAAAAAAAAAATAAATAAAAAATAAAAAAATCAACTGAACACACTACAATATAATCAATTCATATGTATGGCTATGATTAACAAATTTAAAAAAGGTTCAAAGAATAGAGAAAAAGACAGATTGATTCTGATTTTTTGGGTTTTTTGTTTGTTTTTGAAACAGGGTTTCTCTGAGTAGCTCTGGCTGTCCTTGAACTCAGAGATCTACCTGCCTCTGCCCAGCTCTGACTATATTTTTGTTAAAAGGTAAGACCTGTTTGACAAGAACTTTAAGTCTCTAAAGAAAGAAATTGAAGCTGGGCGGTGGTAGCACACGCCTTTAATCCCAGCACTCAGGAGGCAGAGGCAGGCGGATCTCTGTGAGTTCGAGGCCAACCTGGTCTACAAAGCGAGTTCCAGGAAAGGCGCAAAGCTACACAGAGAAACCCTGTCTCGAAAAAAAAAAAAGAAAGAAAGAAAGAAAGAAATTGAAGATATCAGAAAATGGAAGGATATCCCATGCTCATTGATAGGTACGATTAACATAGTAAAAATGGCAATATTACCAAAAGCAATCTACAAATGCAATGCAATGCCCTTCAAAATCCCAACACAATTCTTCACAGACTTGGAAAGAAAAATACTCAACTTCATTTGGAAAAACGAAAGAGCCAGGATAGCTAAAAGAATCCTGTATAATAAAGCAACCTCTGGAGGCATCACCATCCCTGACCTCAAGCTCTACTATAGAACTATAGTAATAAAAACAGCTTGGTACTGGCATAAAAACTGACATACAGACCAATGGAATCCAACTGAAGACCCTGACATTAATCCATGCACATATGAACACCTGATTTTTGACAAAGAAGCCAAAACTATACAATGGAAAAAAGAAAGTATCTTCAACAAATGGTGCTGGCATAACTGGATGTCAATATGTGAAAGATTACAAATAGATCCATATCTGTCACCATATACAAAACTCAAGTCCAAGTGGATCAAAGACCTCAACATAAATCCAGCTACACTGAACTTGATAAAATAGAAAGTAGAAGTACTCTTGAAGACATTGGCACAGGAGACCACTTCCTAAATATAACACCAGTAGCACAGACACTGAGAACAACAATTAATAAATGGGACCTCTTGAAACTGAGTGTTTTTTTGTAAGGCAAAAGACACGGTCAATAAGAGAAAAAGACAGCCTACAGAATGGGAAAAGACCTTCACCAACCCCACATCTGACAGAGGACTGATCTCCAAAGTATATAAAGAACTAAAAAATGGGCTAAAGAGCTAAACAGAGAATTCACAAAAGGCTGAAAGACATTTAAAGAAATGCTCAATATCCTTAGTCATCAGAGAAATGCAAATCAAAACAACTCTGAAATACCACCTTACACCTGTCAGAATGGCTAAGATCAAAAACACTAAAGACGGGGGCTGGAGAGATGGCTCAGAGGTTAAGAGCACTAACTGCTCTTCCAGAGGTCCTGAGTTCAATTCCCAGCAACCACATGGTGGCTCACAACCATCTGTAATGAGATCTGGTGCCCTCTTCTGGCCTGAAGTCATACATGCTGTATACATAATAAATAAAATAAATCTTAAAAAAAAAAAAAAAAAAAAAACACTAAAGACGGTCAATGTTGGAGAGGATGTGGAGCAAAGGGAACACTCCTCCACTGTTGGTGGGAGTGCAAACTTGTACAACCACTGTGGAAATCAGTATGGCGGTTTCTCAGAAAATTGGGAATCGATCTACCTCAAGACCCAGCCATACCACTCTTGGGCACATACTCAAGGAATGCTCAGTCACCACAAAGATACATGCTCAGCTATGTTCATAGCAGCACTATTCGTAATAGCCAGAACCTGGAAACAACCTAGATGCCCATCAACTGAAGAATGGATTAAAAAAATGTGGTACATATACACAATGGAGTAAGTACTACACAGCAGAGAAAAACAATGACATTATGAGGTTTGCAGGCAAATGGATGGATCTAGAAAAAAAATCATCCTGAGTGAGGTAAGCCAAACCCAAAAGGACAAACACGGGATGTACTCACTCATAAGTGGATTCTAGATATAAAGCAAAGAACAATCAGACTGCAACCCACAGAACCAGGGAGGCTACACAGCAGGGGGAACCCTAGGATGACTGTGGCTTATAATAAATTTTGGTTTTACTCCATCACTGGGCAAGCCTCATTGAAACATTTCACTATTAGGATAAGAATTTGTTCTGTATCAAGCTGGTAATAGAAAAACAAACAAATAAAAAAAAAGGTAAAACTATGCCAGATGTGGTGGCACATGCCTTTAATCCCATCCTGTTTGTTTGTTTGCTTCTGAGACAGTTTCTCTGTGTAGTTTTGGTGCCTGTCCTGGATCTCGCTCTGTAGACCAGGCTGACCTTGAACTCACAGAGATCTGCCTGCCTCTGCCTCCCACGTGCTGGGATTAGAGCTGTACCACCACCACCACCACCACCACCACCACCACCACCACCACCACCACCACCACCACCACCACCACCACCACCACCACCTGGCTAATCCCATCCTTTAATCTACAGAAGTAGTTCCAGAATAGTCAGGACTATATAGAAACTTTCTTTAAAAACCAAAGAGGAGGGAGGAGAGTAAGAATAGTGGGGTCATGGTGGTATGACCCATTAATTTCAACACTTGGAAAGCAGAGGGAAGTGGATTTTTATCAGTTATAGGTCGCCCTGGTCTCCAGAGGAAGCTCAAGGTCATTTAGAACTACATAAATAAACCCTGTCTTTGTCTAAAAAAAGAAAAAAGAAAAAAAAAAAAAACAAAAAAACAAGCAAACAAGACTATAGATTTCAAAAGACCAATAGTTGCTGGTGGATACAGGAAGGGGAATACACAGCAGATTTTTTGGGAGTAATACTACTCTGTACTGTACTCTAGTAATACATTTGTCAAAAGCCACAGAACTGTTTACAAGAGAATAAATACTTACTGTGAACTTGAGTTAATAACTTGTTAACAGGGCTGGTGAGATAGTCCAGCTGGTGAAATGTGTGCTGTGCAAACACCAGGACTGATGTCAAGAATCCACAGAAAGATAGGCATAGTGGTATAAACTTGTGATTCCAGCATCATGGAAGCCAGTGACAGGTGGATGGATCCCTGGAGCTACTCGCCTAACCAGTGAGTTTCAGGCCAGTGAGGGACTCTTGTCTCAAATAACAAAATGGATGGCCCCCTGAAGAGTAATAACCAAGGGAAATTTCTGACCTCTACACATAAGCATATACAAACCTACATAAATGGGAACACACACGCACAAAAGTTATCCTTATTGGCCCATCAATTCTAATAAATGTACCACACTAATGCAAGAAATTGTACTTCCCGCTCCATTATTCAACATACCTGTAAACCCAGCATTTAGAAGGTTAGAGCAGAAAGATTAAGAGCTCAAAGCCTGGCTGGGTGATGGTAGCCTTTAATCCCAGCACCCGGGAGGCAGAGCCAGGCGGATCTCTGTGAGTTCGAGGCCAGCCTGATCTACCGAGTGGGTTCCAGGAAAGGTTCCAAAGCTACAGAGAGAAACCCTGTCTCAAAAAACTGAAACAACAACAACAAAAAGGCATTACCAAAAGAAGGAGACACAAGTAGGAAACATTTTAAGCTTCACAACCTGTGTAATATCTACGATAACACTTCAACTCAGTCACTGTACCAAGAAAGCAAAGTAGCACAGACAACATATAAAGAGCATAGCTTTTGTGTGTGTGTGTGTGTGTGTGTGTGTGTTGAAATGTCAATTTCATATAGTTTCCACGCCACAAAATACTTTCAAATACATATACACAAACATTCATGGTAGCAATAAACACAGTAAGGAGAGAAACCATCCAAATGTCCATCAATGGATACATGAATAAACAAGATGTGGTACAAGATGTCATTTAGCTGTACAGCAAGTGTTCAGTGGTGGCGCACGCCTTTAATCTCAGCACTGGGGAGGCAGAGGCAGGCGGATGGAGGCCAGCCTGGGCTACAGAGTGAGTTCCAGGAAAGGCACAAAGCTACACAGAGAAACCCTGTCTCGAAAAGCCAAAATAAATAAATAAATAAAATAAAAAAAGAAATGAAACTTACAAGAGAACCACAAACTCCTGCTGTGTCAAAAAGTCCAGGCACCAAAGATCACGTATGATTCTACTGTTAGGAAGCATCTACATTACATTACTGTAAGGAGTAAGTCCTTGCAGGCACAAGATCCAACTAAAATGGGTTTCAGAGACAGGGGAGTAACGGGGAGTAGTTGTTGAGTGAATATTAAGTTTCTTCTTAGATGCTTAGAAATGGATGTTACGGGTTTTTTGTTTTATTTTATTTTATTTTTTTTTTTTTGTTTTTTTTTTTTTTTTTTTTTTTTTTTTTTTTGAGGCAAGGTTTTTATTTTGTAGAGCTGGCCTGGAACTCACTATGTAGACCATACCATACACTGGCCTCCAACTCAAAGAGGTCAGCCTCCCTCCTGCTAGAATTAAAGACCAGCACAACCATACCTGGCCTACAAAATAGTCTGAATGTACTAAACACTATTGAATTGTACTGCTGAAAATAGTTAATTTAAGTTGTGATTTTTATCTCTATTTTCTTTTTCTTGTTGTTTGTTTTCTTTTCCGGGTGGACAATGAGAAGTTTTCTCTTGTGTAGCCCTGGCTGTCCTGGAATTCTGTTGACCAGGATGGCCTCAGACTCAGAGAGCCCTGAGCACTGAAATTAAAAGCATGAGTAATCAAGACTGTCTAGTTTTACTTGTTTTCAAAAAATGATAAGGACTCTGAGTTCAAGGCCGATCTAGTTTACATAATAAGCCAAGTTATATCGCAAGACAAAAAGATTTTGTAAAAGTACTTTTATTTGATGGACTTCACAAAATCAAATAGCCAGGTTTGTTTTGATGTGATGGTTGAAATGTCCACTGTTCTAGATAATGAGAGCTTACAGTCAATAGTCAAATGTAGTGCATAAGCCTGGACTGAAGGAGGAGAGGAGTTGGGGACAAGAGCTTTACATTTTTATTTAGGCCAGAGATGGTTCATACCTGAGCCTCAGAATTGGAGGCTAGCCTGGTCTACATAGTAAGTACCTGTCTCAAAAAACAACAACAAAGACTTATTTAGGACATTTAGAAACTTCACATCATTGGTTATTATAAAATGACACTTTCCTTAGCTATGACAGTATATTTCTGGTAACATCATATTCATATTCTTTGGAAAGAAATCCTATATAGTAAGTTGGGCACAGTGCTATACACATGTAATGCCAGCACTTGGAAGGCTAAGGGAAGGGATCAAGAGCTACCAGGCGGGGCCAGATGGTGGTGGCACATGCCTTTAATCCCAACAGTCAGGAGGCAGGGACAGATGGATCTCTGTGAGTTCGAGGCCAGACTGCTCTACAAATCCAGTTCCAAAACAGCCAGAGCGGTTTACACAGAGAAACCCTGTCTTGGAAAAAAAAGAAAAAGGAAAAAAAAAAGAAGAGAGTTACCAGGTAGGAACTGGAGCAACGGCTCAGTGGGGTTGCTGCGTTGCTGAGGACCTGAGTTTGGCAGCCCCACACCAACATGGTAGCTTACAGTCATCTTTAACTACAGTTCCAGGTGACCCAAAACATTCTTCTGGCCTCCACTGGCATTAAGTAAGCACAAAGTACACATACAAACATGTAGACAAAACATTCATATTCATATATAAAAACAAAAACAAAGACTTATAGCTTATGTTATGAGACCATCTCAAAAATTTAACAATAAGTAAATACAATCTAGAGAAATTTAATTAAAATTATCTTTCATTTTATGTGTAGGGGTGTTTTGTCTGCATATATATATCTCTGAACAACTTTCGTCCACAGAAGTCACAAGAAGGAACTGGAGTGACAAATGGTTTTGAGAACTGGGAACTGAACCCCAGGTCTTAAACAAAAGCAACAGAAGTGCTCTTAACTGCTGAACTCTCTCTCCAGCCCCAATCCACAGAAATTTTAAGTGCTCAAATAATTAGAGATATTGTACCATGATGCTCAAATTAGTTGCAAATAATTCAATCAAAAGTAATATATAGTTAGGTGTGGTGGTGCATACCTTTAATCATACAACTTGGGAGGCAGAAGAAGGTGAATCTCTGAGTTCAAGACCAGACTGGTCTACAAAGTGAGTTAGTTCAAGGACAGCCAAGAACAGCTAAGGCTACATAGAAAAACCCTGTCTTGGAAAAAAAAGAATCAATGAAATGCAAAGAACAATTTTAACTATTTATCTTCCCCCAAACCCAATGCCTACTTTTCAGTAATGGTTTACTGTGTAGACTATTATATGGCACCTCTGACCTTCCTACTTCTGAATTTAAAATAAACTAAGTGGTAGTGAATTTCTTTGAGTTCTCATCTAATTATTGGGGGATGGAGTGGGAGCAAATGTGTAGCTGGGAGATGTAGTTGGCAGAGTGCCAGTTTAGCATGTACAATGCTTTGTATTTGAACCCATAACTGTAGAAACCAGGAATAGTGACACATTCGTGTAATTCTCACAATCAGAGTTAGAAGCCAGATAGATGATCAGAATACATGAGACTTTGTAACTAAACAAAAGCAAATGTACATACACAGACATTTTAAACTATATGAAGCTATGTTTCTTCTTTCTAGGTTTTTTTCCTTTATTCTATAATTTGGTGTAAAACAAACCACTATATAACAGATTATTGAATTTTGCTATTCTTTGGTTACTAAATATGTAAAATATAGGTTCTAAGACCTGGTAATAACAAAATTCCCATAAAATTATCTTTTAGTTCTGATATGATGTAGGCAGTCTCTGTGTGCATGTAAAAGGCAATGACAGACAGGGAAGAATAGACAAACTGACAGAATGGATGAGGACTAGAGATACCAAGCTCTTTAGCCTTGTCCATATTATATATGTTACCTATTTATATAGTTAAAAATCAACCCAATTTTGTCAGGCATGGTGGCACATGCCTTTAAATGAAGCAAAAGACTATTCAGTTCCCAGCACCCATGTTGGACAGCTTACAACTGCCTAACTCTAGAGAGTCCAATGCTAGTCAATAGGGTACATACATGAACATATACATATAAACAAACAAAACATATGAATATGAACCATAGATAGCTTCTAAGGGATGACACCAAGGTTGGCCTCTGGCCTCATGCCCCACCCCTCCACAGAAACACAAATTTTAAAATTTAAGGTCACATAAATGTGGCCTTAGAAGAATACCAGCTAGATTACATAGCACTGCTAAAGAAATACACAGGAACAGAAATTTTGTTTTATTTTTTGAGACAGGATTTCTCCTGTGCAGCCCTGGCTGTCTTGGAACTAGTTCTGTAGACCAGGCTGGCCTTGAAATTAGAGATCCACCTGCCTCTGCCTCCTGAGTGCTAGAATTAAAGGTGTGCAGCAGCAGCAGCAGCAGCAGCAGCAGCAGCAGCACCACCACCACCACCAGCACCACCACCACCACCACCACCACCACCAGCACCACCACCACCACCACCACCACCTGACTCAGAAAAAGATTTTTAACTTCTGTTGTGAAAAAGCCAAGAAGCACCTCCTCTACCCTAAAAGGGAACAAACCAGGGTCTTGTCTAATCTAGAACTGACAGTAACAGTGTGCATCACCCTGATTGGCTCTTTTTCTATCTTTCAAAACATACTCACTCTGTAGCCCGGGGTGAACTGGAACTCTATGTAGTAAAAGATGGCCTCGACTTATGGCAACCCACCCCAACATACACACTTGTCTGTGCCCTCCAAGTACTGGAATTATAAGTGTGAGCCATCATGCCCAGAAAATAGTATTTTCTTTGTGAAAAGATATACAAAGAAGGATATGAACAAAGTAAAACAGTATATATGTATGTAAAGATTATCTGCATACTAACTTTAAAAAAAAAAATCAATGGAAAAAACATCGAGATCCTTTTTGGGGTCTAGCAAGATGCTGTGGGTAAAAAACACTTGCTATGCAATCATAGCAATCCAAGTTCAATCCCTAGAACACATTATAGGAATATGTATGTGTGTGTGCGTATCTTTTTTTTTTTTTTTTTTTTTTGGTTTTTCGAGACAGGGTTTCTCTGTGTAGCTTTGCACCTTTCCTGGAACTCACTTAGTAGCCCAGGCTGGCCTCGAACTCAGAGATCCACTTGGCTCTGCCTCCCCAGTGCTGGGATTAAAGGTGCCACCACCGTCTGGCACGTATCTTTTTTTTTTCTTTTTCTTTCTTAAAAAAAAAAAATCATTTTATTCTAATTAAGTCACAAATAAAACACAGCTAGTTTAAGGAAGAGACTCAAAAAGTCATCCAGTCCCAAATGTATGCATTGCAGTAAACTTTTTTTTGTTTGTTTGTTTGTTTGTTTTTGTTTTTCGAGACAGGGTTTCTGTGTAGCTTTGCGCCTTTCCTGGAACTCACTTGGTAGCCCAGGCTGGCCTGGAACTCAGAGATCCGCCTGCTCTGCCTCCCGAGTGCTGGGATTAAAGGCGTGCGCCACCAACGCCCAGCGCAGTAAACTTCTATACAGTTAGAATGGCCGTTCTGAAGCCACGGAACGTCACTTATGATTTTTTTCTTCCTCTTTCATTCTTTCTTTCTTTTTTTTTTCTTCAAGACAAGGTTTCTCTGTGTAGCCCTGGCTGTCCTGGAACTTGCTCTGTAGATCAGGCTGGCTTCAAAGTCACGGAGATCCACCTGGCTCTGCCTATCTTTTTTTAAATTAATTTATTATATGTATATTAGTGTTTTGCCTGCATGCATGTATGTGTATTATGTGCACGCCTAAAGAGGGCATTAGATCCTCAAGGGTTCGAGTTAAAGACAGTTGTGAGCTGCCATATGGGTGCTGGTAATTGAATCTGGGTCCTTAGTGCTCTTAACCACTAAGCCATCTTTCCAGCCCATGTATATTTCTTTTTTAAACAAAATATTGTCAGGGCTGGGTAGATATAGCCTGATATGCAAGACAATCCCTAGAACTGCATAAAGTAAGGCACCATGGTTCAAGTCTGTATGTAATTTGAGCACTAAGGAAGTGAAGGCAAGAAGATTAGATTATTCCTGGTCATCCTTTGCTACCTAACAAGTTCAAAGCCAACATGAACTACATGTGATTCTGTCTCAAAGATGAAACAACAAAACAAAAACTACCACAAACAGAACATATGGTGCTACACAGAAATTATAAAGTTAAATACACTATGAGACCAAAGTATACAACACCAAAAATGTCTATCACAAGCAGGTAGGGGGCAACCTGTGCAGGTTTCCCAGCTCTGGAAATAGTTAGAGATAGTTGTTGGCTGCCATGTGGGTGCTGGGAATTGAACCTGGGTCCTCTGGAAGAGCAGTCAGTGCTCTTATCCACTGAGCCATCTCTCCAGCCCCTTCTCTCTTTCTTTTTTGCAAGGTCTCCCCAATGTAGACCAGGCTGGCTGAAATTACAAGCATATAGTGTGGTTGCCCAGTCTGGGTCTCCTTCTCTCTTGACTTTTTTCAATTTTTTGACAGTGGTTTTACTGGTACTAATTTGACTATTCACATGGTTGTGGCATGAATAAAATTAAATAAACACACATTGAAAAGCGTTTAAGTACTACAAAAATTCAAGGTAGTTCATTCTGATCTTGCTTATAATTCAGATGTCAAATCTTTTTTCATAAATTATGGTGATATTTTATTTGTACTGAAATGTAATTTTAATTTTATGTTAATAAATAAAGTTGCCCTGGGGTCAGAGCTATTAGAGCCATAGCAAGAGCATGATGGTTAGAAGAGCTAGATAGATTTCTGTGTGTTCAGGGATACAGCCAGTATTGGAGACATATGCCTTTAAGACCTGGAGGGCGGTACTTACAGGCAGTGACGAGGCAGTCATGTGGCTGGGTTTACAACCAATGAGAAGGCAGAACAGACTATTTAAAGACAGACAAACAGGAAGAAGCTCTCTCTTGCGGGGAAGTTAGGAGCACTGCAGGAGGTAAGATTTTATCTCTGAGCTCTGACCTCTCGGCTTTCTCTTTTACATTGGCTCTGTGTTTCTTATTTTAATAAGACGATTGGTTATATCTACAATAAATGATTACCCCACATGGCGAAACGTGAAAAAAAAAATAAAACACAAGTAGGGACAGAATTACACACAACTGTTTTTGTTTGTTTTTTAATATCCAACATGTACCAGGCACTGTTACTACTCATAGCTCCTGTCTTCAAAATATAGAGCAAGTGGAAAGACAATAGTGGGATTATTTTTCCTCTGACAACAGAACACCCACATTAAAGTAATAGAAGAGGAACTTTTTTTTTTAAGATTTATTTATTTATTATGTATACAGTGTTCTGCCTGCATGTATGCCTGCAGGCCAGAAGAGGGAACCAGATCTCATTATAGATGGTTGTGAGCCACCACGTGGTTGCTGAGAATTGAACTCAGGACCTCTGGAAGAGCAGCCAGTGCTCTTAACCTCTGAGCCGTATCTCCAGCCCCAGAAGAGGAACTTTTATCTAGTAGGAATGAAGATGTAAGAACCCTCAAGAGGCTACTGTAATATCTTAGCTAAGACCTGATGCATACAGTTAAAAAAAGGAAATATGGTCAATAAAAAGGAATTGCGCCAGGCGGTGGTGGCGCACGCCTTTAATCCCAGCACTCGGGAGGCAGAGCCAGGCGGATCTCTGTGAGTTCGAGGCCAGCCTGGGCTACCAAGTGAGTTCCAGGAAAGGTGCAAAGCTACACAGAGAAACCATGCCTTGAAAAAAACCAAAAAAAAAAAAGAAGACCTAACTTCTCATCTTTGCCATTCAATAGATGTTTAACTTTAGGGCAAGTCATTCTACATCTCTGAGCCATTTTCTGATGAGCAAAATGGGGTATTATCACATTCCCCTCAAAGAGAGAGCTCCAAGATCAAATTTTTTAAAACATACGACAAAACCATAACAGGAAAGTGTGGTTTAAAAATTGTTTAGCACAATGATGGCACACACCTATAAGGCTAAGGCAGGAGGATCACCATGAGTTCAATACCAACACAGTGATACTGAGACGCTGTGTCAAAATTAAAAAATGAAAGAAAATAAACCACGATGGATATGTAGTCAATGAAATCCAGAAAAGATTAAATTCTACAGAAAGGTGACCATTTACCCAGACATACAAGAAAAAAGAGAGGAGCACTGGGGAGGCAGAGGCAGGCGGATCTCTGAGTTCAAGACCAACCTAGTCTACAGAGCAAGCTCCAGGACAGCCAGGGCTACACACTGAAACACAGAGAAATCCTGTCTCGAGAAGAGAGAGACAGGCAGACAGACTGAGTTAGGCACTTATCAACAACACAGGATAAGTAGATAGACCCTGACCCCTGATTTGAACCAACCAACCACTGCAAAAGCGGCAATTGGAGAGATTTGAGCAATGGAAATATTTTAAACTGTTCTGTTTACCAGTGATAATAGAATTGTTTTAAATAAATTTTTAATTTTATTTTATGTGTATGAGTGTTTCACTGCATGTATGTTTGTACACTATGCGTGGTACCCTCAGAGGCCAGAAGGCAGCTCCAGATGCCCTCGAACTGTAGTTACAGATGGTTGTGAGCCACTGTGTGGGTTCTGGGAATAGAACCCAGGTCCTCGGCAAGAACAGCTAGGGCTCTTAACTGCTGAGCCATCCTTGCACCCCCCTAGAATTACACTTTTTGTTTTATTTCGCTTTTTGTTTTTCAAGACAGGGTTTCTCTGTCTTGTAGCCCTGACTGTCCTAGAACTCCATCTGTAGATGAGACCTGCCTCTGCCTCCTGAGTGTTGGGACTAAAAGTATACACTGCCACACTGGCTGAATTGTGTTTGTTGTTGTTTTTCAATGAAACAGAGAGGGGTTTATTTGAAAGAGCTTAAAAAAAAATTTAAGCACAGAAATTAACACAGAGTGCTCAGTGTGTGTATAAGCATCTCAGGATAGTTGCTTGACTATGCTAATACACATTACCTCCCCCACCCCAACACACAAACCGTTTTGTTTTGTTTTGTTTTGATTTGTTTAAAATCCAGAAATGGAGATAGCTCAATGGCTAAGGGCTTGCTGTGAGGACCAGTCTGGAGAGCAGTAATGACCTAACAGACTGGGTATCCCATGGTACATTCAAGTAGACATTAAGGGGTAGGTAGGCACAGGACAGAAAGATCCCTGAGATTTTGCAGTCTAGCCTAGAAAATGCAAAGCTCAGGTTCAGGGAGAAACTCTACCTCAAAGGAATACATGGACAATGGTAAGAAAAGGACACCCCAGGCCAGGCAGTGGTGGCGCACACCTTTATTCCCAGCACTTGGGAAGCAGAGGCCAACCTGGACTACAGAGTGGCTTCCAGGACAGCCAAAGCTACACAGAGAAACCCTTTCTTGGGGAAGAAAAAAAAAAGTTAAAGAAAAAAGAGAAGGACATCTCTTCTGGCCTCCATACATCCCTACATACATGTGCATACTCATGAAGACCCTCTCCCTCTTGGGTGTGCATGCACATACACACACAAATAAATCTTAAAAGAAATCCACTGAGTCATTAGGAAGCTTTTATGGTGGGCACTATTCCAGTATTTGGGTGGGATTTAAGACAAGGTCTCACTATGTAGCCCTGGCTTGCGTAGCACTGACTATGTAGCCAAGGATGATCTTGAATTCCTGATCCTCTTCCTTTAGCTACTTGAGTGCTGGCTGGAGTTACAGGCCCATGCTCATGCCCAGACTACAATGCCAAATCTTGACTGAGTGGCAGTTACACAGGTATTGATTTTTTTTTGTATTTTTTACTGAACTATATGACATTTCATGTCCTTTTTCTATGTATGACACTTCATCCAATGTATACTTCTGTTCAGAAGCTGAACAGACTATTTCACACCTAAGCCAGTGCTAATAAAGTCCTTCAGCAAACAGCCCCAGCAATGCCAAAAGATACTTATGAAAGAATAGATTGATAAACATATGCAAAGTATTCAGTGCTACCTATGAAATAAAAGTACTAGAACTGATTTCAAAATATTTTAAATGGGCAGAGCGGTGGTGGCGCACGCCTTTAATCCCAGCACTCAGGAGGCAGAGGCAGGCGGATCTCTGTGAGTTCGAGGCCAGCCTGGTCTCCAAAGCGAGTTCCAAGAAAGGCACAAAGCTACAGAGAAACCTTGTCTCAAAAAAACAAAAAACAAAACAAACAAACAAAAAATTTAAATGAAATGGAAAATGTAAATGAAAAAAGTTTTTCATACGATGGCATCTGAGCTAGTGACTTTTGGAGTATCTTTGAAATTTCCATAGTTTTTTCAGAACATTCACAACTTTAGAATACTTATTCCTATAAGTATTCTATCCTATAATGATACGGATATAAGATAAAACAAATACATAAAAAAACTCACTGCCACTGAATTTTTTCTTTCTTTCTTTTTTTTCCCAAACAGCTTCTTACTATGTATCCTATACTGACCTAGAATGCTCCAGCTTCCTGCCTAGGCCAACTAGGTACTGGAATTATTAAGTGTGTGTCACCATGCCCACTTATGTTTTGTTTTCAATGTCCTAATATTTATTAACAGAGAAATAAGCTTTAGGAAATGGCAGTATAACTTTTAATACTTTTTCACATGTGCTTTTAATGATATGGAAAATTACTATAAACTGCAAGACAGCATATAAAACTCCAAACTCCTCTGAATGTATGGAAAACAATTGGAAGGAAACAGGCTAAAATAGTAAGGATGACTGTATTTTGGATTTATTTTCTTTAACCTGGAGTGGTAGCACACACTTATAACCCAGCTTTCAGGAGGCTGAGACAGATAGGGTCCAAAGTTCCAACCTGATCTACACAGAAGTTTCATTAGGACAGCCAAGGCTACACAGAGAGATCCTGTCTCCCCACCACACATATATATATATATATATACACACATACACCAAAAGAAATCCCAGGTCAGCCTGAGCTACCCATCAAGACCCTCTCCCGAAAATCAAAACAACAAACTTTCTAGTATTTATACAACCAGTGTATCTAATTATCTAACTTTCATACCGGGGATACAGGAAATGGGAAATCCTTTTTAATCTTCTTCCAATTAAGTTGTCATAAAGTTATATGTTTATTTTTTTATGTCTTACCAAACTGATAGAAGGAAGCAAGACAGACGAGTGCTGGGCACAGTGGCACACACCTTTAATCCCAGGTGAAGGGATTAAATGCTGAAGGACCACTGAACTCAATGTTGTATTTACATATCTATATCTGTATCTGTATAAAATAATGATTATAAAAGTTTGTTTAAAAAGATGAAGTGCAAATGTGAATTTAACAAGAAGTTGTAGATTTTCAACACTATACAAACTCCTTTGTTACAAATAAATATTGATGCTTCTTAAAAAAAACATAACTAGTAAAATAATAAAACCAACCCCCCAAAAAAAAGCATAACTAGTAAAATAATAAACCACCACCACCAAAAACTGACATAAAATGTTTTGAGTCAGGGTTTCATATAGCCCAGGCTAGCCTTGAAATCACTACTTAGCCAAGGATACCCTTGAACTCCTGTTCCTCTGGTTTTCATCTCCCAAGTACTGAGATTATAAGGTGTATAACATGCCCTGTTCCAAAACTTCTGTTTTGAGACTTGTATAACTATGAACATCAGGTGGCCTCCCAAGAGATCAGATGGAACTCAGTTCACGAGGCTTGGTGGCCAAGTACCTGTTGAAACATCTAACTAACTGGCTCTGTTTTGTTTTTTAAAATTCCCCCTTCTTTTTCTCTCCCTCCTCACAATGTCCCCACATACTCATATGGCCTAGACAGGTCTCAAATCTTGTCCTTTGGCCTCCACCTCGTCCCAGGAGCTAGAACTACAAACATATGACATTACATCCAGTTACTTTCAATATGTGGTCCCTGACCCCATTATCTGGGAAATAGGTGGAAACAGAATGCTCAGATCTTTTGCCAGACTTAATCAGAAATTCTGGGAATGGGGAGCCAGCAATCTGGCTAAGGTTGCTTTCAGGTGGTTGTTTTTTGTAATTATAAGTAAGTTATATCCCCTAATATTTCCTTTTATGGAATCCATGTGGTCATTCTAATAATATATTCAAAAAAATCCCTACTTATGTCTTTGCTATCCTGAGTCAAACTGGAACTTGCAAGGGCATTAATGAACCAAGAACTCCACACTGTGGCTCACAGCTAGCTGTTAACTACAGTTCCTCTTCTTGCCTCTGCAAGCATAAGGAAAAAACACTATGCACATTAAACATTTTTTAAAATGTTCATGAAGTAGAATTTAGGCAGGCATGGTGGTTCATGTCTATAATCCTATCACCAGCGGAGATAGGAAGATTACCATGAGTTTTAGGCCAGCTTGGGCTACTGAGAGAGCTCTTATCTTAAAATGGAAGAAAGAAGGCAGCTAGGTGTGGTGGTACTGCATGGCTTTAATCCCAGAACTCCTGGGAGCTGGAGAGAAGGCAGTGGTTGAGAGCACTGTTCTGATAGATGACCTGAGTTTGTTTATTAGCACCCATGTTGAGTGGCTCACAAGCACCTCTAACTTCAGCTCCAGAGGGATTTGACGCCTCTGGATGACAGCCTCATCTGTGGGCTCCTGAACTCACATGCACATACACATAATTAAAAATACATTCTCTAAAAAGCCAGGTGGCTGGTTTGAGATAGGTCTCACTATATAGCTTGGCTATCCTGGAACTCTATGTAGATTAAGGTGGCCTCAAACTCATAGAAATCTACCTGCTTCTGCCTCCCCAGTGCTAAGACTAAAGGCATGTGCTACCACACTTGGTTTAAAATGTCAATTCTTCTGAATTTACCAATCACCACATGACACTTCATTATGTTCTTTTGTTATCTGTTAAAAAAATAAAAATAAGGGAGCTGAAGTGATGGTTCAGATGTTAAGATTACTTGTTGCTATTGCAGAGGACCCAGTTCAGTTCCTGGGATCTATAAGGCACTTACAGAGGTCCTTAACTCCAATTATAGGGGATCCAGTGCCCTCTTCTGGCCTCTGAGGACACCAGGCATGCATGCAGTACACTTAAATACATGCAGGCAAAACACTTATACACATAAAATTTAAAAAACAAACAAAAAAAACCCAAAATGCAGATTCTGGTAAGTACCAAGCATAAAAGGTATAAGTTCTATGCTATAAGAACTTAATAGGAAACTCTGACCTGGGGGAAGACACTGTCATAGCGCCGGAGTGGAGGAAACCCTGAGTGAATGTGTAGGAACAGGTAAGTCCTGAGTTAATGTGTATTCTTGACATGGCATTGCCATGTCAAGGACACAATGCCTCAGATCCATAGGAAAGCAAAGCTTCTCCCCACGCCCCAGTAAGGCTCAGAGGGATGACAAAGCCTTCCTCTGGTCACGTTTGAATGTTGCAATAACTAAAAAGCTCAGCTCCTTCCTCCAATTTTATTTATTTATTTAATTTATTTTATTTTTTTCGAGACAGGGTTTTTCTGTGTAGTTTTGGAACCTGTCCTGGAACTCACTCTGTAGCCAAGGCTGGCCTCGAACTCACAGAGATCCTCCTGCCTCTGCCTCCCAAGTGCTGGGATTAAAGGCATGCGCCGCCACTGCTGGCTCCTTCCGCCAATGTTTACAGTCTGAGACTGCTCACCTATAGACATCTCCTACCCAGACTTGCTAACTCATCTTGCTCTGTACATAATAAAGGTGCTAAGGTTCTGGGCTGCTGCATAGGTGGTGCCACTTCATCATAGCCCACCTGACTCCAGCTTTTGTGTACATGTGTCTGTCCTTTCTTTATTAGCTAGTAGTCCCAGCCAGTGTTCCAAGGACACAAGGCATACTGATATTATTGGCGGTCAAGAGTGCTTGGAGACCTGAATGTTTAGCAGATAGACCTCAGTTTAGTTCCTAGTGCACATGTCAAGCAGCTCACAAGCATCTTTAATCCAGTGCCAGTGTATCTGATACCTACCCTTTTCTGGCCTCTGAAAGCATACTCCCATACACACACACAAAAAGTAACTCAATGGTTCAAGGAACATGAAGTCTGTCTTTCTCTAACGACCCGAAGTGAAGCAAAAAGTCATAACAAATTATCATTCCTTGGCACCCCCTTCCCTTTGGCTCTCTCCTGAATACCACTCTCTTGATCATTATAGCACTGCCACCAGCACTTTACCACAGAACATTAAATTAACTGTGCTACATTCTCGTTTGTCCTTGCTGTATGCAGTTAACCATCCAGTAATATGAGAGTTTCAATGATATAAATGGTACCATGCTATGTATATGCCATGAAAAAGAATCATGCTTGGCTGCAGTAACATACTACACAGACAAAACTGAATTTTCTATCTTGTTTTCAGTTAGATATCATGAGGCACAGGCAAAACAAGGATCCAAGAGGTTTCCTTCAATATATAATTACTGAAAATTGACTTTTAGAGAATAAAATTGGGCCTGGTGTTAGTGGCACACATCTTTAATCCCAGCACTTAGGAGACAGAGGCAGGCATGGATCTCTGTAAGATAAGGTCAGCCTGGTCTACAAAGTGAGTTCCAGGACAGCCAGGGCTATTACAGAGAAAGGGGGGGTGGGGGTGGGAGTAAAAACTGTGCCTTATCTTAATGAATGCACTACACTCTAAGCCATAAAGGAGGAAACCTGGGAATCACATCCACACCTCCTTTACATTCATTCTGAAAATATCTAATAAATGGAAAAACCTATGATGCTTTCTGTAAGTATTTTTCAAATCATTCCTTTGAATTCTCCTATCAGCTCTCAACAATCCCATACCAACATACTGTTTGAACCACTGCAGTGTCCTAACTGGTCACAAAACCATTTCTGCACTCTCCCTTGGTTTGTCTAAGTTTAGCAATTCCAATTCTTTCTGCAATTCAGTCACAGATATTATAATCTAAACATACTATACCCTGTTGAGTCTCTGTCTTCCCACAACATTCATAATATTTTGTCAATATTTTAACTCCTTCACTTACATCTCTACAGTTAAACTGACCTTTTTAGTGTTTTAACTGCTTGAAAGGTCTCTCAAAAAATGTCAAATCCTTTCCAGTTTTGGGATTTTTGTGTATAATAATCACTCATCCATTTTGCCTAGTTATCTTTTTCTCACCTCATTCAGGTCTCAACTCTAAACACTCTTAGCAAAAGTATCTTCTGATACTTCAGCCCCATTACTTAGTGTAGACTAGATTGGGTTATTATACAGACTGCATGCTGTATTTCTCTGCAGCCCTCTGCATAACCATAACTAAGATGACTAGTACAAGTATTTGTTTAATGTTTGACTCACCAAAGTAGAGATCCCACGGCAAACAGACTACGTCTACTTTGCATATTACTCTATCCTAAGAGCCTTTCCATACGGTCTGATACATGGTTAAATGTTACTGATACTTTCTCATTCCTATTTAAGACTTTCAATTAGCTCGCTCCACAAGAGTAGCTTCAGGTCTCAATATAAAATGCCATCTTCTCAGAGAACCTTTCAGTGACTACCGAATCTAAAAGTGTTCCTGACTCTACAAGCATCTCATTACCCTCATAATTTCCTCAAAGTATTCAGCAGTACCTGACACTACAGTATTTGAAAATTTAAGTGTCTGGCTCAGCATAAGCACTCAACAAATATTTAATTGAATGAATCTCCTGAATGAGAAAGATAATTTGGTAAATACTTGAAATTCATTCATCAGCAAAACATGAAAAAGTACCACCAACAAAGTTGAACAGTTTAGTAAAGCTTAACCAGACTGCCAACTTTGAATTCTAGTGCTAGTCGTGCTTAGCTAGATAACCCAGGACCAATTTCTTTTTTTTTTTTTTTTTTTTTTTTTTTTGGTTTTTCGAGACAGGGTTTCTCTGTGTAGCTTTGCGCCTTTCCTGGAACTCACTTGGTAGCCCAGGATGGCCTCGAACTCACAGAGATCCGCCTGCCTCTGCCTCCCGAGTGCTGGGATTAAAGGCGTGCGCCACCACCGCCCGGCTTTTTTTTGGTTTTTCGAGACAGGGTTTCTCTGTGTAGCTTTGCGCCTTTCCTGGGACTCACTTGGTAGCCCAGGCTGGCCTCGAACTCACAGAGATCCGCCTGGCTCTGCCTCCCGAGTGCTGGGATTAAAGGCGTGCGACACCACCGCCCGGCAAAATTTTATCAGCTTTTGTGTGTGGTACAAATATATATATATTTTTCTTTTTTTTGGTTTTTCGAGACAGGGTTTCTATGTGTAGCTTTGCGCCTTTCCTGGAACTCACTTGGTAGCCCAGGCTGGCCTCGAACTCACAGAGATCTGCCTGCCTCTGCCTCCCGAGTGCTGGGATTAAAGGCGTGCACCACCACCGCCCGGCCCAATTTCTTAAGGCATTATGCCTGTTTCCAAATTTGTAAAAGGCAATCATAAAATCTACCTTATTAGCTGAGCAGTAGTGGTGCCAGCCTTCAAGGGGTAGAGAGGTGGGAGAGGGCACAGGCAGGTCTCTGAGTTTGAGGCCAGACTGGCCTACAGAGTGGCAGCCAAGACAACACGGAGAAATCCTGTCTTAAAAAACCAAAAAGCAAACAAAGAATCCACCTTAAAGGATGCTGAAAAATAAATTAGCAAATCATTTTGCATCACTTAAAGACAGAGACACACTCTTAAAAAAAAAGATACAATGAGAATGCACTCTTAAGTGGGTAATTTCACTATCCTGCTAACATCACAGAGCACACTTGTACAGACATAACCTACATGACTAACTCATAAGATAAGTATACAATCGACATGGTATGTTTGTCCTCAATGTTATTATGACACATCACTGTATGGGACTAATAACAAAGATGTCTGTACATGGTCAACACACACACATTCTCTTTTCAAGTGTTGGTGGACCATGGCTGTTTGAATTAGGAACTCATAAAGGACCACTGCACATTCAACTAAAGTGTGCTACTTTGCAGTAATAATGAGCTATTTTTCCTATCACACTGTGATACTTCTTTTTATTTTTATTTATAACTCTTTAAGGACAAGAAAGAATAGAATCAGTATTTTTACTTTTTTACATTTATTTATTGTGTGTATGTATATGTGTGTAACATGTACATACAAGAGCCCATACAGATCTTAAGAGGGCATCAAAACCCCTGGAACCAGAGTTACAAGCGGTTGTGAGTCACTACAGGGGGGAAATCGGGCTGCTAGGAACTGAACCTTCACGTAAGTCTTAAAACTCAATGAAAAATATAGTATCTTGCTGGGCGACGGTGGCACATGCCTTTAATCCCAGCACTCAGGAGGAAGAGCCATCTCTGTGAGACCAGCCTGGTCTATGGAGCCAGATCCAGGACAGGCACCAAAACTACAGAGAAACCTTGTCTCAAAAAACAAAACAAACAAACAAACAAACAAAAAAGTATCTTACTTAAAACCCGTGTAATAGTGCCTACAATCCCAACACTCATGATGGAGGGAGAAGCAGGATTACTACAAACTTGAGGCCAGCCTTATCTATATAGTAAACCCAATTTTTTTAAGACAAATGTTAAATATATATGTGTGTATATATATATATACACATATATATATATACTAATATATATATTAATTTTTACAAGTTATGTTATAAGGGCCTGGAGAGATGGCTCCGTCGGTAAACTGTCCTGCAAGCACAAAGACCTCAGTTTGATCTTCTGCACTCTGGTAAAAAGCTGAGTGAGCATGGTGGATCATGTCTATAATCCCAGGATTCAGAGGTAGAAGAAGAAACATCAGTTCAATGTCACATGGTCATCCTCATCTATATACAAAAATATAAAAGGTCTTCGACCAACCTGGGCTACATGAGACCCTATCTCAAAAAAAAAAAAAAAAAAAAAAAAAGGGGGGGGGGGCTGGAAGATGGCTCCAATGTGAAAGCTGAATAGCTGAATGTGGTCATAAACATCTGTAAACCCAAGGCTAAGGGAGGCACAAAAAGGCAGAATCTGGGAACTTGCTGGCCAGTCAGTTTAGCTAAAACCCCTTTACCAAAAAAATAAAAATAATACAGTGAGGGCAGTAGAGGAAGACATTTAAATGTCAACATCTGGCCTCCACACTTACATTCCAGGTGAGCACAACAGCAAAGATATGGGTATGGGAACACACAAAATAGACAAAGCAAAGTGATCAAGGCCTCCACATGCAAGCATGTACATATACACAAGCATAAATGTACACACATACAAAAAAAGTTCTTTATGGAAGGCATTTATAACTGAGATATAATTTTGACATTGACTTAGAAAGGAAGAGATATCAGTCACTCTAAGCCTCAAAATTATTATGTAAAATCCTAAGAAAGATGCTCGCAAAACATACAGTGTATTATTTTACACGACACTGTGCAATAGTTCATAGTATAGTCTAAGAAGAAATATACTAGTAAGGGTGGCATACCACAGGTAGAAATCACCTTACATAATTTAAAAAAAAAAAAAAAAACTCTTACCAGGACAAAAGTCACAGAATCTCTAGTTAGCCTTACCACAAAACTTATCTACTTTGGCCAGGCGGCGGTGGTGGCACATGCCTTTAATCCCAGCACTCGGGAGGCAGAGCCAGGTGGATCTCTGTGAGTTTGAGGCCAGTCTGGGCTACCAAATGAGTTCCAGGAAAGGCTCAAAGCTACACAGAGAAACCCTGTCTCAAAAAAAAAAAAAAAAAAAAAAAAAAAAAAAAAAAAAAAAAAAAAAACCCAAAACAAAAAACTTATCTACTTTGCTAAAAATGTGAGAAGTTTTGTTTGCTGAAAAGGCTTTTCCTTTTAAACAGTAGACTCTAAGATCTTTTAGGTATCTATCAAAACAATTCAACAGCTGGCGGTGGTGGCGCACGCGTTTAATCCCAGCACTCGGGAGGCAGAACCAGGCAGATCTCTGTGAGTTCAAGGCCAGCCTGGGCTACAGAGTGAGTTCCAGGACAGGCTCCAAAGCTACACAGAGAAACCCTGGGGGGGGAGGGGGACAGACAGTTCAACAATTCTATAAACTTTAAAAGCTAATTCCACAGACTAGAGAGATGGCTCAGCAGTTAAGAGCACTTGCTGTTCTTGAAGGAGACCCAGGATTAGTACACTGCACCTACATAGTGGCTCACAAAAGTCTGTACTCCAATTCCAAGGGATCCAGTGTCCTTTTCTGGCCTCTGTGGTATTTGCACGCATGTGGTACACATACATACATGTAGGTGGACACTTGTACACCTAAATAAAGCAAATCTTTAAATTTATTTTAACTATATGTATTTATGTTTATAAATAAATATTTGATCAGGTGTGGTAGCACATGCCTTTAATCTCAGCACCCAGGAGGCAGAGGCCAGGTGGATCTCTAAATTCAAGGCCAGCCTGGTCTAGAGTTGTCCAGGACAGCCAGGACTACAGAGAAATCCTGTCTCGGGGAAGAAAAAAAAAAAGAGAGAGAGAGACATACACATACACATATACACACACACACACAAAATAAATAAAAATAAAAAAAGATTTTATCTATGCATTACACAATTATTTATTTATATAGGTACGTACAGGGATTTAAGGCATGTGCCACCACCACCCAGCATAAAATCTTACAAATGGATATGGACTTACAGATATAAAACAAATCCCTGAAATACAGCTGACCAGAACATATGCATATTAGATACACTTGCCAATACATATCAAACCATTAAAAACTAATTAGATATTTTATTTTGTGTAAATGTTTTGCCTGCATGTGTGTTTGTGAATGTGTGTGCTTGCTACCAAGATGGTCAGAAGAGGGTATCAGGTCCTCTGGAACTGAAGTTACACTTAGTTGTGAGCTCCATGTGGGAATTAAACCAAGTCCTCTGCAAGAGCAGCTAGTGCTCTTAACCACTGAGCCATCTCTCTAGCCTTCCACATCAAATTTTTTTAACAAGCATACTAAAGAAAAAGCCAAAAGAAAGCAGGCAAAGCAGTTCACAACTGAAATCCAAGTATTCATGAGGTTGAGGCAGAAGGGACTGCCACAAATTGCAGGCCACCCTAGGCTATAGTGTGAGAATGTATCTCAAAAAAGCAAATAAAAGAAACCTATAGCCTTTTCTCTAAGAGTGAAGATCACCAGATAATGAATTAGGGAACTATTTACTCACTTTTCTTCCAAACAGTCTAAACCCAGAGCCAAATAAAACCACATAAATTCTTCAGTAATATTTTAAGCCTTTCAGTTCAGCAGATTTCACATACAATTTTGTGGCTCTCCTCCTATCCCACTCTACAAACACAAATTCAAATGATCAAAATAAATACATGGTGAATAATACTAATAATGGTCTCTATGACAAAGGAGAAAAAATAAAGACAAATTCTTAAACTCTAATAGAGAAACCCTGAGAGGAAAGCAGGACTAAAAATATTCAAATGCACATACAAGCTAATCCCTCAAAACTTTGACAAAATTTTCTTTCAGTAACATATCTCATAAATTCCTTCCAAAATATTAAGACAGAACTTTATCAGCATCCAATATTGTCCTCAATCAATCCCCTCAACAACCCTCCAAACTTATCAAACTGTTAACTTATTAAAATAACCACTGTCGTGCCGGGCAGTGGTGGCGCGCACCTTTAATTCCAGCACTCGGGAGGCAGAGGCAGGCGTATCTCTGTGAGTTCGAGGCCAGCCTGGCCTCCAAAGCAAGTTCCAGGAAAGGCACAAAGCTACACAGAGAAATCCTGTCTCGAAAAACCAAAAACCAAAAAAAAAAAAAAAAAAAAAAAAAAAAAAAAAAAAAACCACTGTTAACTTACCAAAAAAAAAAAAAAAAAAAATCCATAGCTTATTAACTCAACACCTCAAAATCTACAAATTTTAAATAGTCAAATAATACTAATACTAATATATTGAATAAAACTATCCTTCTTTGGTTTGTTCCTAAAATTTAATCTTAATATAATACATTCAATTAGATTTACTACAATATCAGTATTATCAAGTTAAGAATCTTACTTGGGTTGCAATCCACAAAAAAACTTTGATTTGTAGATTTGCAATGATTTCTATAAAAGTTTAGGTTGTAACTCCATTTCAAAACAGGATGAATTAAGGTTCTAACTACTTGACAAAAAAAACACACAAGGTATTATTATACCTTCACCCGTCCTGTGGTACACTGCAATGTCACCTAAAATAATTACTTTCAAAAGAAGGGAGTTGAAAATACTAACCAATCTCTGGCTGTAGCGAATCCTTTCTTCTTCAGGTTCCATCTCTCACTCTTCTGATGAAAGGACTGTAAAGAAACCGCTCTGGGGCTGCCTTCCTCTTCCTTCTTAGGAACCAAACTGTAAAGGAAATGAACAGAAATAAGAACTCATTCTCAAATTTACACTTTATTCTCATTAAGTTACAGGCTGAGAATCCTTTTCATGTATTTGGAACCTTTACTCTCTTGGGCAAATGGTGCCATATCTTCTCAACATTAATCACATCACAACTATAGAAGGCCTAAGCAAAAGAAGACTTAGTTTCAGTTCCTTAGGACCTGGTCACATCTTTGTTTCTGCCCATAGGATTACAGTTAGAAAAACTCTCCTTCCTGGCAACGTTAGCAATAAAGAAATAAGTAAATAAATAGAAAGAAAAAAAAGGCTCAGAACTTTTTTTTCCCCTTCTGTTTTTCTGAGACAGGGTCTCTACATAGCCCTGGCTGTCCTGGAACTCACCATGTAAACCAGGCTCACTTCAAAGTCACAAGAGATCTGACTGCCTCTGCTGAGTGCTGGGATCAAAGGCGAAGGCCACCAAACCCAGCAAGGGCTTTTATTTCTAAAGCCTGAATGACCAATCGGAAGTACGTACAAAACTAATCCAGATGCTAATCAAATGAGTTCTCAAACAAGTAATGACAAACTATGAGCAAAAAGGGGAGGTTAATTTCATAAAAAGAGGGCAAGAAAAATTAGGTTTTATAGAGAGACTCCAAACCAATGTCCCATATCCTTCTAGTAAGGCAGTTCACAATTGTTGCCTTCCCCGAACTACCCTCCACCTCAACTCAAGGTGTACAACTCGGAAACAAATTTGAGAGTTGCAATACGGAGAGGCAAAAAACACCATCTGATCTAGATGGGTAAATAATAAATGAAACGACTGAAACCTCTATTAAATAAAGACAGGCTGGCACGTCAATCAATCCATAATACCAAGCAAGAGTTTTCATTTTTCTAAATATTCTTTCTCCTGGATAATGGCTTCCATTGGGAATGCAAATGTTTTCCTCTCATAAATATATTTCGGCCACGTTAACGGAATCCTTTCGGAGGACCCGATGACATAGTTTGCGAGAGCAGTCCGTGGCACTGCCCTCCTCTGCCTCGGTCGCGAGGGACACAGTCTGACCCCCTGGACGAGTGCCGCCAGGGCTGGACAGCAAAGCGGCAAACCTCGACTGCTCCCCCAGGGAAAAGCCGTTTCTATGGTTCACCCCTTGCAAAGAAATAAAAACTTTACATCAAGTCTTTAGATAAGACAGGGAACCAAACTTCCCAGGGCGGGGGAGGGGGGAGGGGAAATCTCACCGGGGATTTTGTTCTTGAGTTCTTGTCCAAGAGAGAAGATTCCAAAAACAGAAAAAATTAAATCTCTAACGTCGTCTTCGGTTTTTCTGTGTATTAACCCAGAATCCAGAAAAGGGTCAGGGCGACCCGGAAAAGAGGAAACAGTTACTGAATCAAGCCTCCCCTTCTGGCTTTACAGACTCGGCGTCCGAGGCGTTAGGAGAGGAGAGCAAGACCACTCGGCGACTCCCCCGGGCCGGCGGTCAGCAGCCCCAAGCCCGAGACCCGGGCCAAGCCGGCCGCGAGGAGCACCTCCGCTCGGCACCCTCGGCCGACCACAGGCGTCCCGAAGCCCAGGAGCCGCGGCCGATCAGCTGAGATCCACCCGGCCGACGCTCGCCGCGCCGCCCGGCCCCCCGGAACGCGGGCCCCGGCCCCGGGGGGCGGAGGGGGCGGGAACAGCCAAGCGCTCTGCCTGGGGGGCCCCGCTGCCTTTGCGTCGTCCCCTAAGCCGGGGCTCCGCGCTGCGGGACGATCCCCCCACCCCCGGCTACTCCCCAGTCGCAGAGGAGGGACTCCGGGGGATGGGCCCCCTGTCGTTGTCCTTCCACCAGAAGAGCCCCCTGCCCGGCAGAGAAACAGCCGCGACAGGCCCGGGAGCTGGAAAGGTGCTCTGCGACCCGCCGCTGCCGCCGCCGCTGCTAGGGAGGGGTGTTGTTTCCCTCACACAGGAGGATCCGCTGAAGCAGCCGCCGCCATTTTGAACCCGTCAGATTCTCACATACACACAGCTCCTCCGGGCTGACTGCGCAGGCGCCGTCTCCTCACCGCCCCCCCCCCCTCCCGCGTCGTCTCTCCACTCCCCCCCCCCCACCTCCTTCAAGCCTCCCAGCGCCTCTTACCGCTCTCCGGGACACACGTGAACGCGCACGCGTCACTCTCCGCCCCCCCCCGCCCCCCTCCCTCCCTCCCTCGAACGCGGACACACACGGGCCGGCGCGCGCACGCGCGGACGCGTCGGCCTCGAATCGCCCGCGCCCCGCGACGCCGACGCGGTTCCCCGCCCTCCCCACCTCGCGTCGTCAGCCCGCAAGCCCTCGGGCCGGCCCCTACCGCCCCCGCTCCCCGGCCCGCCTCCTTCCAGGTCTCCAGCACGGCGGAGCGCCTGCGCCTGCGCGCGAGCGGCCAGCCTCCTCCGCGAGCTCCCTCCCCCACGCCCGCACTCCGGGCACACACAGACAGACACGCACGCACACACACACACACACGCGCACACAGACACGCGCGCGCGCGCGCGCACACAACACACCACTTCGCCTGTGACCCCGCCCACCGGCGGCCAGCTGCGCCAGCCGCCCTCCCCCACCACTCCAGCGAGGGCTGTGACCCCCGACCCCCACAAAACACAACATCCCCCCGACACACACACACACACACACACACACACACCAGCAGTCGGAAGCATCTCCCCTTCCCCTAGAGGCGCCTCTGCCCTGGGCGGCCGGGCCGTCCGTCCGAGCCCTCGGGGCCGGGCGGCCTGGGCCCGGGCAGCCGTTGGCCGCCCCAACGCGGGGTCCCCCGGGGTCATGCCCCGGGAGTGGGGCCGACGCGGGCGCCGCGCTCGCTCGGGCCTGCTCGGACCCCGGGGGGGTGCAGGGCAGCGGCGTACTCCCGCCGGGCGCCCTCCCTCACGCGCCGGCCGGCGGACCGAGGCCCACCTGCTCGCCATCCCGGAGTAGGCCCCAGCACCCCCGCCGCAGGGCCTGGCCGCCCTCAGCTCGGGGGGCTCCTCGGGGCAGCGACCCGGTTCCGCCTCACCCACTCCGTGCGGCTCCGAGGGGGCAGGAAACGGGAGTAGTAGCATGTCTTGTCCTGGGGCTCGGCTCCCTCAGGGGCGCTCCAGACGCTGGACACGGGTGTCCACAGGTGCTGGGCGCCAGAGTGGGACCCACGACGGCTCGGGGGCGGCGGCGGCCAGCGCACCCGCCTCGGGCCTCGGGCGCCCGGGGAGGTGGCCCAGGAAGCCCCTGCTGTTGGCCACGCTCAGGTTTCCGTAGCGCCGGTGCCCTCGGCGGCCCGGGTGGGACGTGACCCCGCCCCCGGCGAGTCGGGGCGCCCCCCACTGCGAGGGGCGCGGGCCGCCCCTAACCCCAGGGCCGCGGCGTGGACGGGAGGCCCGGCCGGGAAAATGTCTCCAGTCTGTGTGCGCAGCTTCGCGCGGGGGTCAGCGATGGGGCAGCGGCGGCCCAAGCGGCCCGGGCCGGCCCACGGACGGGTTCCCGCGGCTCGACAGCTGCCCGACGGGCTAGCAGGCTCCGGACGTCGACGGAGCCCAGCCAGAGGTAACAGCAATGCCATGCGAGCAGCCCAACTGCGCTCAGGGCAGTTCCCCAGCCAATCTCGTGCTTTGAGGCCCGTTTAAATTGTAAATCCCACAAAGGACGGTGGCCTGGACGCTACACATCCAAGTGCCTGAGGTTGGCACCTTCCCCTTGCTGCGTGGGGTCACACAAATCTTTTCCTGCCTGCCTTGGTGTCCAACTCTTCGGCTTGATCCTGAAGAGTCTGCAATGGAAGGGGAAGAGCACGGTGTATCTATCACAAAACGTTCACAAACAGCCTTTTAGGTCTCAGGAAGACGTTAGTGATCGACAGTTGGGAAGACGATACTTTTTCTACCACAGTTTGAACTGGGGTGAAGACACTCCTTAAACCCAAAGTATTATTTAATAAAGCACAACGTTTTGCTAAGGCACCCAGGATTTTTACAGACACTCTCTGCTTTGTTTCACATTTTTATTAGACAAGGCAAAGAGCGTTGTGTTTTTAAACTTGTTTTAAAGTTAGACGATTGGAATAGAAGATTAAACCGCGTGCGTGACTACGGGGAGAAAGAGATCCACAGTTCTGCAACTGCCAACAGAAGGGTCTCACAACAAAAATGATTGCTTAATATGGGCTCTTCGTCTTGCCGCCAGTCACTGCGCAAAGTCATCCTTTATTCTGACACCAGTTGCTTTTCAGACTTCATTTTTTAGGGCATTGCTAAGAGATAATTGCTGAAACTTTACCAGATTTAAGGCCTCTTTCTGTTTCCCAGGCTATAGTTAAATATGTTTTAAAAGTGCTATTCTTTCCCAGCTGTAGTGACTCACAGAGGTATTCCTAAGACTCCAGAGGCTGAGACAGGAAGATTCCCATGAGTTAAAAAGCCAACATGGGTTAGATAATGAGTTCCAGGCCAACCTGGGCTACATAGTGCAACCTTGTCTCAACAAAAGGCAATAGTCTTTTACATCTAATGCCAGGTATAGCCCCAAAGACATCTGACTCTCTGTAGCTTCAAAACAAAATCTCAGCCACTTGTTTTAAAAGAAAATTTGCTTCTATCAGACTAGCTGAGTGTTGGGCCTCATTGCTATTTGCTTTATTTAGTTCTCTCTATCCAGAAAATACTTAATACTTGGAGACAAAAAAGAAAGAAAGAAAGAAAGAAAGAGAGAAAGAAAAGAAAGAGAGGCCCCACGTGGTACATATACCTGTAATTCCGATACTGGAAGGTGAGTGATGCAGAGGGATTGTCAGTCTGAGCTACATAATGAGTTCAAGACCAACATGGGCGGTATAGCAAGACCCTACCTTAGAAGGTTAGGATCGCCAGCAGTAATTCAACTTTGTCTTGCCCTTATAGGGACCTTTTGTGAGTTTAATTCAGGTGTGCTGTAAGAAAACCAAGGAAGGCTCCAGAACAAATTCAACCCACAGTATTTATTTTGAACAGTACTACAACTAGAACAAGGTTTGCCAGATTTCACCCCAACTCTTTCCAGTTGAAAACCATTTGTTAACTACTCTGCAATAGGGAGTTGACTATTTAAACAAATATACCCAATAGTGTCTCTACAGACTGGCTTTGTAGCTGTACCAAAGCAGATGTGCAGGGTACAATAAGAGATAGGCAGATGGCTAGTCATATCCCCCCAAATCATAGTGGCTCTGATGAGTAGGGGTAGATCTATGAGGACTATTGTTTTGGTTTTAAAGAATCATTCTAGGTTGGGCAGCGGTACTCGCCTTTAATCCCAGCACTCGGGAGGCAGAGCCAGGTGGATCTCTGTGAGTTCAAGGCCAGCCTGGTCTACAGAGTGAATTCCAGGACAGGCACCAAAACTACACAGAGAAACTCTGTCTCCAAAAACAAAAAACAAAAAAAGAACCATTCCAGAAAGTCTAGAGCTGGGGCATCTCCCCAAGAAGGCCACTAAATCTTTGACGTATGTAGCTTCAACTGTGGCTAAGGGGAGATAAGTGGTTTATGGGAAGGAAGAAAAAAATTGCTGGGCGGTGGTGGCACATGCCTTTAATCCCAGCACTCGGGAGGCAGAGGCAGGCGGATCTCTGTGAGTTCGAGGCCAGCCTGGTCTACAAAGCAAGTTCCAGGAAAGGCACAAAGCTACACAGAGAAACCCTGTCTCGAGAAAAAAAAAATTATGGACGCCTTGAGAAAATGGTCCCTGTTTGGAATAACCTAGTGTCTTAATCTGTAAATTCATTTCTGCTTTTTATGCACATATATGCCAGTGTCTGTCTGCATCTGCTCATAGAAAGTAGCACACCTACACACACAATTACCTGTGAGCGTATATACAGAGGCACACAGTATAGACTAGACCACAATCTTCAGCATCATTCCCCAGGCGCCATATACCTTTTCTCCTTCTTCTTCTCTTTAAGACAAAGTCTCCCACTGACCTGAAACTCCCAAGTAGGCTAAACTACTAGCCTGGGAACTCTAAGGATATGCTTGTCTATGTCTCTCCACCACTAAGATTACAAGTGTTCACTATGGCCCATCAATGGAGGCACACGACTTTAATCCCAGCACTCCAGAGCAGAGGCAGGTGGATATCTGTGAATTTGAGGCCAGCCTGGTCTACAGAGTGAGTTCCAGGACAGCCAGGACTGTTGTACAGACAAACCCTGTCTCTAAATAAATAAATAAACAAACAAGTCTTCACTATGAACACCCATCTCTTCTTACATGGGTTCTGGGGGTCAAAAACAGGTAAGCCATCTTGCCAGCTCCAGTGTCTTTTTATTTGCTTACTTGCTTTTGAGACAAGATTTCTCTGTGTAACAGAGCCCTGGCTGTCCTGGAACTCCTGTGTAGATCAGTCTGGCCTTGAACTCTCAGAGATCCGCCTGCCTCTGCCTCCCCAGTGCTTGGATTAAAGGTGTGTGCCACCAGGCCTGGCTGGCTACTATTTTTGTTTTATTTTGTTTTGTTTTGTTTTGTTTATTCATTGTGTAGTCCTGGCTGGTCAAGAAGTTGCTATGTAGACCAAGGTTACCAAAACTCAAAGAGATCCACCCGTCTCTGCCTCTGAAATATTGGGATAATAGATGTGTACCACCACACAGTTTTGTTTTCACAAGAGTAACACCCAATAAGTGCTGGTAAGAACATGTACTGCTCTTGCAGAGGACATGAGTTTGGTTCCCAGAACCCATGTTGGCTGGCTCATGATAACCTAACTACAGCTTCAGTGTGTCTTGACACCCACTTTTGGCCTCTACCAGTAACTGTACGCATATACACATACCCACCCCCCCAAGACATAGAGGCATCCAGATAATTTTTAAATCAATTAATAAAAAAAACTGCAGAGCAGTGGTGAAACACACCTTTAATCTCAGCACTCAGGAGGCAGAGGCAGGTGGATCTCTGTGAGTTCAAGGCCAGCCTGGTGTACAGAGTGAGTTCCAGGACAGGCTCCAAAGCTACACAGGCTATCCACTTTTTTGTGTGTATTTGGGGAAATGGGAGGTTTAAGTACAAAACAAAAGCTTTGCTTTTAACTGTATTAAACTATTTCCAGTTTATTTTTAAATTTTAAAGAGGAAACAAGGCTGCCCCCAAACAGTAGATTTGAACCAAAACAGAGAGGTGGTCTTGAGGATTCATCAGTGGCTCAACAGCTCAGAGACAGAATGGCCATCCCATGATTTTCTGATACCCCTTCATAATGAACCCTGCTAGGTCTCAGTTGTGAAATGAATAACCTCTTGAAGTTTAGTGTCTGCCACATAAGAGCTGCTGTTCTTGATCTGTCAGCTAGAGTGTCACCATGTAACCAAGATTAGCCCCAAAGTCCTAGGTTCAAAAGATCTTCCTTCCTCAGCTTCCTAAGCAACTAGGATAACAAGCATGTGCTTTTTATTTTAATTAGATTTTATTTGTGTGTGTCAAGGCATGCATATGGAGACGAGGACAACCTTCCCCACCATGTGGGTCCCACAGACGGAACTCAGGTTGACAAGCTTGACACCAATCACCTTTACCTGCTGAGCCTTCTCAGTGGTCACAGGCATAGACTTTCCATCTTTTTTATTTTATTTTATTTATTTATTTTGAGACAGGATCTCACTATGCAGCCATGGCTGGCCTAGAACTCATTATGTAGACGAGGCTGGCCTGGAACTCCTAGAGAGCTAACTATGTAGACCTCTTGAGTACTGTATTAAAGGTATACACCATCACACTCAGCTTCTTTTTTTTTTTCTCCTCTTGGAGGTGAAGAGGTCTTGCATGTCAAGGGTGTGTGTGCAAGTGTATGTTTGTGTATGTGTGTAGGTCAAAGAATAACTTAAAGAGTCAGTTCTCACTGGGCGGTTGTGGCGTACACCTTTAATCCCAGCACTTGGGAGGCAGAGCCAGGCGGATATCTGTGAGTTCAAGGCCAGCCTGGGCTACAGAGTGAGTTCCAGGAAAGGTGCAAAGCTATACAGAGAAACCCTGTCTTCAAAAACCAAAAACCAAAAAAAAAAAAAAAAAAAAAGTCAGTTCTCTCCTGTCATGTGGTATGGAACTCAGGTTGTCAGGTTGACAGCAAATACCTTTACCTATTTAGCCATCTAGGAGGCTCTGTATTTTTGGCATCTACATTTAAGAATGGTTTGAGAATTATTGGCAGAGTACTTGCCTAGTAAGTACAGAGTTCAAGGTTCCATACTAGCACTTTGTAGAACAGGGCAAAGTGTTGTACAACTATAATCCCAACACTCAGGAGCTAGAAGCAGGAAGACCAGGAGTTCAGGGTTGTATTGCCTATATAAAGAGCTCAAGGCCAGCCTAGGCTACATGAGACCCTATCTCAAAACAAAAACAGAGAACCAGCTTTGAGTCAAGATGTTAGGTATTGAAGCAAATTGAAGAACGTTCACATGATGTGCAAGCTTTTCCAGAGCTGAAGTTGTGACTTAGTCACAGCTGCTCTCTTCAGTCCTAATCTCGCTCTCCTCCCCACACCTTGTGTCTGGTCTCTGTTATTTTCTCTTCCCTGCCATCCTTCTTTCCATCATTCTGCACTACCCTGCCTTCCCTCTCCAACATCTGACAGGCCTGTGTCCTCCTCTCTTGTACTGTGCACTTAAACAAGTGTTCTTTAGATTTGTCACATAGTGGATATCTCCCTCTTATCTTTTTACCAGACTAGCTCTTTTTTGGGGTTAAATGAGCCACATGAGTATCATTCAAAGGCATCTGAAATCAGTATTACTATTAACACTATGTGACCTAAAGGAATGATGGGTAATTTTCTTTTGCATCTGAAAAAAGAATCTAAAAACGCCCTGTATCATTGAACATGGATGACACATTGTGGTGGTTTGGATGAGATTGGCCTCCATGGGCTCATATATTTGCATGCTTAGTCCCAGCTGGTAAACTGGGGAGAATTAGGAGGTGTGGGCTTATTGAAGGAGGTGTACCACTAGGAGTACTTTGAGGTTTCAAAAGCCCTTATCAGGCCCAGAGTCCCTCTCTCTGCCTGCCAATCAGGATGTAGCTCTCAGCTACTTCTCCAGTACCATGTGCTTGCCACCTTGGCCATGTTCCCCACCATGATGGTAATGGACTAACATCTGAAACTGTAAACAAACTCCCAATTAAATGCTTTCTTTTCTAGGAGTTGCCTTGGTCATGGTGTCTCTTCACAGCAATGATAACCCTAACTAAGACACACATGAAACTCATAAATTACATGGGATATAGTTGACAATTTCCTTGAGATCATGAGACTTCAGCTTTCCCTGGCCCAGTGACTCTCCGCTGGCATTTGACCTTTTCTCCACATTAGCCTCTCTTCAGTAGTGGATTGACTTTGGCTGTTGGGGCGGCTAGACCAGCATCCGAGCCCCACCTGTTATTTCCAGTCTTAGCTTCAGAACTAGGCTACCCTTACTTCTAAGAGAGGGGCTGCCCTGCCTTAGACCTGAGAATCCTGTTTCAGCCATATCCCCTAAAGGCTACTTGTGCAGATGCGTATCTGTATCTAGACCCTCCTAGCAGGTCAGACCTTTGTGTATCTTCTTCAAGGGCACAGACCACCTCCCCTTAGCTTCTGCTCAGGTTGCTTCAGCTCCTTTTCAAGGAGAGCCTACTAGTTTTGTGTATTTAACCTCCTGCCCTAGCTTCAGTTTCCTTGAGTAAAACAGATACTAATGCTTGCCCTATTTCCTTTTAGTATCATTGTAGAGTCACTAGACAAAGACACGACTATCCATTGTAATCTGAGAGACAACATGTTTAAAAGAATTGCTGGTGGCTGGGCAGTGGTGGTGCACACCTTTAATCCCAGCACTTGGGAGGGAGGCAGAGGCAGGCGGCACAGAGGCAGGCGGATCTCTGTGAGTTTGAGGCTAGCCTGGGCTACAGAGTGAGTTCCAGGACAGGCTCCAAAGCTACGCAGAGAAATCCTGTCTCAAAAAAAGAAAAAAAAAAAAGAAAAAGAAAAATATTGCTGGTGTTTCCTTTTTTGGATGCTAGAAATCAAGCCTAGGAACTCCTACATGCTAGGCAACTGTGAAACGCCCTCAGCCTACATGTGACACACACCCAGCCCTATCCTCTAACAAACTTTAGTTATTTATTGGAGACAGGAATGGAAATCTAAGGAGATGCAGCTCACCAACAAGACAACGAGGACAACAGAAGCAGATATAAAGGAAGGCCAAATCAAAATTGGAGCTCCAGTCTGCAGAAAATCACTCATAACTACAAAAACTGCGATACGAAAATCTCACCTTAAACACAGTCCATACTGTCTTGCAGTCACTTGCAGTCCGACTCCAGAAAGTGGGAAAGATAGACTGAGCTAAAAAATAAAGACTTAAAACAGTTCAGAGTTGGGCCATTTAGCAAGTAATTGTGTGTGTGTATGAGGGAGTATCATTTAAGTTTTATATACTTCAAATGTAATGAATAGTATTAATTAAGAAGCATTTTGGGGAAAATGACTATAGAGATGCTAAGTCTGTCCTACCACAACAAAAGCCATGATCTGGGTTAGGGATGGAGCTCAGCTGGGAAGAGTGCTTGCCTGGCATGCACAAATCTCTATGTTCCATCCTTAGCACTTCATGAAACTTGGTGTGGTAGCACATACCTGTAACCCAATGCTCAGGACACAGATGCAGGAGGGTTAGAAGTTCAGGGTCATCCCCAACTATGTATTGAGTTTGAGATTAGACTGGGGTACATGCCTTAATCCCAGTACTAAAGAGGCAGAAGTAAGTGAATCTCTGAGGTGCAAGGCCAGCATGGTCTACAAAGCCAGTTACAAACCAACCAAGGCTACATAATGAGATCCTGTCTCAAACAACAAACAAAAAAAAATAGCAAATGCTGTGCTCTGAGGGGCTGGGGTGCAACTCAGTGGTAGAGTGCTGGCTAGTGTGTTTGAGGCACTGCATACACTGAGTGCAGTGGCCCACACCTGTAATCCTAGCAGACAGAGTTTAAATTCAAGGCTGTCCTCATTCACAAACCAGTTTGAAGCCAGCCCGAATCACTTGAGATACTATTTTAAAACTCAGAAACAACCAGGCTGAGCCTTTGACTGGGGACTAGCTCAGTAGTTGGGCACCTTCCTTGCATGCCTGAGGCCTTGGGTTTATTCCTGGGTACACAGAAGGAAGAAGGGCTATGGTGTAGACTTTAAAGACTGACATTTTAAGACTAAATCGGGAGAAAAGCTGAGATAGAATTACAGTGGAGAACTTGACCTTGGGGCTAGAGAGATGCCATAGTGGTTAAGCATTGTTCTTGCAGAGGACCCAGATTGGTTCACCAGCACCCATATGATGGCTAACAACCTGGATAACTCCAGTCCCAGGGCATTCAACACCCACTTCTGACCTCCAAGGGCACCAGGCAAGCATGTGGTGTGCAGACAAACGTGCAGGCAAAACAAACACATAAAACAATTTTTTTTTAAATTATAAAAAAAAAAAATGGCTGGCCTAAGATTCACAAGCCCACCTCTTGGCTTGGTTTACAGGAGCAGAGCTTCTGGTTGCTGACAGCTCTCCTTCTGCAGTGGCCGCTAAGGGACAGTTTCTTTGGAGAAATAGTAGTACATAAGCCCTGTGCTCTACAACACAAGTGCCTCTCTACCAAATCAGATCCACACAATCTTGCAGGTAGGTATTCAGATCCCTCCACCTTCAGGCTCCTCCTTTCTCACTGCTACTTTATCCATTTGTTCACTCTACAGTCGGGAGTAAGTATCTGCTCTACCTGACTGGTAACAGGTACTGGGAATGCATCCGTGAGCAAAACGTCTTCCTCCCCATGAGGCATTCTTTCAGTTCCATTCCTTGTCCAGTTCTTACTAGTTATATCAGTTTCCAGTGATTCCTTACAATGATGAATGTTCTCAAAGTATGTCACATCTGGTCTACAGAGTTCCAGGCCACCCAGAGCTACATAGTGAGACAATTTTACTGTGTAATGGGAGGGGGTGTCCTATTTCTACACCTCACTTTTTTATTTTTGGAGCTGATTACAGGATTGACCCATCTATTTTGTGACTATATATGAAGCTGTGAATAAAAATGTATGCTTTACATAAATTGTGTGATATTTTGTTTGTGTTCTGACAAAGCTTGCCTGGAGATCAGAGCTAGAGCTAGCAACTAGTTAACTATAGAGGCCGTTAACTATAGAGGCCAGGCAGTGGTGGCTCACACCTTTAATCCTAGCACTTGGGAGGCTCATGCCTTTGATCTCAGCACTTGGGAGATTCACACGTTTAATCCCAGCACAATCAGGAAGTGGAGACAGCATCTTGTCTCCATTTGGTCTAAGGATTCATAGAGGTAAGTAGTCTCTAGTGGCTGCTGCTCTGCATCTCTGATCTTTCTGGTTATTACCCAACATGACCCTTGGTTTGAATTGATAAGACTAATTAGGATAGCTGGGTGGTGGTGGCTTTAATCCCAGCACTCTGGGAGGCAGAGCCAAGTGGATCTCTGCAAGTTCAAGGCCAGCCTGGTCTACAGAGCGAGATACAGGACAGGCACCAAAACTACACAGAGAAATCCTGTCTTGAAAAACCAAAAAAAAAAAAAAAAAAAAAAAGAATAATTAGGATCACACTTCAGTAAATATCAATTTCTATAATATATCATATTATCAAATTCATCTTAGTATTTATTTTTCAGATAGTTTTCCTAATATATGTGTGTGTGTGTGTGTGTGTGTGTGTATACACACACACACACACACACACACACACACACACACATATATATATATATATATATATATAATATATATATATATATTTAAAGATTTATTTCTTGTCGGGCGATGGTGGCGCATGCCTTTAATCCCAGCACTCGGGAGGCAGAGCCAGGCAGATCTTTGTGAGTTTGAGGCCAGCCTGGTCTACAGAGCAAGTTCCAGGAAAGGTGCAAAGCTACACAGAGAAACCCTGTCTGGGGCGGGGGCGGGGTGGTGGTGGTGATTATTTCTTATGCATACAGTGTTTTGCCGGCATGTATGCCTACATGCCAGAAGAGGGCACCAGATCTCATTATAGATGGTTGTGTGCCACCATGTGGTTGCTGGGAATTAGACTCAGGATCTCTGGAAAAGCAGCCAGTGCTCTGAACCTCTGAGCCATCTCTCCAGCCCCACTAAAATATATTTTAAGAGTTTTTATAATCAATAAATTCAGAAAAGCATGTACATGGTGTGGTGGTGTGTACCTGTAATCCTAGCTGTTCCAGAGGCTGAAGCAAGAGGGCAACCATTTCAAAGCCAACCTTTGAAGTCCTTGTCTCAAAATAAAGTAAAAATGAGCTGGAGGCCTGGTGATGGTGGAATGTGCTTTTAATCCCAGCACTTGGGAGGCAGAGGCAGGCAGATAGATCTGAGTTCAAGACCAGCCTGGTCTTCAGAGCCAGTTCCAGGACAGCTAGGACTACACAAAAAGAAACCCTGTCTCAAAAAACAAAAATCAAAAATAAACACAAGGGGGTTGGGAATTTAGCTCAGTGGTAGAGTGCTTGCCTAGCAAGCGCAAGACCCTGGGCTCAATCCTCAGCTTTGAAAACAACAACAACACAAAAGTTGGGCTGGAGATGTTAGCTCAGTGGTAGAACACTCGCTAACATGTGAAGGATTGGATGTAACCCCCAGCTCTCCTCCTTCACTCTCTTCAATTTTGTTAGAAAAGTAGACCAATAGAGTTCATAGATCAATTACTGGAGAGAATCTGTGGGACTTCTCCTTTCTGACCCAAGTCACTCCTGGAGACTGTTTCCTCTATCCATGCACTTAGGTTGCTCCTGAGTGCAGGCACTTGCTCTGGATGCAGCAGATGGTACAGTGATGGCCAAACCCCAGGGCTGGCTCTTCGTTGCCTAGAGTACCTCACTTAAACCTGCTAGCTGCTGCCAATGGTTTGATTGTTCTCTAATGACTATTAGCTTCAGTATATGCCAATATCTGAGTGCCTACCAGGTGCCCAAGACTTAAAGTATGAGACATAGAACATGTGGACCCTGTCCTCAAGGAACATACATTTATGCTGGAGACAGAGGCATAAAGACTAATGATTCCACAAAATGCCAGCCTCGATCTGCTGAGGTGACTCTTTGGTAAATGTGCCTGATGACCTGATTTTGTTGTTGTTTGTTTGTTCTGGTTTTGGAGACAGGGTTTTTCTGTGTTGCCCTGGCTGTCCTGGAACTCACTCTGTATACCAGGCTGGCCTTGAACTCACAAAGATCCACCTGACTCTGCTTCCCAAGTGCTGGGATTAAAGGCCTGTGCCACCACCATCAGGCCAATTTGCTCATTTTGAAAATTTACAGTCTGAAGACAGCCAACAGAATGGGAAAAGACCTTCACCAACCCCACATCTGACAGAGGACTGATCTCCAAAGTATATAAAGAACTCAAGAAACTAGACATCAAAATACTGAAGAATCCATTTAAAAAATGGGCTAAAGAGCTAAACAGAATTCTCAAAAGAAGAATCACAAATGGCTGAAGGATATTTAAAGAAATGCAAATCAAAATGACTCTGAGATACCACCTTACACCTGTCAGAATGGCTAAGATCAAAAACACTAATGACAGTCTATGTTGGAGAGGATGCAGAGCAAAGAGAACACTCCTCCACTGTTGGTGGGAGTGCAAACTTGTACAACCACTGTGGAAATTTCTCAGAAATCAGTATGGTGATTTCTCAGAAAATTGGGAATCGATCTACCTCAAGACCCAGCCATACCACTCTTGGGCATATACCCAAGGAATGCTCAATCACCACAAAGATACATGCTCAGCTATGTTCATAGCAGCACTATTCATAATAGCCAGAACCTGGAAACAACCTAGATGCCCATCAACTGAAGAATGGATTAAGAAAATGTGGTACATATGGAGTACTACACAGCAGAGAAAAACAATGGCAGCATAAAATTTGCAGGCAAATGGATGGAACTAGAAAATATCATCCTGAGTGAGGTAACTCAAACCCAGAAGGACAAACATGGGATGTACTCACTCATAAGTGGATTCTAGATATAAAGCAAAGAACAATCAGACTGCAACCCACAGAACCAGAGAAGCTGCATAACAGGGGGGACCCTAGGATGACTGTGGCTTATAATAAGTTTTGGTTTTACTCAATCACTGGGCAAGCCTCAGTGAAACATTTCACTATCACTATTAGGATAAGAATTTATACTGTATCAAGCTGATAATAAATAAATAAATAAATAAATAAATAAATAAATAAATATGAAAAAAAAAAAAAACAACCTTACAGTCTGAGGCCCAAGATGTTAAGATTCCTGGCCAAGGTCAGGCAGCTAGGTTAGTGATACAGTTGGGATCAGCAACCCTGTCTTGATAGCCGGTCCATTGCACTACTGCTGATCCTCAAACTGATACCATTTTCTCACCCACAGACCAAACATTCATTATTTGGGCCAGAGGTGGTGGCACAAGACTTTTAATCCCAGTACTTGGAATGCAAAGGCAGGAGGATTTCTGGGAGTTTGAATCCAGCCTGGTTTACAAAGTGAGTTCCAGGCCTGCCACAACTGCATAGTGAGACCTTGTTTCATAAAGAAGAGAAGAAGAAGAAGAAAAAAAAAAAAGCCAGGTGGTTGTGGCACACGCCTTTAATCCCAGCACTGGGGAGGCAGAGGCAGGCGGATCTGTGAGTTTGAGATCAGCCTGGTCTACAGAGTGAATTCCAGGACAGCCAGGGCTACACAGAGAAACCCTGTCTTGAAAACAAACAAAATAACAACAAAACAACAACCTGAGCTTAGTTACCTTGGAGAAACTACGCAAATGATTGGGTCTGTAAATCTTACCAGAAAAGTGACAGTTTATCTGAGGCAGAGACATCTGGAGTTGAAACTGTATGACAAAAAGGAAGATTGGGGAGAGAAAAGGCACTGGTACACCCGAAAAGCAGCAGACCAGTGCCACGGGGTAAAGTGGAAGAGAGCAGTCCTGTGAGTTGCCTTGTGGCCTGACCAGGAGGCAGGAGGCTTGAAGGAGACTTGAAGAGTAGACCCTCAAGGCAGAATAACCTATGCTCTTAGGTACGAGGAAATGACAAGGTCAAGTTATGTCTCAGAACTCTGATACAAAAGCAGAGTGCTAGCAAGAAAGGTCTTCTGTTCTTCCCACAAGCAAGAAAGTGGCCCCACACCGGAGAGTAAGAGGAGAAGGGCAGAAATAAGATCCTGACATAGACCAGAGCCAGGAGGGTCACTGAGCCCAGGAGTTTAGGGTCAGCCTAGGCAACAGTGAGATTCCTTCTTGCGGGGAGAGAGAAGAGGGAAGGAAGAGGGCTCAATGAGATTTGTCCACACAGCTGGGCAGTGGTGCACACACCTTTGGGATCTCTGTGAGTTCGAGGCCAGCCTGGTCTACAGAATGAGTTCCAGGACAGCTATAGCTACACACAGAGAGACACTGTCTTGAAAAACAAGAAACGAAAAAATTGTCCACACATTTTTTTGTATAGAATATGAAGGAGAGGGAGGGGACATGGGTGACCGTTTGCACCCAAAGGACAAGGTCACGTATGTGTGTGTGAGGGACTCTGAAGCATCTGTTGGTTTTACAAGGATTGGAATGGAAGAGAGTGGTCTGTGACAGAGTAGAAGGTTGGAGACAACATCAGCAGATCAAAACCACAGGAGACGTACGGCCTGAAGCCTTGGGGCTCGGGATGGGGCTGCAGAGCCCATTGTAGATGACCTGTAACTGCTTGAGGAATTAATGGATATACACACTGGCCACCAGAGGAAGAGGAGCCTGTGAGACAGCTAAAGGAATGACCCGAGAGGCAGAAGAGACAGAAGTGCCTAGAGGAGAGTGGGAGGAAGAGGGGGTCGGGGGATAGGACAGGACCAAGTCTGGGTGTAACGGTTGGTTGCGGCATCACTTGTGAAATCTCCCAAGCTGGAAGGGCAGGGTGTGGTGGGCGGCACACTCCTTTAACCCCAACAGAGGCAGGTGGATCTCTGTGTTCAAGGTCAGCCTGGTCTACAGATGGAGTTCCAGGACAGCCGGGGCTTCTTAGACCCTCTCCTAAAAGAAGAAGAGAAGGGAGAAGAAACAGAAAGGGGGGCAGGGAGAGCAGCAACAAGAGGAAGTCTGAATAGAATGAGAAGAGGAGGAACATGAGCGGAGGGAAGAAAAGCGTGAACCAAGGGTTGGGGATAGGTCAGAAATACTCACTGCTGCATCATACGGAAGAGTTGGGGGCCCTGAGATCCAAGAGTAGCATCAGCTAAGAATGGACAAATTGTCCTAGGTTGCCATGGCTAGCAAAGGAGGTCATTTTGAAGATAATGGCTTAGGAGACTGAAGGAATTTATACTTGGAAGCCTCTGTCTGGAATATTCCTAGATCAGTGCAGAAAAAGGGAGTGGACTTACTCTTTTGCTCTATTCTGCAATGAAAAGATATGTCAAGAGGACCTTCGGACTTCCTGTCCTCTAGAGCTGTGAGGAAATAACTTCTGTTCTTTATAATCCAGCATGAACAGACTGAAATAGAAAGAGAACACAGTTGTCTGTGTACACCCCCCCCCAAACACACACGCCACAAAACAGCATTTCTCTATGTAGTCCTAGCTGTCCTGGAACTTGCTCTGTAAATTAGGCTGGCCTTGAATTCAGCGATCCACCTGTCTCTGCCTCCCAAGTGCTGGGATGAAAGGCGTGCGCCACCATGCCGGATGGAGAATGCAGTTGCATTCTTTGTATATGCCTGAGTGTGTATGCGCCATGTGCCTGTGGGTAGCCCAAGGTCAGAAGAAAGCCACAGGTCTCCTGGAACTCTAGTTACAGAAGATTGTGAGCCATCATGTGGGTGCTGGGAATCAAATCCAGACCTCGGCAAGAGCAGTGAATACGTAACTGCTGAGCCATTTCCCCAGCTCTGGTGGCAATTCTCTTCCCTACAGCCATGTCATCGTCACGTTGGGCAGCTTTCCACTTTCTGTCCATAGTCTGTGGACCCTGCTGAAGTGAAAGGCATGGGGAGGTTTGAAACTCAGTGTAAGGGGTCACAGGAAGCTTACTGTCTCTTCTGCTCATGTCAGAGGTTCAGGAAGACTTGGGCAGGTCCAGGCAGTCTGGAGGGACCCCAAACAAGAAGGAGAGCTGAGTTCAAAGCAGGATTCCCGAGCTCATAGCAACTGATGAATAGGAATTTATGTCTCCCTCTGGCCCAGCCTGTACCTTTCTGCCCATAAGCTTTCTACACAATCTGATTCTCCTCCCTGTGTTCTTAGTCCAGTGAAATCCTATGGTTCTCACAGCTTGTGACTCCTGCACCTACCATGATTTCATCACATGGTCAGATGGAGGTTCCCTTGGTCTCTGTGAAGCATGGGCTCCCCTACATCCTTCACCACCTTCAAACAGGCTTGAGCCACTCTCCACTCATCCCTTCCTCTTCCTCCAAACCTCAGCCCTCAGCTGCATTTTTGTGTTCCCCTGGCCCTGCAGAGCCATCCTCCTTAGTGGCATGTGCTGCTGCTTTCTTGTTTTTGTTTTTTTAATTTTTATTTTTGTTTGTATGAGTGTTTTGCTTGCATGTACTTCTGTGCACCACTCATATGTAGTACACGCAGAGGCCAGAACAGGGCGTCAGATCCCCTGGAACTGGAGTTACAGACAGTTGTGAACTGCCATGTGGGTGCTGGGAACTGAACCCTGGTTCTCTGGAAGAGCAGCCAGTGCTCTTAACTGCTGAGCCATCTCTCCGGTCCTCTCTTGTTTTTCAAAGTCTGATATGCCCCATACCCAGTATTTGCATCTGAGCAGAATGAAATGCTGGATGGTGAACTCTGGGTGACTGTTGGGAAGGGCCAACCATTAGGAATGAAGTTGGAGGAAAAGGAGAAAAGGTTAAGGAGAAGGAGCTGGTGGGAGTTGAAGTTCAAGATGGAGTAGATTGGTCACCAATGGCCTCCACAGTCTCTAGAAGGGACGGTCTCATAAACTGAAGGCCGGAAATGGGAGAAGTGGCAGTCTTGGCCCAGTGCTGGCCACCTGGCAGGCCTTGGCTGGGGTGGAAGAGGTGCTAGTGAGCAGGGCTCAAAGGAACTGGAGTGAGACATGATGGAGAGATGAGCCTCCAGCTGGGGCAGAGACTCAGGGTAGCGGAGGACGCGAAGTGAGGCAGGTGATGAATCAGTATAAGCTTTGCCCTGTGATCATAAGAAAAGGATGGGGCTAGAGAAACGGCTCAGCTGTGAAGAGCACTGGCCCCTCTTGCAGAAGACACAGATTCCTTACCCAGCCCCCACATGGTAACTCCCGACTGTAACTCCAGTCCCAGGGAATCAAACACCCTCTTGGGTCTCCAGGGGCACCCAGGCACACACATGGTGCACAGGGGGCCATACATGCAGGCAAAGCAAACACTGACATTGTAGACAAAAGGTTAAAACTGGTGCTTGCTGCGCGGTCCCGTCAACGCCATGGCGTCAGTGGTGCAGTTCCCACATGTGCCCAGTCTCTCTCTCTTGCAAATGCATCCAAGATGATACTGGCAGAATTCAGTCACCCCTCTCTGTGTAGGTTAGAAAGCCAGCTCCTCCTGGTCTTACCTGGCACAGCCTGCGTGACTTGGTTTTGACCCAGCAGCCCCTTCTTTCTGGACACTAACTCGCAAGCAGGTGAACCGATAGGAAGTACAGAACAACTAGGATCCTACCCACCTAGTAATCGGATTGATCCTACTAAGCCAATAGCTGTGGAACTTCAGAGGTCCCTGGCTTTCCGCCTATGCCCACCACAACCACCATCATTACCACCATCACCACCACAGCTGCTACTGTTTTTCCACATTTCAGACTGAGGAAACGCTGAGAAGTTACCAAGGGCCCGAGTCATGTGGCTTTCAGAGGGGGAACTAGAATTTGAGCCCCGGTAGTGTGGTTCTCAGGCCTGAGCTCCCGGGAAAGTTATTTGAAACTTCAGTTGGAGGGTTGGGAATGCACCTTGGCAGGTTAGAGTGCTCACGTTGCATGCATGAAGTCTGGGATTCAATCCTCAGCACTGCATATAAAAACTGGGCATCATAGCCAGGCTTAGGAGCACATGTCTTTAATCCCTGCACTAGGGGATCCAACTTGGCTAGGCAAGCGCTCTAACAACGGAGCCACACCCCTGGTCTTCATTGTGACACTTTTACACATGCATGTAATGTATTTTGATCATATTCACCCTCCATTACCTTGTGTTACCCACTTTTGCCCTCCAGTGGGTTGTTTGTTTGTTTATTTTAATATTTGAAAGCTGGGCATGGTGGCACATTCCTTGAATCCCAGCATTGGGGAAGCACTGAGTTCTGAGTTTGAGACCAGCCTAGTCTACATAGAGGCTACATAGTAAGAGCCTGATTCAAAAAAAAAAACAAAAACAGGCTGAGAGATGGCTCAGAGGTTAAGAGCACTGGCTGCTCTGCAAGAGGTTTTGAGTTCAACTCCCAGAAACCACATGGTGGATCACAACCATCTATAATGAGATCTGGTGCCCTCTTCTGGTGTGTGTGCAGGCATACACTCAGGCAGAATACTGTATACATAATAAATAAATCTTCAAAAAACAAAAAGCAGCGGGGCCGTGGTGGCGGACGCCTTTAATCCCAGCACTCGGGAGGCAGAGCCAGGCGGATCTCTGTGAGTTCGAGGCCAGCCTGGGCTACCAAGTGAGTTCCAGGAAAAGGTGCAAAGCTACACAGAGAAACCCTGTCTCGGAAAAAAAAAAAAAAAAAACAAAAGCAAAGCCAGGTGGTGGTGGCTCATGCCTTTAATCCCAGCACTTAGGAGGTGGAGACAGGTGCATCTCTGTGAGTTCAAGGCCAGAGCAAATGTATGTATGTTCAGGGTTTAGTGTGTGCACCATACCATAGCACATCTGTGGAAATCAGAGAATAACCTGAGGTTCTCTTGTTCCACTATGTGTCACTCTGGGGGTGGAACTTGGCTTGTCTGGCTGAGCCATCTCACTTGTTTTCCAGCAAGATTTTAATACCTGTCATAATTTACACAGCTAATGACAGGATTTGATAAGAAGGTCGCTACTCTCGGGAAGGCATTGGGAGCTGTGATGCCGGCAGCCCAGAACCCCAGGGCTCTATCCAGACTGTCAGCCCGTGGGTAGGACAGTGCCCCAGGGCTCCAAATTGAACTTTTTGGAATAGACTGCTCTGGTTTGAAATCCTGGATATGTTAGACAGCGAGAAAGGAACCAGGAGGGAGAATGAGTGATTGAGCCCATCGGGGTTATTTACATCTCTATTATTTGTTTACATCTCAGTGATTGCTCCCTCACACCAGCTCCAGTAGGTAGCCTCCTGCTCCAGGTTTAGACTCCCAGCCTTAAGTTTGACGTGCATAGTCATGTTGGCTATGGGGAACTGGGCAGAGCAGTCGTACAGCATTTAGTATTTGTTTTCTATCTATGTTTCTAGGGTCCTTGGTTTCCGTTTTGTTTTGTGTTTGGTTGTTTTGAGGCAAGGTCTTTGTAGTCCCTGGCTGGCCTGGAACTCACTATGTAGACCATGGTAGGTTCATAGGGACCAGGGCCCATCTCTGCCTTTCCAATGCTGGAATTAAAGGCCTGTGCTACGAAACCCAGCTCCAAAAAGGTTCTTTTTAAAAATTTAGCCAGTCAGGAGAAAGCTTCGTAGTAGTCAGAAGAAACCGCATGGGTTGGTTTGTACTCTAGCTCCTCCTTCTGACCCATTCATGTTAATGTTTCTATTCTGCAGTGGGCCCTGAGGCCGGCTGGCACACCACCGAGGGAGGGGCAAGAGGATCAGGTGGCTGAGGGGCTCACGCTTGCCTAGCGTATTTGAAGTCCTTGCCTAGCGTGTTGAGGGTTTATCTCAGCACTGTAAAAGATAAAGAAATGAATAACAATTTTAGGATAGTTTCTTTTGTTTGTTGATTGTGTATGAGCACACACTGGCCCAAGTGTGGAGGTCCGAGGACAACTTGTGGGAGTGGGTTCTCACCTTCCACTAGGTGGGTCCTGGATCATCAGGCTTGGCAGCAAGCACCGTTAGCTGAGCCGTCTTGCCAACCTTGCCGACTTTTTTGGTTCGTCTTGGCTGGCCTGGAACTCACTCTATTTCCCACAGACCGGTCTGTGGGAAAAGTCACATGATGGAGACCAGTCTCTGCTTCTAGAATTATCTGCTTTTTTGAGGCAGCAGCTATATAACCAGGGCTGCCCTTGATCTTGGCATCATCTAGCATCAGCCTCCTGCATGGTGAGACGATTGGAATGAGCCACGGTGTCTGGCTTTTCCTTGTTTTTGAACTTAGTATTTCCCTCTATCCCATCACTCAGTTCTGGGACCACATCAACTTGTCTGCATGATTATTGTTTGCTTTTGTTTGTTTGTATTTGTTTTATTTTTTGGTTCCTTTTGTTTGTCACAGTTTCTCAGACTCGGGATTTGTTGTCCCCACCCCACGTTTGTTGGTGATGAGAACGGTCTTTATGTAGCCCATGCTGACCTTGAACACTGCACCTCCCCAGCACTACACTTAAAAGCACCTACCCTCACACCTGGCTGACTGGGTTTGGATGACCTTGACAGCTCTAATTCTTTTCATGATTGGACAAGGTTCTTGGAGTTTGGGAGGAAGTTGTTTGTTTGTTTTTTAATTTGTGGTGAGACAAGGTTTCTCTGGGTAGTCCAGGCTGTCTTGGAACTTGCTCTGTAGACTAGGCTGGCCTCAAACTCAGAGATCTGCCTGCCTCTGCCTCTGAGTGCTGGGACTAAAGGCATGCACCACCACTGCCTGTCAAAAGAGGGAGATTCTAACACAGGTCAAATGCTTTGATTAACTTTAAATAAGTCAAGTTATTTACATAGCTGTTAGTTCTCCTTCCTCCTCACCCCTCTCTTTGACAGGGTCCTACTGTAACCCAGGCTGGTCTGGAACTCACTCTCTCCTTCTCCTACGTGCTCCTGCATAGCCCACCACAGGCACGCACATCCCCTTCAGGCTATTGGCTAATAGAGCACTGGGTCCCAGCCAGATCTCTAAGCAGGGAGGACATTGTGGTACATAGATGTAAACCCAAGTCTTAAAATGCAAGCCCTGTAAATCCTGTCCCAAATAGGCTTCAAGGCCTGGCAGTGGTGGCATAGGCCTTTAGTTCCAGCACTGGGGAGGCAGAGACAGGCCTGGTCTGAGTTCAAGGCTAGCCTGGTCTATACCAGGACAGCCAGAGTTACATAGAGAAACATTGTCTTGAAAAACCAGCCAACAAACAAAAAAACCAAATAGGCTTCAAACATCTAACGGGCTAGTTTCAGCAGAAAAAAAATCAGGTCTAACTGGGTGTAGTGGAACACACCGGTAATCCTAGCAAATGGAGATCAGTCATCCTCTGGCTATATCCAAAGCCAGTCTGGGATACATGAAATTCTATCTCCAAAAGGGAAGGAATGAAGGACCAAGCTGTCTGTGGACCCGCTGTCATCTCCAGGGTATTCTATCGTGGTCTGGGACCGTCCAGGTGAGGCTCACAGTGGCGTTACACGGAGTCGGGAGCTGATAGCAGGGTAACGGGGCTCTGTTGTGATCCTGCTAGAACCGCCCGAGATTTGAGCACAGGTTCACACTCACGGTCCGGGGCGTGGGGACAGCTGAGAGGAGTGGGGACTTTATCAGAGATGGACCCAGGGGATGTGACAGTGACAGCAGTACTCCATCAAGCCATTCTCTTTTGACTCCAGCAGGAAGGACGCAGGATGGTGGGTGCACAGTGTCGGGAAAGTGGAGGTTTCTGAAGTGGCCGACTATCGTGGGGCCAGACGAGAAGCATCACCTCCCGGCATGTTCTTGGCCACCGCTGGTGGGAGTGCAGGAAGAAGAACATTCATGGCCCAGCCCAGGGGACTTTTTCCAGCAGCCCACATAGGTCTATGTGGTGCTGGAATTGAATCCAGGACTTTAAGGCATGGTAGGCAAGCATTTTACCAACTGAGCTACATCCCCTGCCCAATACAAATATTTCGATCATCTCCCCAAACTACATCTCAGATGCTGGGATGCCCTCAGTCATTGCTCCCCTAATTTGCATTGACAAAATCAGACTAGTCTGGATTACCTGGGCCCTGTCTGTGGTAGCTAAACGCAGGGTTCAGATTCAAATGCAGAGGCACTGTAGACTTGGTACAGCTCAATGTTCAATCTGGGTTCATTCTAGGCTGTCCAGATAGTCAGCTCACAGGACCACTCTGGACCGTGGGTGGTTTTCTTCAATAAAGTGTTGGTGTGGTAAGCCTTACCCCTCGGTGATAGCCGGTGGGAATAGTGTGCTACGAAATGAAATGCAAATCACACCTGTACAGGCTGAAGTCCTGTAGCCAGGAAATGCTGCTCTCCTGGGCCTTGCTGCCCCCTACTGGTCCAGGTCCAGCGACAACAGCTGAGACTTCCTGTCCAGTCCAAGCACCCAGCTCTAGCTGACCCCACACTGCCTTTGATGTTGTTCGTGGTCCCCCTGAACCTTGGTTTCCTCATCTGTAAAGAAATGTGGGTACCAACGGAGGCAGAAAGGCAAAGTGTCCCTGAGGTTGTCCAGCCAGATACAACTATAATACTCTTCTTGAGACAAATGAGAAGAGCAGCTCCAGAGCAACCCTGTTGCAAATACAAGGAGGTCTTTTATTCTGTAGAAAGTACCTCCAATCCATCCTGTTGATCTCAGTGCCACAAGGCAGCTGCGGTGGACTGCAGAGCAAATGTCAGGTCACAGGCCATGTCACACTCCTGCCGATTGTGATCTTGTCTACAAAGCTCTCGTGCAGGACTGACGACAGGGCTTGGAGGACAAGGGATATATACGTGTTGCTGCCATCCCCGTCATTGTCAATGTTCAGTAGCCGTCAGCACTGACAGCAGGAAGGAAGGCTTACAGCCTCATGTTCTCTCCTCCCAGAAGCTCCGGGAGGGTCGGAATGCACTCTCTCCTAGGTTGAGATGAGGAGACCAGCCCTGAACATACTCATATGCTTGCTATGGTTTCTGGTTTACAGAGCCAGCAGCAGCCTTGCACAATAAATAATTACATTTATTTTGGATTTCATAACTAGTTAGCAGTGTACACCAAGTGAATAAGTGAGCAAACACTATTAGCATTAACTTAGATATTTTTTAACATGGATGAGTAATTTGCCTGCATTCAAGTCTGTGAACACATAGGTCTGGTGCCCACTAAGGCCAGAAGAGGGTGTTTGATGCCCTGGAACTGGAGCTACAGATGGTTGTGAGCCTCCTTGTGGATGCTGGGAATTGAACCTGGTTCTCTGGAAGAGCAGCCAGTGTTCTTAACTGCTGAGCCATCGCTCCAGCTCCACATTAACTTCTTTTGAGATAAGACTGTGACTCAGACTGTGACTCTAGATTCTCCTGCATCAGCCTACCAAGAGTTGGCATTTACAGGTGTATGCGGCCATGCTGTTAACTCTTACTTCAACCAGCCTTAAAAAAAAGGAGAAAAAGAAGAAGCAGAAGCAACAGCAGCAGAAGCAGCCAGTATTGGCGACACACGCCTTTAATCCCAGCACTTGGGAGTCAGAGGCAGGCAGATCTCTGAGTTTGAGGTCAGCCTGGTCTACACAGTGAGTTCTAGGACAACCAGGGCTACACAGAGAAACCCTGTCTCAATGCCCTCCCTCCCAAAAAAGGTACTATCCTTGCCTACAGTTAGAAATAAGGGGCTGACAATGGAGAGATGTGGATAAGGGAACTGAAGAGAACCTTAGTGACTGCAAGTTAGGAGCTAGAGTCAAGTACAGCCGCAAACATCTGTAATCCCAGTGCATAGAAGGCGGAAGCAGGAGGATCTTTGCTGTTCAGGACCGATCTGAGCTACACACAGTGAGACTGTATCTCCAGAAGAGAGAGAGAGAGAGAGAGAGAGAGAGAGAGAGAGAGAGAGAGAGAGAGAGAGAGACACGACTCAGTGGTTAAGAGCTTGTGCTGTACAATCAGAGTTTGGATCTCAGGGTCCACATAACAAACCAGATGTCTCATACTCACCTGTGACCCCAGCTCCAAGAGGGGCAGAGACAAGAGGCTGTCTGGGGCTTGCTTGCTTCCCGCCTAGCTGAAAAAAACAAAAACAAAAACAAACAAACAAACAAACAAAAAATTCCGCAAATCCCAGATTTAGGAAGAGATATTACCTGAATGGAAAAGATGGCAAGTGATAGAGAAATCCTAATGTCCTCTTCTGGCCTCAGGCATGTACATCCAACATATGGACACATACACAGGCATGCATAAGTAAATAAATCCATCTTAAAAAACACTGAAAAGCCCCAACAACAACAAAAACACAAGATAACACAAGCAAGGTGACACAGCTGGTAAATTGAACAATTAGGATTTTTAAAATTTTGTATTTGTGTGTGTATTTGTGTGTGTATGTGTGTATTTGTGTGTATGTATTTGTGTGTGTGTGTGTATGTGTGTGTATTTGTGAGTGTATATATATATATATGTGTGTGTTTGTGTGTGTGTATGTGTATGTGTGTGTATATGTGTGTGTGTGTGTGTGTGTGTGTGTGTGTGCTACAACATTGGAGATCTGGGATTTGGGGGTCATTAGCCTTGGTGGCAAGTGTCTTTACCATCTTTCTGGTCGCTCTTTTTCTTCTGAGACCAGGTCTCAGTGTGTAGCCCCAGTTAGCCTCCAGTTTGCTACACAGATAAGTAGACGAGGTGGGCTTTGAACTTGCAGCTGTTCAGCTTCTGTCTCTCATGTACTAAGAGCCCTGTGTTAGCATGCTTGGCTCCAGAGCCAGGATTTAAAGCTAGGAAAATCCCTTTTCTTTACCTATCTAACTATTCCTCAGAAGCCTCTAACTGGGCGGGGGGGGGGGGGGGAGGTCAGCACCCACCCTGCCAGTATAGAGGGTGCAGTCGGCTGCTCCCATTTAAATCTCACGGTTCTCTGGCCTGGTCACAGGGTTCTTTGGCTCCCTGGCCTTCAGCTTCAGAATGCCTTCCTGGTCTGGGAGTGCTTGTCCTGGACGTAAAAGGGGGCCGGAGAGCAAGAAGGGTGACATGATCCGCACCTGTTACTTCCGCCTGGGCAGAGAGCTTTATGACTCAATGTAGGCTCCACCCTCTCCACCCAGAGGATGCAGGGAGTGGCCTGTCCTGGAGGAGATGACTTGAGGTCTCCACCCCTATACACACACACACACACACACACACACACACACACACACACACACACACACCGCCTTATAGCAGACAACCCAAAGGCCGGGCTGAGGAGCTGTGGTTTGTGGCTCTTGGCAGCCAGGGCTGGCTCCTGGGCAGTGTCTTCCCAGGTTGGGTCCTACCGTCAGGCCACACTTAGGCTGCCAGCTGGTTGTCGGGAACTAACTGAAGCCCGGTGGAGGAATTGCTGGGTGGGGAGCGGTGCCCCCCACATCTCTACCACATTCCTCCTGAGCCCCGCTTTCACACATGGCATGCCTGTGTGTGACCGTAGACCTGTGTGCTTGGAGGCCTGAAATGCAGACCTGATGGGGAGATGCCCCCACATTGAGATCATGGGGGATTCTCTTTTTCTTTTTTTGTATTTCTCACCCCAGGGAGAGGCCACATTCTTCCTCGCTCTCATCCCCACCCTTCTCACAGTCCACTGTCATACATGGCTTCCCAGCCCAGAAGCCACCAAGCTTAGACTTGTGGTGACTTGTTCCTTCAGTCTGGATGGCTGCGGTTGCCCCGCTTGTCTGCTGGCGTCTTCCTCCACCCTCCCAGACACTCTGCCAGAGCCTGTCACCTTAGGGAATCCAGGATGGGAAGAAAGGCCCAGAATCCTCAGCAGAGGAATTTGCAGAGATCACACCACGTGTTGGCCTGTGTGCTCAGAGAGCGGGGAGTGAGTGGTGCGGCCACGACTTCTCGGAGAAAACGGTGTCTGAGTTGGGACCTAAAGAATTTGGTGGCAGAAGGCACTTAGGACCACACTACCTTGGTCCTTCACGACTAGGAGGATGTGGGGGCAGCCTGGTCAGAGGCGTAGAGGTCAGTGCCCTGTGGGTGTGGCCCAGTGTGTGCAGCTGGAGTAGGTGTGGTCAGGTGCTCTTGGGATAAAGCCAGAAGGAAGTGGGCTGAAGCCAGATCCAGGACAGCCCGAGGCACAGCTGGGGACTTTGGGTCTTCTCTGGGTGGAGAGATCGCAGGGTTGGTGCAGTGTGGCTTCTTGTCTGGCTTTTGTGCTTCTTCTGGTAACAGCTTTGCCCTTTTGAGGAAGAGGAGAAAGGTGAGAACGGGAGTTCAGGGACTTGGCGAGCCCCAGGCCACCGCAGGCAAAGGCTGGAGGAATGCTGCCCCACAGCATTCCCTCATTCTTGCCGCCTGCCCGCCCGCCTGTCCTACAGTAGACGTTAGTGATGGGACACAGCTGGGCACGGTGGCACAACCAGGCCTGGACAGACGGTTCAGCAGCAGCTGAGAACACTGCCTGCTCTTCCAGAGGACCCAGGTTTGATTCCCAGAATCCATACGGCAGCTCAGTCAGCTGTAACTCCAGTTCCAGGGATCCAGTGCCCTCTTCTGGCTGCTGTGAGCATCAAGCACGCACACGGTACCCAGTCATATATGCATACAAAACACCCCCACACATACTAATGTTTTCTTACATCTTCAAAACCAACCAGCGGCACTGGAGAGATGCCTCAGAGGTTAAGAGCACTATAGCAGCTCACAGCTGTCCGTAGCTCAAGGGATCAGGCACCCTCAAACAGACATGCGTGCAGGCAAAACATCAACGCACATAAAAATAAATAAATCTTTAAAAAAGACAACCAACCAACCAAACAACAACAAAAACTGGTGGGTGATGCACATCTGTTTTCCCAGCACCTTCAATGTAGAATAAAGGGGTTTAGAAGTTCAAGGTCATTCTAAGTTACATAAGTAGTTTGAAACAAGCCTAGAATACATAAGACACTGTCACAAAACAAAACAAAAACAAACAAACAAAAAAAAACCCTCAAGTGTTGGGGGTTGTAGTTATTGGTGGAGTGCTCACCTAGCATACCAAAAGCTCTGGATTGCATGTCCAGCAAAGCATAAACCAGGTGATAGTGAACATCTGTAGTCCCAATACTTTGGGTCTAGAGACAGAAAGAAGGATGAGACGTTCAAGAGAGGTGGCTCTGCGATTAAGAACATGGACTGCTCTTCCAGAGGACCCAGGTTTGGTTCTCAACATCTACAGGGCAGCTCATTATGGTCTGTAACTCCAGTTTCCGGGGATCTGAATCCCTTTTCTGACCTCTTCAGGCACTGCATACAAGTGGTGCACAGACATACATGCTGGCAAAACACCCCACACAGAAAGTACTAGAAATATATTTTTCAAAAAGTAATACATCTTGAGGAACTTTGAGGACCAGGGATTTGAGGTATCAGGGATTCCAAATAATAATAAATAAATAACCCACTTTGTTGTACTCTGGCTCCAGGTCATTCTCTTTCCAGTTCGTTTTCTTTTCTGAAGCAGATATAACCAGGCACCTCATGAGCCCAGAACCTGGGGTTGGTAAATTCCAGCCCACTCACCCCACTCCCGCCAGGCTCCTTGGGCATCGCTAGAACTGCTTTATATTTGGAGTTTCTTTGTTTTTATTTGTTCATTTAGTGTTTTTTTTTTTTTGTTTTTCAAATTACATTTCTTTGTGTGTGTCCCCATGTTTACTGAGGGCAAGCACAAGTCGTAGCATGCATGTGTGTGTTTGTGTGTGTGTGTATACATGTTTACTGAGGGCAAGCACAAGTCATAGCATGCATGTGTGTGTGTGTGTGTGTGTGTGTGTGTGTGTGTGTGTGTGTGTATACATGTTTACTGAGGGCAAGCACAAGTCATAGCATGCATGTGTGTGTGTGTGTCCATGTTTACTGAGGGCAAGCACAAGTCATAGCATGCATGTGTTTGTGTGTGTGTGTGTGTATACATGTTTACTGAGGGCAATCACAAGTCATAGCATGCATGCGGCAGTCCCGGAGTTCTCTCTTTCTACCATGTGGAGGGGGCAGTCGTCTTTGCCCAATGAACCATTTAGATGGTCCCCGATTTTTTGTTTGTTTGTTTTGTTTGGGAGACAGGATCTTGCTTGCTCTGTAGCAAGTTTGGTCTTGAACCTGAGACAATCCTCCTATCTTCCTGGTGTGGGCCAGCAGATATCTCTCTCTTTTTGGGAGGGTGGGGATACTGGGAATTTTTTCCCCCTTTGGTCTTTGAAGAGAGGGTTTCTCTGTGTAACAGCTGTGGCTGTCCTGGAACTCTCTTTGTAGACCAGGCTGGCTTCGAACTCACAGAGATCTGCTTGCCTCTGCCTCCTGAATGGAGTGCTGGGATTAAAGGTTTGCACCACCACTGCCCGGCATGTCATGCTATTTTCTAGGCACCTACTTCCTGTTCTGCCCCTGCCCCAGACTTTTCAAACTGGCTGGCTCTGGGCCCAGTCACCTGCCCTTTCCAACATGTCTCCAAAGTGGCTGTGGTGACCCTGGTGAGCAACAGGAGTGAGAAGACCGGAGGTGAGGCTCTCTCAACAGAAAAAAGGCAGTTTTGGAGTTTTTCTCCCTAAACTGTGAGCTCCTTGGGGTCAAGACACATTGGTATAGGCAGGGCCCAAGGTTGGGGTCCAGGGTAGACTGCTGAGGGCCAGGGTCCAGAGATGGGTTGACAGATCTGATGTAGGTATATTGGACAGTCCTGAGCTTAATCCTAGTCCAATTCTGTCCCCTCGTCTGTGAGATGGATGCAGTATGAGCTCTACCTTATCTACCCATGAGCTTTACATGGGGTAGGTATGTCATAGAAAATGACTGTCCTGGGGTCTGGCACATGCTAAGGCCTTAAGTAAATATGAATTTATTATTTTTTTTTCAACTAATTCTGCAAGAAAGTGCTCTCCAGATAGCACCAAGATGCCTGCAAGGGCTGAAGGGGACCCGAGGGCCCAGCTGGAATGAGCCCCTTACGGTCACTTCTCTCACCCACTTACATGTTTGGTTTGAATGAGTGATTCTCATGCTTGAAATCTTTTCTGAACCAACCATGAAACAGTAGCCAGAGCGACACTGGTCTGTTTTCCGTCCAGGTGCTCTGGGCTGAAATCTGAGTTTCTTCTGTTGTAATCTGAATAAGCCAAAGCTTTCGGTAAGCTCCATCGACTAAATCCAAGCACGTATTTCTTAATGTGGCCAAGCCCTGAGCTGGAACAGACCCGGAACATCACATTACATCGTGAACCCGAGCCTTGGGTTGATACATATGATACTCAATGAGAACAAGCCACCACCATCCAGTTCAGCAGCTCCATTCAAAAGACCTCCAGGTGAGGGATCACAGCTCGGGTAACAGGGCTGAGCCACAGCAGGTGAGTAGCATTGGGCTCATGTGGGAAAGCCCACTGGGATGACAGGCTCCACGTTGGGTTTTCAGTCCAATTGCTCAACTTTCAGGGCTGAGACTATCGCTCAGGGGTAGAGTGATGCCTTGAATGTGTGAAGACAAAAGTTCAGTTCTAAGTACCGCACACATACAATCCTCCTCCCAAATCCACTGTTGGGCTATGGACGTGGCTCCTCCTTATTTCAGCCTCCTAAGTCATTGTGACCACGAGCATGTGACATCATACCTGGCAGAGTTTAGTTGTAATAGAAAGGCTCTTCCCTTATAAGTATGATGACCTGAGATTGATCTCCAGAACACACATAAAAGTAGGAGAGAACCAAGTCCACAAAACTGACCTCTGACCTCCACACCTTTGCCATGGCAATATGTGCCCACATACACATATACATACACACAATGTTAACAATTAACTTGATAAGCACATACAGAATAAAAAATAAAAACAAAGAAGATGTGGGGTTGGAGAGATGCTCAGGGGTCAGAGCACTGTCCGGTCTTCCAGAGGACCCGGGTTTGTTTCCCAGCTCCCACATGCAGCTCAGAACCATCTGTGACTTCAGTCTCCAGGGGCATCAGGCATGCACATGGTACACAGACATGCCATGCAAGCACAACACTCAGACACATGATAAAAATAATTAAAATTTAAGCTGGGCGGTCACAGAGTGAGTTACAGAACAGCCAGAGCGACACAGAGAAACCCTGTCTCTCTGACCTGCTGAGAGCCTGCTGGTGGCTGGGCCCCTCAGTGGAAAAAAACAAACACACACATTTTAAATGAAAAAAATAGAAGCAAAACCCATTTCTATTAAAAAGAAAGAATAGACGTGCTTATGTTTAAATTGGTAAACTTTGGGAGCCAGGGAGACGGCTCAGCAGGAAAAGGCACCTGCTCCCAAGCCTGACAACCTGAGCTGATCTCGGACGCACACAGAGAAAGGAGAGGATGGACCCTCGAGGGTTCCCCTTTCACTTGCACATGTGTCGTGGCATGTTCCCCAGCCCCACGAATAAATACAACAGAAAATAGTTATAAATCGGCAGTCTCTGAACAAAGCAGGTGGCACTCAGCATGTGTGGGCCTCGTTCGTGGTTTCCCGACAGATTCTGAGTTAGCAATCCAGAAACCCTGCCTGAGTTTCCAGCCCACGGCCCTGCACATTCAAACTCTGGATTTCAACACCCGCTCATTTGCCTCACGAGTATCAGCCTTGCCAGACCAGACCCCGCAATCACACCAGCATGAGCAGGTTCCTTAAAGCATAAAGTGTGTGTGTGTGTGGGGGGGTGCATACAGGGACACATGCTCTACAGTGCACATGTAGAGGTCAGAGGACTGCTTTTGGGACTCAGCTCTTCACCTTGTTGAGGCGGTCTCTCTTGTTTCTGCAGCTTCCCTATATACCCAGGCTAGTGAGCCTTTGAGCTTCCAAGAGATGAAGGGATTTTCCTGTTTCTGCCTCCCATCTTGACATAAGAGTGCTGGGATGCACATTCACATATGCAGCTTACATTTTTATTTTATTTATTTATTTATTTATTTATTTATTTATTTATTTATTTATTTTCAATTCAGGGTTTCCCTGTGTAGCCCAGGCTGTCATGTAACTAGCTTTGTAGACCAGGCTAGTCTTGAACTCAGAGATCTACCTGCCTCTGCCTCCCGAATGCTTGGGATTAAAGGCGTGCGCCACCACTGCCTAGCTTGATTTTATATTTTATGTCTGTGTATATTTTGTCTGCTCAGCTGTGCCTGGTGCCTATGGAAGCCAAAAGGGGGCATTGAGTCCCCTGGAACTGAAATTACAGGTGGTTGTGAGCCGCCACGTGGGTGCTGGGAACCAAACCTAGGTCCTCTGGGAGGGAATCCACTACTCTTTTTTTTTTTTTTTTTTTTTTTCGAGACAGGGTTTCTCTGTGTAGTTTTGTGCCTTTCCTGGATCTCGCTCTGTAGCCCAGGCTGGCCTCAAACTCACAAAGATCCACCTGCCTCTGCCTCCCGAGTGCTGGGATTAAAGGCGTGCGCCGCCGCCGCCGCCGCCGCCGCCGCCGCCGCCCGGGGCCGGGAAGGGAAGCCACTACTCTTGAGCCATCTCTCCAGCCTCTAGCCTAAAAATAATCCCCCCCCCCCCTGGAGACAGGGTTTCTCTGTGGAACAGCCCTGGCTGTCCTGGACCTTGTTCTGTAGACCATGCTGTCTTCAAACTCACAGAGATCCTCCTGCCTCTGCCTCCTAAATGCTGGGATTGAAGGCGTGCGCCACCACCACCTGGCTCTAAAAAAATTTAAATAACATTTCAGTTTTACTGTGTATGTGTTTGGGTGGGCTTATACCAAGGCATGCATATGGAGGTCAGAGGACAGAGTACAGGAGTCAGTTCTACCTTTTACCACTTGAGTTCCAAGGAGTTTAGGGCAGTCTTGGTGGGGAGTACCTTCATCTGCTGAATCATCTTACCATCCCCTTATTTGGCTTTTTATGTGGGTTCTAGGGATTGAATTTAGGTTGTTAGGCTTGTGCGGTTGGTACCTGTAAAGCACCACTGGGCTATCTCCCTACTGCATTGAGCAAACTCTCCCCCCCCCCCCCCACAGGGTTTCACTGTGTAGCCCTGGCTATCTGAGAACTCACTTTGGTTGTGAGCCTAGCCTTTAACGACTGAGCCATCTCTCCAGCCCAGCCGAGAACTCACTTTGTAGACCAGGCTGGCCTTGAACTCACAGAGATCCTCATGCCTCTGCTTCCCGTGCGTTGGGAGTAAAGACATGCATCATTACCACCCAGCTGTGAGCAAATTCCTCAAAGAAAGTGTGTGTGTGTGGGTGGGGGGGTGCGCTTCTGGAGAAACCTGACTAATAATACACTAGATAAATAAGATTGTGCACCTTGTCAGGTACCTGCCAAGCTCTTTACATGTGCCGGTCCTCATGACTATTTATGCTTGAGGTAATTTCTGATTGGCCATTTTACAGATGAGGCAGCTGAGGTCTAGAACTTTCCCAAGGTCTTAGAAGTGATGAAGTCAGGATGAAATTCCTAGCAGTCTCACCCTAAGGTCTAGGTGGCTGGGCTCTTCCTTACCTAGTAGTGTGTAAAGATACTGTGAAGCAAGAGTCAGGACACAAATAACAAGTGATGTCCTTTTAATTGTCACACTTATCAATGGGATGAATAGGATGACCGGGGAAGGAGCAGGGTGTTGGTCCTGGCAGGATGGTCCCAAGAACCCTGGTCCTGGAGGGACAGCTCAGAGAATAGCCACAAGGTGGCGCCAAACCAGACTGCGCAGACCCGACTCAGGATACAAGTTCAGGATTGGGCACAGGGAGTCTATTAATGGTTCCAGAGCTAAGGGTCTGGGAACCTTTTTTTCTCAGTCCAGGATTCCTAGGTCCAGAGGCCAGGCCTCGGTGGAGCCCATCTGTGGAGGTGTGCTTCTACCGGCTCAGCCTGAGGACTAGGTCCAGCCCAGTCAACAGAGCCGGTCAGCTCCTGGGTCTTCCTCCAGCTGAGGGAAGTGGGAGGCAAGGTGGGTTCCAAACCAGTCAGGTGACCAGGCAAAAACTGCGGGTAATCCGCCGCCAGAAGTTACGGCTGCGACTGCTGAGAGCCACCTCGGCCGCTTCCTGGAAGACGGCTTCCACGTTGTCATGGAGCCGAGCGGAACACTCAAGGTAGGTCACTGCCCCCACAGACCTTGCCATATCATGGCCCTGTCAGAGAAAAACAGGAGCTACTATGAGTTGGGGGTGCAGGATGGAACTCACATTTGGTCTCCTTGCAGCCTTTTTGGCCATGCCAGGAATCTTGAGGACGACAGTGGAAAGTGGGGCTCTTCGAGGGCACCCGCAATGGGCAACTAACCCGTGTGTTGCAGAGGAGGGCCCAAGACCAAACAGCATGGATCTCAGGGGTCCCCGTTTGTGCTACACATATTCTATTCTTCCTTCTGACAGAACCTTCTAGAGAGTATCCTGCTTTCTGCTTCCAAGTGCTGGCAGTTCCTGACTGCTGACATTCTCGATGACCCCGAGTGTGCTATACACCTGGCCCAGCCGAGCAATATCTTGAGTTTCCCTCCCCCGAGGCCTCTCACCCAAGGGCTAACTTCCTACCCTGTGGTAGGTCACCGGCTCCAACCCATTCTTCCGCAGCTTGTTCACCAGCACCTTGTCCTTGCGAAGGTCCGTCTTGCAGCCCACGACGATAATTGGCACTCCTTTGCAGAAGTGCGTCACCTCTGGGTACCACTGCAGGGGGAAGAGTTGTGTGTGAGCCAGTGAGAGTTCGGACCCTCAGGGGGACACTCTTTGCTCTCCCAGTTAAACTCCAACAAGGACAATGAACAGAACTAACACTTAGGAGCAAGCACTCAGTATAGTCTCTCATTTAAAAATGTCCATGCCCTGGTTTAGGATGTAGCTCAGTTGGTAGAGTGCTTGCTTAGCCGTGCACAAAGTCCTGGGTTTTCAGAACCATGGCACTGCATAAACCAGGTAGGAAGATCAGAAGTTCAAGATCATCCTCTGCTACGAAGAGGGTTCAAGACCTGAGACAAAAAACCAAAGGGGTGTGTACATCATTTAATTTTCTTTTCTCAATTTATTTATTTAGGTTTTTTGAGATAGTTTCTCTGTGCAGCCCTGGCTGTCCTGTAACTCACTCTAAGCCAGGCTGGTCTGGAGCTCACAGAGATCTGACTCTGGAGTGCCGGGACTAAAGGGATTTGCCACCACAGCCCAACACCTTTCTCTTTTCTTTCTTTCTTTCTTTTTGAGACAGAGTCTCTCTACATATCCCTGGCTGTCCTAGAACTCACGATGTAGATCAGGCTGGCCTCAAATAGATCTGCCTGCTTCTGCCTCCTAGGTGTGGGGATTAAAGGTGTGTGGTACCACACCTGGTTATAATTTTCTTTTTTAAAAAAGGTTTTATGTTGTTCGGGCATTTTGTCAGCATGTGTATCTGTGCAACATGTGTGCCTGGTGCCCCTGGAGGTGAGAAGAGAGCGTCTGATGCCCTGGAACTGGAGTTACAGGCAGTTGTAAGCCGTTATGTGGGTGCTGGGAATCGAACCCTCTAGAAGAGCAGCCAGTGCTCCTCCAGCCCCGTGTGTATTTTATTCACTACTAGCAGGTTCTATAGTTGAGCTCTCTGTATATATGCAGTCAGTAAGGCATAGAGGATTTTATAACTTATCCTTGGTCACATGATTGGAAACGGAGGGATTTGAGCCCCGTATGTGGGGCCCAGAGTCTAGCTTCTCTCTCCATCCCTAGCAAGTAAGAGCTTCTTTGGCTACCTTCCAAAATGGGCCAAATATGCATTAATTTAAAAGTAAGTAAGCCAGAGATGGTGGCACAGGTCTTCAATACCAGCACCTTGGAGGCAGAAGTAGGAGGATCTCCTACTGATCTGTGATCTGTGAGTTCAAGGCTAGCCTGGTCTACCAGCCTGGTCTACATAGTGAATTCCAGGATAGCCAGGGTTAGGCAGAGAGATCCTGTCTCAACAAAAGAAAAGAGATTGTTGGGTGTGGTGACACACACTTTTAACCCCGTGAACCCCAGTGCTCTGGGGTCAGAGACAGGCGGATCTCTGAGTTCTAAACTAGCCAGAGCTACACAGAAGACCTTATGTTTGCCTCAACAGGAGAGAAGGTCCCTAGAAGGCCACTAGGGATGAGTTATTTTAGCCTTGACCACTCATCTGGGGCACCAGGGATTCAGAGGAGGTTTTTCATCTTCAGGAGTATGTGGCTGTTTGGTGGGCCACTCAGGAAAAGCTGCTAAAATTCTCTGGGTCCTAGAACTTAATGGTAGAGGCTCTTTATACCTCACTCATTATCCACTAAGTCTGTTTAGGGAAGGGGCTACTGGGTGGCTCCATGAACCCAACTGTGAGACCTCGGCTGGGCTGAGCCTGTGGGAGCCTAGACACCAGGATCACCTCCTTTGGAGCAGTCTGCACTAGATCCAGGACCTGTCCTTCTGGCTCTCCCGGTTCGTCCCATTCTGTTCCTCCTTTCCTGCCAGCCTATGGGCTCCTCTCCCCTAGCTGGTCTGGCTCCCTGGGTGGCCTCCTCAAGTCCTTTGGCTGTACCCTACCCAGCTGGCCAGCCCCACACTCCCTCCAGGGAACCCACGGATTCCAACTGCCATAGGCCTGTGACTCGCCCCATCCCAGGCCACTCCTCATCCCGGGGAAGTAGTGATTCTGCTTCCTGCTTGCTCTGGTCCAACCTTCTCTTCTCATCCATCAGCAAATCCTGGGGCTCTGCCTTCTAGGAGGATTCAGTCTACCCACTGCTGCTGCCACATCCCAGGTACCAATATCCCTCCCCATCCCTCATGCCCATAACAGGCCTGGTCCAGAGATGTGCTCAAGCAGGAGCTCTGAAGGAATGCATGTGGCCACTGTCCAGGCTCTGGCCCCAGAGTTGCCACTTTAATAGAAAGTGATTCAATCCAAGAATGACGGTATCTTGACTCTATATGCTTGTCATGAAGGTAATTGAACAAATAAATCCGAGACAGGGTTTCTCTGTGTACTTTTGGTGCCTGTCCTGCATCTCCCTCTGTAGACCAGGCTGGCCTCAAACTCACAGAGATCCGCCTGGCTCTGCCTCCCGAGTGCTGAGATTAAAGGCGTGCACCACCACTGCCCGGCCTGCAAGTTCTTTTTTTTTTTTTTAAACATGGCAAATTCTTATATTTTTGGTTGTGAGCCTAGCCTTTAACGGCTGAGCTATCCCTCCAGCGGGCAAATTCTTAATAAATGTTGTTGCCATATCCTTATTGCTGTCTTTGCTAGTGCTGTCACTGCCCAAGGGAACCTCACAATGCATTGCTTCTGTGGAGGTCTCGGCAAGCAGTGGGTGAAGGGCTGTGCCATGGCTGGGCAGAGGAACTCAAAGCATTGACCCTTGAGAACCCCTCTTGATTCTAGAGCACCATGAGAGGCTGCTGTCGGCAGTAGGAGACATGGAGTGGGGTGCTGAGAGCTGCTAGAATTGGACTTTATAGTTCACGTGACCTCCAGCAGGCCCAGGCTAGGGAGACAGCCTCTGAGTCACCCAGCATTCTCAGCAGAGTCAAAAGGGAAAGAACCAGTGTTTATCCTGTAGCTGAGGACAGGCACGAGCCAGAGTGAGCCAGAGGACAGGCCACATTTTTACGTGACCCCAGACAAGTTGCTGCCCTGTTCTGGGCCTCATGTTATCTATGTACATATCAAGCCCAGCAGACTCATCTAGGGCCTGCCAAGCTTTTTTTGTTTGTTTGTTTTTAGACAGGGTTTCACAGTCTGGCCTCAAACTCCTAGAGATCTGTCTGCCTCTGCTTCCTGGATGCTGGGATTAAAGGTGTGCCACCATGCCTGGCACTTTAAAAAATTTTTTCTTTATGTAGGTGGATGTTGTGTCTGTGGAGGCCAGAAGAGGGCATTACAGTTATAAACCACCAGGGACAGGAGTTACAGTTAGAAACCACCATGTAGGTACCGGGAATCGAACCAGGTCCTCTGGAAGAGCAGCCAGTGCTCTTAACCTGAGTCATTTCCAGGCCCCAGCACTTTAAAAAAATTTTTTTTAGTATAATTTATATGTATGAGTGTTGTTTGTTTTGTTTTCTCAACACAGGATTTCTCTGTGTAACAGCCCTGGCTATCCTGGATCTTGCTCTGTAGACCAGGCTGGCTTCAAACTCAGAGATCCACCTGCCTCTGCCTCCTAAATGCTGGGATTAAAGGTGTGTGCCACCGCCCGGCTCAGCAAGTGCTCTTAACTATGGAGCCATCTCTCTAGCATCTTTATTATTATTATTATTATTATTATTATTGTTTATTTACTTATTTATCATGTGTACAATATTCTGCCTCCATGTATGCCTACACACCAGAAGAGGGCACCAGATCTCATTATAGATGGTTGTGAGTCACCATGTGGTTGCTGGGAATTGAACTCAGGACCTCTGGAAGAGCAACCTCTGAGCCATTTCTGCAGCCCCCCTCTTTATCATTTTTAAAAATAATGTGCCGGGTGGTGGTGGCGCACGCCTTTAATCCCAGCACTTGGGGGGCAGAGCCAGGTGGATCTCTGTGAGTTCGAGGCCAGCCTGGGCTGCCAAGTGAGTTCCAGGAAAGGTGCAAAGCTACACAGAGAAACCCTGTCTCGAAAAAAACCAAAAAATAAAAAAATAAAATAAAATAAAAATAATGTACGTGTATATGTATGTGCCTGTACAGTCCAGAAGAGGGCGTCAGAGTCCCTGAAGCTGGAGTTCCAGGAGGTTGTGAGCGCTCTGACATAGGTGTTGGGAACTGGTTGTCTGCACAAACAACACATGCTCTTTTCTTTCTTTCTGTTTTTTCTTCGAGATAGTTTCTCTGTGTAACAGCTCTGGCTGTCCGGAACTCACTTTGTAGACCAGGCTGGGGCCTCAAGCTCACAGAGATCTGCCTGCCTCTGCCTCTGCCCTTTAAGTACTGGGACTAAAGGTGTGCGCCACCACCACCCAGATTTTTTTTTTTAAAAGACAGGATCTCATTGAATGGCTTGGAACTCACTATGTAAATCAGGCTGGCCTCTCAAACTCACAGAAACACACATGCCTCTGCCTTCCTAGTGCTGGGATTAAAGGCACATGCCCAGCTTAGTACGCCCTCTTAACCACTGAGCCATCTGTTCAGCCCCAGGCCCGCCAGGCTTTGACAGCTGACAGGGTAAAGGGTGATGAGCAGTGACCTGAGGAGTGTTGAAGTTACGCTTCCCTCGCCCCAGCACCTACCCTGTTGGAGACATTGTCAAAGCTGTTTGGACTGGTCACATCGAAGCAGAGGAGCAAGACGTTGGCATCAGGATAGAACAAGGGCCGGAGGCGGTCATAGTCATCTTGCCCTAGGCAAAGGAGAGGAGGGGTCACCCTGGTCCTCCTTCCTGCTCTCACCATCTCCCCAACACCAGGGAGGGCACCTTAGCAGACCCGGGCTTTTAGAGGGTAGAGTCAAGTTTTGTACATCATGTGGATGTCCCCTGGGGGTGGCTCTTACTTGGCTTGCCTGTGAGATGTGGCAGCCTTGGCCTGGAGAAGCCATTGCTGGAAGACCCTGTTCAATGAGTGAGGCTGAGACAGAGGCCAGATGTAATCCCAACAAGGGGGTCCTAGCAGGTCAACTCTAAGAGGGCTGCTGGGTCTCCTTGAGTTTAGTTTTGAGTTAACCAACCCATGTATGGGCAAGGCCGGGAGGCTAGAGGGCACAGACCAAGGTCAGGGGGTCTTAGAGAAGCTAAGTTCAGGGTACAAAGCTTGGGGAAGTTGGCACATAAAGGTGGAGGGTTCAGGTTCTGGGGCCCCTCCGGATGCCAGTGCCTGTTTCCTGGAGCCTGGCTGCCCTCCCTGGTTCAGAAGCCACTGGGGATTCGCTTCTCTTTTTTGCCCCTCCTAAAGCCCCATACCTACCTGCTGTGTCCCAGATTTGGAAGTGCACAGGTTTACCCTTCATTTGCAGAGTGACATTATAGCGTTCAAACACCGTGGGGCTGTAGCTCTGAAGAAGAAGGAGGACAGTTAAGGAAGCTTTTGAGGGATCTGGGGCAAGCCAGACCCCAGGAATACCTACATATAACCCCCTCATGGTGGTTGTTTCTGACAAGGCTCCCAGTGTCACAGTGACCAGCCTTGGGGAAAAGCTTAGCGCCTGGTGCCATGAACGCCTCATCTCCCCTGGCCTTGTTTTCCTTGATTATCAAGGGAAAGATGAAGTCCTTGGGGTAGGGGCAGAATATTGGTACAAGGAGTCGATGAAATGGTCCGGGCCCAGTACTTGGCACACACACAGCCTGGCATAAAACAAGCACCCCATACACGCTGGGTACTGGTGTTAGCTTTGTCCTGGTGGATCCGCGTGAGCTCTTGTGTGTGTGTGTGTGTGTGTGTGTGTGTGTGTGTGTGTGTGCGCGCGCGCGCGCGCGCGCACCCCCCTTCATGTGTGCCCCCCTTCAGTGTGTGTCCCCCTTCTCCTGGGAGGACATTAACCCACACCAGCTTCTCCCCTTGCACATTCATATATCCATCTAGCAAACACAAGGCCTTTCTCTAGGCCTAGTTCTGGGCACCGAGGATCCTAGACTAACTAAAAAAGACTCAGTCTGTCTTGGGGAGCTCAGTCTCTTAGTTTTTTTGGGGTCTCCTTTACTCCCCCCACCTCATTTTAGATAGGTTCTCATAAAACCCAGGCTGGTTTTGAATTTCTGATTTTTCCATTCACAGCGCCTATGTGTTGGGATTAAAGGTATGCAACATCCTACCACCCCTGACTTTTTTTCTCCCTTTGGTTTGGGGTCTTGTTAGCCTAGACTAGCCCTGAACTAATGGTAATCCTCCTGGCTCAGCCTCTTGAGTACTGGGATTACAAGCAAGCACCACCAGGCCTGCTCTTTTTTCCTGCAGGTCCGGACGTAGACCTCTCAGCTACCTCTCCAGCACGATGTCTGCCTGTGTGCTGCCATGCTCCCCGCCATGATAATAACGGACTAAACCTCTGAACCTGTAAACAAGCCCTCATTTGAATGCTTTCTTTTGTAAGAGTTGCCTTGGACATGGTGTCTCTTCACAGCAAAAGAACAGTGACTAAGACAATTCCTTAACAGCCGGGCGGTGGTGGCACACGCCTTTAATCCCAGCACTCGGGAGGCAGAGGCAGGCAGATCTCTGTGAGTTCAAGGCTAGCCTGGGCTACAGAGTGAGTTCCAGGACAGGCTCCAAAGCTACACAGAGAAACCCTGTCTTGGGGGCGGGGGGGAGGACAATTCCTTAAAAATTTTATTTGTGCCGGGCGTTGGTGGCGCACGCCTTTAATCCCAGCACTCGGGAGGCAGAGCCAGGCGGATCTCTGTGAGTTCGAGGCCAGCCTGGGCTACCAAGTGAGCTCCAGGAAAGGCGCAAAGCTACACAGAGAAACCCTGTCTCGAAAAACCAAAAAAAAAAAAAAAAAATTTTATTTGTTCAATCTAATTGATGTAATTAATGAATATCATAAATATAGTTATTGAATGAATACTGTGAATGTAATCAATGAATAGCACAAGTGTAATTAATATCATGAGTGTAATTAATGAGGATCATGAATGTAATTCATATCTTGAATGTAATTCATGCCACTGAATTGTGAACTTAAAAAGTTACAGTTGCAAAAAACATTTGTTTATTCATTTATTTTGAGACGGTCTCTCATCATATCCCTGAAATTTACTATGTAAATCCACCTGCCTCTACCTCTCAAGCACTGGAATTAACATGACCAGCTCCTTTATTTAAAAAAAAGATTTTGTTGTATGTGTGTGTTTTTTGCCTACATGAATGAATGTATAGCATGTGTGCCACATGCCCATGAGGTCAGAAGAAAGCAGATCCCCCAGGAACTAGAGTCACTGACAGTTGTGAGCCACCATATGGATTTGGGGTCTTCTGCAAGAGCAACAAGTCCTGAACTATCTCTCTAGCCCCCTTTTTTGAGCTTTTGAGACGTGGTCTCATTGTGTGACTCTGACTGGCTTGGAAATTGCCCCATAGACCAGGTTGGCCTAGCACATACAGAAATCCACCTGTCTTTACCTCTTGAGTTCTGGGATTAAAGGCGTGAGCCATGATGCCTGGCCTCTTTTTTTTTTTTTTTTTTTTTTGAGATGGGATCTTGCTATGTAGTCCTGTTTCACTCAGAACTTAGCAATCCTTTGGTTTTTGCCTCCTGAATACCGGAATTAGAGATATATATCATCATGTATGGCTCCTCTCAATCTCTTAAAATCCTAACAGACTCCTGTCATATACTCCTTGTCCCAGCCTGCCTTTCCTAATCCCTCCCATGTAGGCTCTGTTGTGTCCTCTCTTGAGTGGGTCACCCAGGGCACAGTGTCTGTGAGGGCTAGTCTTATGTCAACTTGACACAGAAACTAGAGTTATCTGAAAGGAAGGAACCTCGAATGAGAAAATGCCTCCATGAGATCTAGCTTTTCTTTCTTCCTTTCTTTCTTTTTCTCCCAAGACAGGGTCTCACTGTGTAGCTTTGGCTGTCCTGGAACTTGCTCTGTAGACCAGGCTGGCCTTGAACTCAGAGATCTGCCTGCGTCTGCCTCCTGAGTGCTGGGATTAAAGGTGTGCTCCACCACTGTCCTGCAAGAGCTATATGTACTCGTAACCACTGAGCCATCTCCCTAGTCCCGTTATTATTTTTTAGGACAGAGTCTAACTTTGTGGTTCAGGCTAGTCTGATGGGAGTACAGGTGTACACTACTGTGTCCGTCATAACTCTTGGTGTGTGTGTATGGAGTATTGGGTTTCTGTGGGGGTTATTTTTTGTTTTCTTGAGATAGGGTCTTCTGTAGTCTTTAAGGATACCCTAGACTCAGAGCGGACCTGAGAGGCCCTTCAGCTCCTCATCTTCCCATGTCTGCTGCCAGCTGACGGTGTTGCAGGTGTACAGTACACACCCTGCTGTTTCGCTGTTTCTTTTCTTTTTTACATCTGGCGTGTGCACACGCGTCCTGGAACAGAAGTCAGAGGACGATCCACAAAGGTTGATTCTGTCCTCTCACCATGTGGAGGACAAACTAGGGCTTAAACTCGGGTCATCAGGCTCGGTGGTTGGAACCTGTACCCTCTGAGCCGTCTCTCCAGCCCCTGTGCTTTTGAGACAAGGTCTCACTCTCGCTCAGGCTGGTCTCAAACTCAGTGTGATCCTCCTGCCTCCAGGCGGTGGTGGTGGTGGTGCATGCCTTTAATCCCAGCACTCAGGAGGCAGAGGCAGCAGGTCTCTGTGAGTTCAAGGTCAGCCTGGTCCTTAGAGTGAGTTCCAGGACAGCCAGGGCTACACAGAGAAACCCTGTCTTGAAAAAAGCAAACAGGCTGGTGGTCCTGGGTTCTATAAGAAAGCAGGCTGAGCAAGCCATGGGGAGCAAGCCAGTAAGCAGCACCCCTCCATGGCCTCTGCAGCAGCTGCTGCCCCAGGTTCCTGTCCTGCTCGAGTTGCTGTCCTGACTTCCTTTAAGGATGAACAGTGATGTGGAAGTGTAAGCCAAATAAATCCTTTCCTCCCCAACTTGCTTTCTGGTTATGATGTTTCATTGCAGTAACAGAAACCCTGACTAAGACGGTCCCCTATCCCATCCCAGGTCTGTCCCTTGCAGACTGGCTGGCCTCCCTGATTCGGAAGGCACTGGGGCTCCTTTTCTCTTACCTGCCCCCTCTAAAGCCCCACACCTACCTGCTGTGTCTCAGATTTGGAGGTGCACCCCCTCTACAGTGGCTGAAGAGTGGACTGACAGGTTTGAGAGCTCGATGAGGAGCTGGTAACCTCTGTAGAGTGGGCCTGAGCCGCAGTAATGAAGGAGGCCTAACTGCTACATCTGGAGTCTTCGGCTGTGAGCAGCCCTGGACCCCCTATCTTGTTACTGCTTTATTCTTTGAACCAGGGTCTCATACAGCCAAGGAACACCTTGGACTTACGACCCTCTTGCTTTCGGCCCCTGAATGCTGCAAACATAGGCAGGCTTTTTGTGACGGTGGGGATTGAACCCACGACTTTATGTATGCCGGGTGAGCACTCACCAACTGAGCTCTATCCCTAGCCCCTGATGGTTTGTTTAAATTACATTTATTTATTGGGGAGGGGCACACTTGTCAGAGTACCCATGTAGAGGTCCTAGGACAATCCTTAGGACTGTGTGATCTCCTGCTAAGTGGGTCCTGGGATGGAACTCAGGTTGTCAGAGTTGACGGCAAGTGCCTTTACCTGATGAGCCGTCTCCCACTCCCTCTCTCCTCTCCTCTCCTCCCTTCCTCTCCCTCCCTCTCCCTCTCCCTCTCTTTCTTTGTTAGACAGGGTCTCACTGTGTAGTCCAGGATGACCTGGTACTAAAATTACTGCAATTTTCCTGCCTCGGCCTCCCGAGTGCTAGGATGGCAAGCTTAACCTCCTGTATTGGACCCCTTAGGCTTCTACCACTTGGCCAGGGCTGGCTGGTGGGGTCATAGTGTGGGGATCCCTAGTCTCTTCCTTTCCCATGTTGGGCAGGGTCTGTACCTGCCTATGACTCAGGAGGACTTCATGCCTGTCTTTCTGATGGCCAGAGTGCCTGCCAGTCCTCTGAGTCAGGCCCTGGCCAGCTGGGAGGGGCAGTCATAGTGACGGGTCAGTGTGTTCTCTAGGGCACCTGGGAGGCTACGCAGTAGAGGGTAGTCACCTGGGGAAAAATGGAGAAGTCGGCACGGAGAGTCCGTCACCCCTATACCAACAGGAGTGGACAGGAACATACAAGGGCCACGCTGCCTTCCTATCCCTCTTTCCACGCTTGGGTCCCTCTTCCCTTGGGCATTTTTCCTACCAGAGGAGAGGAGAGTGTGAGAGCAGGCACTGGCTTTGAGATCAGATGAGCTTGGTTTGGGACCCGGCCCTGACAACTACCAGCTTTGTGTGGCCTTGGGCCTGCACTGTCACTGGTTAAGAGAGTGTCACCTCAGGATGCCAAGGAAGACCTGGTCCAGCATGGATGGTCACTACTCACGGTTGGCAGTATCCACACCAGCCCTATCCATCCCTCTGGCTGCTCCGTTTCCCATCCCCACCTGAAGCCTCTGGCCTGGGCTCTAGAGCAAGAAGCTGTCACTGTGACGACCCTGACCTCTGCATCAGAGACCCCAATGTGGTCACCCACATACCACCCTAATAAATAAATGTAATTAAAAACAAAAAACGCGGGCTAGGGGATAGAGCTCAGAGCTGAGCTTCAGGATGGCCCCTAACAAATCTCTTGGGAGACACAGGCCAGGGCTTCACAAGCCCACTGCTCCCTAAGGCTCTTCTCTTGGACTCCTACAACCTCGGCAGACCTCCAGAGGCTCTGAGGAAAGTGACCCGCCTAGGGCCATGCACTAGCTGGGCTAGGCAGAAGCAGAGCTGCTGGTCCTCAGGCTACACCAGCCACCTGCCTCTTCTGAAGTCACCAATTCTTGCTCCTGACATCAGACAGACCAGATGTGAGCTGGAAGGGGCTGTTATCCTGTCTCTGAGAAGTGTCACAGTGTCACCACCCCACCCCTGGCTTCGGAATGTGACTTTATCTCTACCTTTTGTGGTGTTCTTTGACCCCCCCCCCCCCCAGGCAGAAGTGCTTAATCTTATCTGTTCAGTTTTGCTCAGTCAGAGACATAAGGCCTGGCCTAGGCTGACCCAGGACAGAGATGACTCAGCCCCGGGCCTGCCCTCCTGGGGTTCACAGACAGGTGACCATAACAGGAGGACAGGGTTCCCCGGTAGGACGCCCATGGAAACTGGAGCAGCCTGAGAAGGACTTCAGACCTGGCTGGTTCTGCAGGCTGGGTGCTCTCTCCCACCTCCTGGCCCAGCCTTGTAGGCTCCTAGGAATGGTTGCTTTCTCAACACCAGCTGAGACTTCTTGGGGACTGGTGTCTCTCCCTGCCTGCCCCATAAGCTCTATTTTGCCCCTTCTGCCTTGAACCTGAAGTTGGGTCACAGCCAGTGAGGGCCACAGAGGCTGCTCCACATTTCCAGCATGTTCTCTTCTCTGCCCTTTGCTGCAAGCTGCAAGCCTGAAGACAGGACCCCAGGCCTCCAGGCCGCTGGCTCCCTGGGCTTTTAGGTCTGTCTGAGGCAGAAGAGGCTGAGGCTGGGCCAATGACAGCAGTGGTGGCTCAGAGGTCATGGAGTGCCCTGGGGAAGGTGAGGGGACCTGAGCTCCAGATCAGAGCTACCCCCATGTTCTTCTCAAGTGGTGCTACCTGTAATTGCAATACTTGGGAGGTGGAGGCATCTTTGGCTACATATTGAATCTGAGGACTACTTGAGACCTTGTCTCAAAAAACAAACCAGCACTTGGGAGGCAGAAGCAGGTGAATCTATGAGTTCGAGGCTAGCCTGGTCTACAGATGGAGTTTTAGGACGTCCAGGGTTACATACATAGAAACCCTGTCCCAGAAAGACAAAACAAAGAGACCACCAGGAGTAGTGGTGTTACACACCTGTAATCCCAACACTATGGCAGCAGAGGCAGGAGGATCATTGATTTTAGATGAACCTAGGCTACATATGGAGACGTTGTCTCAAAAAACGGAACAAAACTAACTTGTTAACTAACTAAAAGCATTACCATCTAGAATGTCGGACCCAGGACAGTGTTGCTGAGCCCTCCTCCTCTGTCTTGAGGTACCCTCCTCTGATTCCCTGGCTGCCCAATGGTCCGGTTTCCAATCACCACTTCAAAAAATGGTGTAAGTGGTCAAAGGAGGTGATGTCAGCTTTGCAAACCACAAAACCGAAGGCTCTGAGCTGGGTATGGTGGCACTTACACACAATCCCAGCAACCCTCAGGGCGACAGACGGGAGGACTGAGCCTTCAAGGCCTATACAGTAACATCCTGTCTAAGAACAAAAACCTAACAACCAACAGCTCACTGGTATAGAGTGCAAGCGAGCCTGGCGCTGTTTGCCAGACCAGCTTCGGTCTCGGGCTCCTCGGTTAGACTGCCGGGCTCTGCACAACCCCAGAGGCTGGAAGGGACAGGAAAGGAAGAAGCCATGCTTCTGGAGGCAAACTCCAGCACCTAGAAATCCCACTCCTCATGGAGGCCCAGGAAGTGCGCTCAGCCAATGAGCTTGTCCTGGAGGGCTCGCAGTGACAAGCCGAGAGCCAGGCCGTACCAGGTACGGCACTGAGCTGTCCATCACCTTCTGCCTCGCCTTCCCCCTTCCCTCCCTGGGGGTTGCTCTGAGAAGACTTAGAGTCAAAGCAAGCCATGAGTCGGCCAGGGCTCTTCAGAGAAGGGTCTATGTTCCCCATCTTCCTCTCTAGGGAGAAGCAAGGGATTTGCACCATAGTGGCCAGGGTTGGAGAAGAGCTGTGTCTCCCCGGGGACATCATTTATCAACTTTCAGTGAGTCCTTCTTGCATGCAGACTTGGAGCTGAGCTCTTGACCTCTATCCACTCGCTCTTCTATGAACTCAGCTAGGGACTGTCAGTCCTATCATGCAGTTAAGGAAACAGGCACAGAGAGGGTAAGGGACTTGACCAAAGGCACACAGCTGTAAGAAGTAAAAAAGGCTTGGTTTGACTGCTGCCAGTTTGGCTCCAAAGTCCTCACTCTCTCTTAGCCCAGTTGTGACACATACTGCTCTCTTAGGAGTCGCTATTTCCCCGGGTGGCCTAATTCAGCCCCTGTGACACCCCTCCCCCCTAAGTGCCATTAGTTCCACTTCGCCCCTACTGGCTAAATCTGAAAAACTCTGCCTTCGACCCCAGGCTCTGTTGGGACACCACCACCCCCGACCGCGCGCGCGCGCCCCAGGAGGCTGGAACTGGGTAGGTATTTCGAGGGATTTCTTGGCAAACCCGCACACTAGCGCGTCCCGGCGCGGGGACAACGCAAGGCCAAGCAAGGGTGAGGGCACTCACCTCTGGGAAGGCCCCGTCGGCGAAGACCATCATCAGCGAGGTCTTCCCGCAGCCCCCGTCCCCCACCAGGACCACCTTGACCGAGCGCCCGCTCAGCGGCGCCTCCTCTCCCGCAGCCTGGGCCGCCTTCATCCCGGGCTGGCGGGCGGACAGCCGTGCGCGGAGCGGCGGGTGGTGCGCGGCGGGCTGGCTGCGGCGGGCGCGGGGCTGGCCCGGCGGGACAGGAATGTGGAAGGGGCGGGGCGGCGGGAGGAAGTGGGAGCGGGGCGGCCGGGGCAGGAGGCGGCCCGGGGGGCGGGGGACACCCAGCTCAGGTGAGAGGCTCTGTCCGGGATGGGGGTGCGGTAGCCGGCCAGGCGTGGAGCGCTCCTGGGGTACGGTCTCCGGGCGTCCTATTTGGTCATTCAAGAAACACTTTTGGAGCACCTACTGTGCGCGGTCCCTGAGGCCACAGGGGTGGGCGGAGACCTGTGCCTCCAGAGGGCACCCAGGGCTCCTGGGAGAAAAAATAGGTAGACAGGTAGTTGGAGGGAGGCTGGGGACCGGGAGGGAAGCAGCACCTGGCCTGGCCCATCTGCCACGGGACGGAGGTGATCTTTTATGAGTGAACGAACGAAGGAACGAATGAATGAATGAGTTTCTGTGCTTGGGGACCTAACAATCCAGACCTCCTCCAGATGTAGGTCAGATGAGAAGGCAGTGGCCCGGGCATGCCCTTGTGGGTCACTGCAGGACCGCTTCGGCCAGCACCAGGAGGCTTCAGTGAAGGTGAATTCCTGTGTATCTCACCCAGGCAGGCAGTGATCTAGGGAAAACCGTGGAACCTCCCACCACCCGTAGAGTTCAGAGCAGGCTCCGGCATACGGCTGATGCCACGAGTGGTTCTTAGTATAACACCTACTTTTAAATTTTGTTTTTGTGTGTATGGGTGTTTTATCTGCGTGAATGTCTGTGCGCACCACACACGCGCCTTTTGCCCTCTGCCCTCTGCCCTCCGAAGCCTCGGAACTGGAGTTACAACTATGAGCCACTACGTGGGTGAACCTGGGTCCTCTGGAAGAGCAGCCAATGCTCTTAACCTCTGGGCCATCTCTCCAGCTCCTTGGTACAATATTCAATTAACCCAGATGGTCTTCAGTTTCCAAGAGTCTGGGGACCCTGAACTGTTCAAAGTCAAAACCTCTACTCTGAGAAGCCTAGAATGAGAGGCGGGCAGGCCATCAGTGTGAGAAGAACTACTACCTGAGGCAGGGAGACGGGAGGAGGAAGAAGGGGCTCCTCACCTGGGGTAGACAAGGAGGACCTTCTCACGGGAGAGGCAGTCTTGAAGGAAAAGTGACAGAGGTGTTGGGGAGAGAAGCCAGAAGAGGCTGGCCTAAGGTAGTCCCGCCCCCACCTTCCCAGCCAGGGCATAGAGGGCGGGGCTTGACGGAGGAGCTGGTATCTGGACGGTGGAGCACTTTGGATTTCAGGAATAAATCCAATACTGAACTGGAAACTTACGGTCCTCTAAGGCCCGCGTCCTTCTTTGTGGTCATACATTTGTATAACTTTTAGTGGGCATAGGTAGACTGGGAATGTAGCTCCTTTGCTAGAATGCTTAACGAGCGCGCCTGGGTTCGTCCCCACAAGCGCACGACTGGACTTGGAGGTGCAGGCTTGTAATTCCAGCGCCGGTGAGGTGCAGGTGGGAGGGTCAGAGGTTCAGTCAGTGTCAGCTTGGCTATACAGAAAGTTTAAGGCCAGCCTGGGCTAGATATCCTGTCTCAAAAAGGGCGAGAGGGGATTCCCTGTCTCCCCAGCCAGGTTGGGTGCTTACGGGGAAGCCAAGTGGAACAGGGTCAGCCGTCTTTGGGTTTCACCTCGCACCCCCTCACCGGTCATGACATCATCCCCTGTGGTATTCAAAGTCAGGTGAGAAGAACCTTCAGCCCTGTTTGATGCTGTGTGTCCGAAGGAGGCAGTTTTCAGTTTCCCTTAGGGCGGCGGCCGGAGGTCAGCTGCACGGAGGGCACCTCCCCAAGGCAGCTCCACCTTCTGGATGCCCCTTCCCCGAAACTGCCACAGGGCTGGGCAGGACTTGGCATGAGGCTGGGTGTGTAGCTGAGCAATGCCCAATCCAAGGAGTGGTGAGGAGGGGCCCCGCTCCCCCGACTCCAGTCAGCTGCCAGCGAGTCATTCCTGCGGCTGCTGTCACCAGCCCGGGAGGCAGGTGGAGCCCGACCAAGGGTGGGGGAAGCCGAGAGTCAGGCAGAGGCGGTTGGCCTTGGTTGCTATAGGGATAATCACTCTAATGACACACTTGACAACTGTCACACTTGAGAGTTTCTCTGTCTACCTCCTAAATAATAACAGCGCCCACTGATGGGGGGTGGTTGCTATACGAGGGCTGTCCACCAGGGGGCAGGAATTGCTAGCTCCATTTTACAGAGGAGGAAACTGAGGCCTAGAGAGGGTAACTTCTTGTTTAAGCTCCAATGATAGCTATAAGGCCAAGGGCACGTGGGCCCAGGTAGGACCCTAAAGCTGCCCCCAAATCTTCCTTCTTGTACACTATTGCGGTCAGCTCTCACACTGTGAGGTAGGCTCAAAGGACGACGGCCCTACATTTTGTTCTGCAGACTTGAGGGCTGAACCCCAGGGGGAGGCCGCTGCTTACATTAGACCATTAAGACCCAGAGCCAAGACTTGGTCTTCCCCACGTCCGGCCCAGCCTCATCAGCACTCTGTGCTCAGGCTCCCGCAAGAGGCCTATCAGTCAGTCACTGACCCATGGCCATCTGCCCTGGTGGCCAGGAATTTCCCCAAATCTGACATTGCTGGACTCTGGACTGCACTGTTTTCCTGAAGTTTATTTTTGGAGTGGGGAGGTGGCCTAGGCCACACAGTTGGCCTCACCAGGGTGCTGTGTGCTGTTTTTCTGTTTACTGTAACTGCTGCTGACTTCCGGCCTGTGGGTGACTCAGCCCCCTCCAGGCCCCATCAATCCTGAGCCCAGAATTCTTTGTGAACCCTGTGTAGCATGTGACTGCCCTGCAGACCTCAGCAGAGCAGAGGGGGTGGGGCCAGCATCCCTCTGGAATGTTGTTCTTGGTGATGCCGGTCTCCAGCAGAGCCGTGACCACCTCAAGAGCCGGACCGCAGCTGACCCGTTTCTGTACCCCAGACTATCTCAGGCTGGCGCCAGCTGTGGTTCCGGATATTATGTCTAATTGACAGCCTGGCTGGACGAACACAGGAAGAGAAGGAAAAGGATAGAATGAAGAAGAGGGGAGAAAGGACAGAAGGAGGGAAGGACGGAAAGAGGGGGTTGAAAGAACCAAACTGGCCAAATGGCTGAGTATTGTGGTACATGCCTGTAACCCTAGTACTCAGGCGGCAGGCAGTTCTCTGTGAGTTCAAGGCCATTCTGGTCTACATAGCAAGTTCCAAGCTAGACAGGGTTACATAGATTCTGTCTCAAAAATAAATAAATAAACAAAGAAGAGATGAAGGATAAACACTTATAACATGTGACCAGGGGTAGGAGCATATTCTGCCGCCTCTACTTGCTCCGAGGATAGACCCCCTAACTTTTGGCCCCATTTTCTCGTCCACCTCTACCCTCCCCGGCAGCTCAGGCATCTCAGGCTGTTCTGATTCTTTGCTGCCACTGTGTGGCCACGTTGCTCTCTGCAGGTTAGTTCCGGGGCTTTTCCCTGGGGTTCCTGGAGTGGGGTGCTGGGTGTTTGTGCAGATATGGCCATGACTTTGGGGAGCCTTGGCAGGGTGACTTGGGGTGCAGTCCTCCAAGCCCTTGTTTATGCACTCATGCCCCCCCTCTTTAGTCCCAACCGTCAGAGTCCAGAAGTCCTTGGGTTCAGCCTGGACTGTGCCACTCAGAACTTGGCCCTTACACAAACTGAGCACCTACTGTGTGCCAGACACTCGGTGCATGGCATTTCACTCTGCCCTTTGAAGTACACATGATTCCTATGCACCTTTGAAAAATGAAGGAACAGAAGCCCAGAGAAGAGAGAGAATTTAGCCAAGGTCTAGTTGGCAGTTAAATCTGGACATTGAGTTCCGGAGTTTGTCCTTACAGAACCCTCAAAAACTATGCCAGGGTGGTGGCGCTGGCTGTATTACAGCGCTTGGGAGGCAGAGGCTGCAGAAATGGGAGTTCAGCGCTATCCTCGTCTACATATTGAATTTGAGGCCAGCCCAGGACCTGTGAGACCCTGCCTCTAAACAAAAGGGCAGGGAGCAACTGGAGAGATGAGATGGTTCAATGGTTAGGAATACTTGTTGCTCTTGCAGAGGCCCTGGATTCGGTTCCCAGCACCAGATGGTGGCTCACAGCCAGTAAGTAAGTCCAGATTCAGGGTATTTTATCCCTCTTCTGACCTCTGTAGACACTGGGTACACACATGGTACACATACATTCTTGCAAAACACTCACTCTACATATAAAATAAGTTTTTAAATTAAAAAATAAAGTCAGAGGTGGGAGGAGCCTTTTATGGGCCAACTTGTCCAATACTCTTTATTTTTCAGTTGGAGAAACTGAGGCCCTGGAAGTGGAAGTAACTTCACACAGCAGGTGAGCAGACCCAGGCCTATGTCCAGCAGAACCCGGAAGCTGCCCCCTCCCAATCATCCTTCGGTGGGGAGTCCAGCTCCCCCAGCTGCACGGACCTCCGGCTTGGCTCGCTCCCCTTGCCTTGCACTGTTGGGCTTTCCCCGCTAGGAAGGGCGAGCCAGTAATTGGGTGAACTGACCGGAAGGAGCACTGTGGCGCCATCTCAGCGCTCATTAGACCCTAATTAACTCACTTTGGTATCTGCAGGCAGGGATGGGTGGGCTCAGGCAGGAGAGGGGGGAGGGGTGGGGACTGCTGTCATCGGTGGAGCTGAAAGGGCTCACCTTCCTCTTCCAGTGGGCAGGCCTGCCTCCAGTATGCCAATACTGTGTGGTTATTGACAGCCACACCTTTCCTCTTGGGTGAGTTCTCAGAGAGAGGGGCCCAGGACTCTGAAGGCAGGCCCATAGGCCTGGGCAGGAGAAATAGGGGAGAGGAAAGGGTCAGAAGGGGTGGAGACAGGTGAAGAGAGTCAAGAAAGGGGGGTGGGTGGGGGCACTGCCTCTGCCAGCCTCAGCCATCCTGCTTTCCCTCCAGTAGCACCTTGATTTTTTTTTTTGGGGGGGGGTGGTGTTGGTTTCTCTGTGTAGCTTTGCGCCTTTCCTGGATCTCGCTCTGTAGACCAGGCTGGCCTCGAACTCACAGAGATCTGCCTGCCTCTGCCTCCCGAGTGCTGGGATCCGCCCGGCAGAAAGGAAGGCGAGGACTCCAAGTATGCTGGGATCCAGAAAGTTCCCAGCTGCCCTTCAGTGGCTTCTGAGGGGTGGGGAAAAGGGCAGCATGTCCTCAGGTTCGAGAGCATGGGCTCGTGAACCATGTGCCTGAACTTGAATCATAACTCTGTGACTTTCTGGCTGTGTGATCTTAGGTCTGTTACTTAACTTCTCTGAGTTCTGGCTTCTACATCTCTACAAAGGGAATGCCACAGCTGCCTGCCTTCAAGTGCTGCTGGACGGCAGGCTGAGCACCAGTTCTCCACGGCCTTGTATGGAAGGCCCTTTATCCCTCTCTGGCCCATGCTCGGCCTCCCTGATCTTCTGTCCCTCCCTGAACTAGCAAGGCAGAGAACTCCGTCCACTGTTTGTCTCTTCCTACCCTCTTCTAATGTGCTTCCCGCTGGGAATGCTTTTCCTGCCTTACATATTGAATACTCAACTAAGTGCCACCTCTAGGAAGCCTTTCTTGATTTCCCCATCCCCATCTTTCCCTACAGGACCGGTACTGGAGACCTCTCTTCAGAGCCTGCCAAGTAGATCCATGATAGCCTCCTTGCCAGCAGTGGGGAAGGATGGCACACAGCATCCCCGAGAGGCCCAAGGTCTAGGAAGATTCCCAGTGAAGATAATAAAATGACTCTAGACTGAGCAGGGCTCCCTGTAAGGCCCCCTTCCTGCTCCAGCTTTATTTTGGTTCAAGAATCATTCCAGTCAGCATTCCTGGTCAGCACCGCAGCCATCCGGGCACACTGTCAACATTTCATGCAGTATGGAGGAAGGAACAAGGGGATGGAGGTTGGGGGATGTGGTCTGCCCTGCAAAGCCACTGGATTAGAAAGAGTCCGGGGCTTCCAGATGACAAGGCCTGGCCCAGCCACCAGTATCCCTCGTCCAGTATTCACCTCTTAATCTCAGCCACAGGCTGAGAAGCCTGGCTCCAGTAGGGTCCAGTTGTGGCAGGTGCCTGCCTCCAGTCCTACTGACCTGTGTCCCAGTTCTAGCCACCCTTCCCTTTGTCATTGATGGTAAGTGATTAGACCTGGGTCTCCATGGTTCCTGACTGGATCTGAGTATCCATGATTCATTAGGGCCAAGGACCAGAGGCAGCCACCGGAGACCTCTGCTCTTCTTCTTCTTCTTCTTCTTCTTCTTCTTCTTCTTCTTCTTCTTCTTCTTCTTCTTCTTCTTCTCCTCCTCCTCCTCCTCCTCCTCCTCCTCCTCCTCCTCCTCCTCCTCCTCCTCCTCCTTCTCCTTCTTCTTCTTTTTCTTCTTCTGGGCAGGGTTTCTCTGTGTAGTTTTGGCACCTGTCCTGGATCTCGCTCTGTAGCCCAGGCTGGCCTCGAACTCACAGAGATCCGCCTGCAGAACCCTCTTCTTATTACTCCCCATGGCCACTCTCCTCTTAAATCTGCAGGTGTCAGAGAGAAGAAGCCCAAAGCCACCGCTTTTCTGGGACTGCCATTATCAAATGGCATTTATGACACCTGGAGAGCTATGATAACCCCTCTAACTCTGACCAGGTGGGAGTCAATGAATGATTCCAGCGGTGAAGTACAACCCGACCCTTGGTTTCTGAACACCATTTCCCCAGAGTTTCTACTGGCTCCAGACTAAGGCTAAATATCCCTGAAGTCTCAGTGTTAGGGAACTTGACCTAAGACACCCAGTATTCCTAGGGTTGAATTTAGGCCCGCCAGAGAACTTCCTTTCAATAGAGGCCTGGCCTGGAGGGACATCCGCTGGTGGGTCCGTGCTGATTTGCATCGGATTCAGCACAAGGGCCTGGATCTGGGCCCCCGGGGACTTCTGGTTCTCTCAGGGAGGGTTCTCTCAGTGGAGGGTCAGGGGAGCCTTCACGTGGCTTCTGCTGAGCCTGGTCTCCAGGCCTTTTCTTGTCCCCACTGCCGTGTGCAGAGGCTGTGTTTGGGATGGGCTAGTTCATGTTCTTTCTATTGTTTGACTGCTTACCACAACCCCAGTACCCTCCGGACTAAATCTGGATGCTGTTGATTCCCTAACCCTCAAAGTGCAGCTACTTCCTTGTCTGAGAGAGTCTCCCTGTTTCCCCAGACTCCAGGCTCCTTCCCAAGTCCATCTGGCTGATGGTTACTTGATCAGCATTGAGCTGAGCAGCCAGGATGGGAGAGGGCCATCTTGACTTCCTGGCATGGTACCCTGGGTGCCATGTCTTGTTAATGTTAGCCCTGTCAGTACAGGGACTAGCCCCTCAAGACTTATTAACAGCTGGCCTCTTCTAAGAGAATTGCAGAAGGGAGGTCGGCCAGCTCTGAAGCCCATGTACCTCTGTAGACTAAGGGACATACTTCGTTAGGCTCTCTGGTACAGAGTTGGTCAGTCTGCTGGGTCCCCAGCCAGCTCCAGGTGGTCCTTAGTGGGGAAATTACCCGAGGTTCCCAGGTGAATAGTCACACCCATTCTTCCATGACAGAGCATCCAAGGTGGCTGATGAGGACCCCCTGGGAGGTGGGGCAGCCCCGGTGTTCATAGCTCCAGCTGACTATGGAGAGGGCATCACTGGATAGAACTGAGATGGTGCCAGGCTCTGGTGGCTCTGCTGCCCATCTGGCCTGCCCTGGCTGCTAGTTTCGCCGGACTGGGTGCCACATGGACACAGGCCTGCGCAGCGTGGCCAGCATCTGGTTCCAGTGTGTGGTGCCCATGCCGCTGGCTGCTGGTCCAATGATGACATGCCCCACGTTGTCCCCACGGCCATCACTGCTGCTCTCAGCCACTGTCACTCGGAGAGACAGGTCCTGGGGAGAAGGAGACATAAGAGATTGGGACCAGGAGCAGCTAGAGGGTCCTCCCTGGCTCCAAGGTCCCAGCTTGTGAATACCAGGCCCTGTGAGGTGTGTATAGCTCTCGGGGATCTTCCCACGTGACTCGGGAGTGGAGGCTTGTCCTAGTTACTTACAGATGGATAGCCAGCTATGATGTGACCTAGCTAAGTGCTAAAAGTGACAGTTGCAGCAGGATTTAAAAGCCACCCCTCACTTCTTTGTCCCTCAACATTTTTTTCTTTAAGATTTATTTTATTTTTGAGTTTGAAAAGATGGATCAGCAGTTAAGTACACTTGCTGTTCTTGCAGAGGACCCTGGTTTGATTCCCAGCCCCCACATGGTGGTTCAGTAACTCCAGTTCCTGGGTATTGGAACCCTCTTCTAGCCTTTGTGGGCACCAGGCACACTTGTGAACCATCTGATGTGGGTGCTGGGGACAGAACTCTGTAAGAGAAGTATGTGCTCTTCACCCCTGAGCCATATATCCAGCCCTGCTTGTCCTTGAGATATAGTCTCATGTAGACCAGGCTGGCTTTGAACTTGTATGTTGTTGAGGCTGTACTTGAACTCCTGATCTTCCTGCCTTGGCCTCCCAAGTACTAGGATTACAAGTGTGTGCTACCATATCAGGCTTAGAACTTAGGCTGTTTATTTATTTATTGTTGGTCTTAATTTTTTTTTTTTGGTTTGTTTTGCCTTTTTAAAAAAAGGTTTTTATAGCCGGGTGGTGGTAGTGCATGCCTTTAATCCCAGCACTTGGAAGGCAAAGGCAGGTGGATCTCTGTGAGTTCAAGGCCAGCCTGAGCTACACAGTGAGTTCCAGGAAAGGGTCCAAAGCTACACAGAGAAACCCTGTCTTGAAAAAAAAAAACAAAAAACAAAAAAACAAAAGGTTTTTAATATATGTATATGGGTGTTTGCCTGCAGGTGAGCATGTGCATCACATGTGTGCAGTCCCCAGAGAGGCCAAAGGAGGGCGCTGGATCCCCTGAAAATGGAGTTACAGATGGTTGTTACCCACCATGTGGGTACTGGGAACTGAACCCAAGTCCTCTGGAAGAGCAGCAAGTGTACTTAACTGCTGAGCTGTCTCTCTAGTCCCTTGCTTTGTTTTCTTTTTGTTGTTGTTGATTTCATTTGTTTATTTATTTCTGAGACAGAGCTTCTCTGTGTAAGTGTAATAGCCTTGGCCCTCCTGGAACCAGGCCTGCTTCTGCCTCCTCCCAAGTACTGGGATTAAAGGAAAGCACCACCCGGTCCAGCTCCCTTGCTTTGTTTTTTCAGACAGGCTCCCTGTGTAGCCTCTGCTAGCCTGCAGCTGCAGTTCACTATGCAGACCTGCCTGGTCTCAAACAGAGATCAGCCTGCCTTGGCCTCCCGAATGCGGCACTAAAGGCGTGCGCTGCCACTGCCACCTCATTATTTATATTTATCTATAGTTTAGGCTAGCCTCAAATCCCTACCGAGTGGAAGATGACCTTGAACTTCTGATTCCCCGTTTCCACCTCCTGAGTGAGTGCACCATCGTGCCTGGTTATGAGGTGCGGTGTGTGTGTGCGTGTGTGTGCGTGTGTGCGTGCGTGTGTTTGTGTGTGTGTGTGTGTGTGTGTGTGTGTGTGTGTGTGTGTGTGTTGGAAACCCCGGATCCTGTGTGTGCTAACAAGTGCTCTAGCATCTGGGCTTTGGGACTCCGGGCCTGTGCTACCTGCTTCTTTGTCTTTAAAATGTGACAGCATTTCCTATTCCATTGGGCTGTTCTGGGAAGAAAATGAATTACACATGTAGGTGGGAAGAAAAACCTACAAACACCGTGTGACTCACTGCTGGCCCATCAACAGAGCACTCACAGGGGGTCTCGCTGTAACGGCATCATCCTGTGAGATCACAGCTGAGGGGTAGGGTTGAGTGGGAACATGTTTGAGATGCTGGCCTGACTGTTCCTACCTCGTCCCGCAGCAGCTTCGAGGCTGGAGGGAAATGGTATTGTGTGTGACAAACAGGCCACAGCAGAGGTCAAATGGGTGGACTGTCCAGTAAGGAACAAGGTTATGGTCCTAGGACCAGCCGAAATGCTGGAATGTTGCCTGGATTCCTAGATTTGGGGCACCCAGAGTGAGGCTAACATCCAGCTTTTAAATCTACAGGGGCTGGCAGGGTAGCTCAGTGGTCAAGTGTGTAGCACACAAAGCCTTGGATTCATCATCAACACTGAAAAACAGAGAATCCCCAAGAGCATCCCTAGGAAGGGACTAGGTGAGCCCCGGACAGTCCCTTGGCTGCAGGGCAGACTTCAGTACAAGGGCCAAAGGACTTTCTAATTGTTAGGCGTGCCTAAGGATAGAAAGAGACAGTGAGCGGTGGAGCACGGAGGAGCAGGCGATCTTGTGATCGAGCAGCCTGCTACGTGAGTCCAGAAGGCGCAAAGCTACACAGAGAAACCCTGTCTCGAAAAAACCAAAAAAAAAAAAAGAACAGTGAGAAAGCATCTCTTCTCTGTGGTTCATTCCACCACCCCAACCAGTAGCCTGTGATATCCCTGTGTCGGGAGAGTTTGCCCAGATGCACATAGTCATCTGGAAGCCCTAGGGTGAGAAGATTCTAGTGGGGTCCTTGCAGTAGGACCTCTGAAGGTTTAGGCCCTCACCCCTGGGCTCTGGGGTTACCTCTAGCTCATCTTCAGGCAGTGTGGTTCCTTAGAGCTCAGCGGGGCTGTCACCTCCTGCAGGAAGTCTCCCCTGACTACTAAGGCTGGGGAAGCCTCCAGTGGGGTTTACAAAGTCTGGGGACTCCCCTACTGTCCTTTGTAGGCATAAAGCAGTGCCTGGGTCCCTCACCACAGGCTGGCACGCAGTGGTGGGCTCAATCAGTGATTAACTAGAAGGAGGTTGGCTTGAGGTCCCATGAGGCAACACTGGAGGGATGCAGCGGCCCAGGGTCCTGTGAGGACCCAGCACCCCTCACCTGTAGCACAATGGCGGGTACCGAGAAGATCATGGCTTCGTTGAACACCGGGTTGGGGTCATCCCTCTTCACAGCCGTCTTCTTCTTGCTCATCTTCCTCCCGTCCTGCAGCAGGTACACCTTGACGAAGGGGTCTATAGGCAGGCATGTGAGGGAAGGTCAGTAACAAGCTTGCTTGGCGTGGCCCTGTCTACTCTGGCTCCACCCACTGCCTCCGATTCCCTGACCCTTGGCTATTGCCATTATCTCCAAAGTCCACTGTTTGGTATTTACTTATTTATATTAAGAAATGGAGCCAGGCAGGGCGGGGGTGGCACAGGATTTTAATCCCAGCACTTGGGAGGGAGAGGCGGTGGATTTCTGTGAGTTCAAGGCCAGCCTTGTCTATAGAGCGAGTTCCAGGACAAGCAAGTCTACTCAAAGAAATCCTGTTCTGTGGGGCTGGAGAGATGGCTCAGTGGTTAAGAGCACTGGCTGCTCTTCTAGAGGTCCTGAGTTCAATTCCCAGCAACCACATGGTGGCTCACAAACCTCTCTAGTGGGATCTGATGCCCTCTTCTGCATAAAGGCATACATGCAATAGAGCACTTGTATACATTAAATAAATAAATAATCTTTAAAAAAAAAAAAAAAAAAAAGAGCAGGACGATGGTGGCACACGCCTTTAATCCCAGCACTGGGGGGGGGAGGGGAGTGGAGGGAGGGGAGTATAGGGGAGTGGGGGGAGAGGCAGAGCCAGGCCGATCTCTGTGAGTTCGAGGCCAGCCTGGGCTACAGAGTGAGTTCCAGGAAAGGCACAAAGCTACACAGAGAAACCCTGTCTCGAAAAACAAAACAAAAAACAAACAAAAAAAAAACTTTTATTTTGATTTAGAACATAGTCAGTGTCTCCGCATGGGTGTACACACGAGTGCAGTGCCTGCAGTCTAGATGAGGGTGTTAGAGAACCGGAGTTACAGGCAGTTGTAAACCACCCGACGTGGGTGCCGGGAACAAAACTCCAGTCCTCTCCAAGAGCAGCAAGCGCTCTTAGCCTTGGAGCACTCTCTCCGGCTCTGGTTGTTCATTTTGAGACAGTGTCGTGCTATGTAACACAGGTTGGCTTTGAATTTTTTTAAAAATTATTTTTCATTTTGCATACCAACCACAGTCCCCCCTTCCTCCCACTCTCCATCTACTCCTCAGAGAGGGGCAGGCCTCCCATGGGGAGTCAACAAAGCCTGGCATATCAGGTTGAGGCAGGCCCAAGCCCTTCCCCTCTGCATCAAGCCCATAGGGAATGGGCTCCGAAAAGCCAGTTCATGCACCAGAAATAAATCCTAGTCCCATTGCCAGAGGCCCCACAAACAGACCAAGCCACACAACTGTCACCCACATTCAGAGGGCCTAGTTCAGTCCCATGCAGACCCCCCCAGCTGTCAGTCCAGAATCCAGAGCTCCCACTAGCTCAGGTCAGCTGTCTCTCTCTCTCTTTTTTTTTTTTTTTTTTTTTTTTTTTTTTTTTTTCGACAGGTTTCTCTGCGTAGCTTTGCGCTTTCCTGACTCACTTGTAGCCCAGGCTGCCTCGAACTCACAGAGATCCGACTGCTCTGCCTCCCGAGTGCTGGGATTAAAGGCGTGCGCCACCACCACCCGGCAGCTGTCTCTCTCTGTAGATCCCCATCATGATCTTGATCCTCCGCCCCCATACAGCCCCTCCTCCCTCTCAACAGGATTCCCAGAGCTCCCGGCTGGTGCTCCGCTGTGGGTCTCTGCTGTGGGTCTCTGCTGTGGGTCTCGCTTCTGCGAACTTGTTCCTATCTCTTCCTTGCCCTCCCCTCAAAGAACAATGTGCCCAGGTGTGCACAGAGCTGGTTACAGGGTGTTTAAAACACTTCCATGTAGCACAGAGCTCCCTCAACAAGCATAGCAGAGCGGTAAGCTACTCTCCAAAGATGGAAAAGTCACGTTTCTCCCACCCCCGGGATGGGCCACATTGGTAGGTGAAATAAAGGCGAAAACCAAAGTCTCAGTCAATTGGTCTACGAGAAAACATTCCTCATTACAACCAAAAGCCTAAGAGAGAAGGCGTTTCTTCACAAAGAAAGTAGAAGTTGGGTGTCAGTAGGAGGTACTCGTCTGAGAGGAATGATTGGCCACTACCCAAGAACCTCAAAAAGGACAAGGCCTTTGTAATCCTCGTGCCTCACCCCACAGAATGCTAGGAGCCACCATACCTGCTTTGCACCGATTGATTGACTGATATTGAGAGTCAAGGTCTCACTACGTGTTTCAGGCTGGTTCTGACCTCCTGGACTTAAGGGATCTTCCTGCCTCAGCCCCCTGAGTAGCTGGGCCTGTAAGTGAACACCACTGTGCATAGCTGGATGTTGTCTTAAGGATGACCTTGAGTTTCTGACTCTCCTGTCTACACCTCCTGAGTACAAAGATTATAGTCGTGTATTACAATGTTGGGTTTTTGCTGTTGTTTTGAGACAGGGTTTCACTGTGTTGCGTAGCCTTGGCTGTCCTGGATCTCACTCTGTAGCCCAGGCTGGCTTCAAACTCACAGAGATCCTCCAACTCTGCCTCCCGAGTGCTGGGATTAAAGGTGTGCGCCACCACTGCCGCTGACGGGGCCCATGTTGTGTTTTATGCAGTGTGATTACTGAACCCCGAGCTACATCCCCTTGATATTATTTCAAATCCACTTCCCAGTTGAGAAACCCAAGCTCTCACGGCCAGTCAAGAGAGGGCAGCCTGATGCAAATTTCCCGCCCCATACTCCACGGAAGGTGGCAGGCCTGACGCTTCTTTTTCTACTAGTGGCCTGAGCGCAGACAGCAGACCTGAGTGACTGCATTCCAGCACGGCAGAGCCTCACAGTGTGCTGCTCTGAGACACCAAGTCTTCCTGCTGCCGGGGCCCTAGGCAGTCAAGTCCCAATAGTCCCAACAGGGGGTTAGGTCCCACACGGCGCCCACCCCAAGGGTTGGGGCACTGCTCCCCGTTGAAAGTCTGGCTTGCTGCCCTGTCTCTGAGCTCCGTCTGACAAACGGATGCCGACCCCCCGTTTCTTGTCTGGCGCCACAGAACCAGTGTTGGCGCCTGCCCTCAGAAGCCGCCACTTTCCCTTTTACTCGGTACGCCACACCCAGGGCTGCTTGTCACCTTCCAGGGTGCCCGTGTTTCTCCGGCTGGACTAACCTTTCCCCACCATGCCTGGCTCCTGAGCCTAGCTGAAGCCACAGGGGCCCTGGCCCTGTGCCCGTTTATGCCCACACCGCCACAGCCCCGCCCCCTCGCCCCCGCCCCCCCAGCCACATGGAGGAGCTGAGGACACAGGCTCTCACCTGCTGTGGTCTTGTCACCAGTCCAGATAAGATTCTTGGCTTTCACCACGACCACAGTCAGACGCTCAGCTGTGGGCAGGTAACTGAGGGACAGCAGGATCTCTCCCACAGCGTCGGCAGCCTGTGAAAACAGGTACTGCTCAGGAGTCTTCTGCCCTCCAGGGTCAAAGGGCCCAGGGAAAGGTGAATGCTTCCTTCTCTGCTGGAAAGTGGCTGCTTTCGGGGTAACTCTTAAACCGAGGCACCAGGCTGGCAGGATTGAGAAAAGGACAACCTCCCCACCCCACCCCACCCCACCAAGGAGCATGCACAGCCCCTCCCTTGCTCCGGATGTAGACCATGCCTTGGAAGGAGGCCCAGAGGTGGCCTGTCAAGCACATCAATCAGATGCAGTTTTGTTCCCTCACTGGGGCCAAGGAAAGCCTTCTTTCTATGCCTAGTGTGAAGAGATGCAAGTTGGCAGCATTTGCTCGAGCGGTAGTGTTCCCTGGCATTGCAGCAGGAGTAAGCTCAGGTTGGCCCCTGTCTGACAGAGCCCTCCTCAGGGCCAGGCCTAGGCATCCCTCCCTAACAGCAGCTTACAGAAACAGAGCCGAGATGAGGGGCTGGAGATGACTCGGCAGCTAAGCGCACCGCTTTTCCGGAGGCCCAGGTTCAGTCTCCAGCACCCACAATGCAACTCACAACCATATGTAACTCCAATCCAGGGGATTGGACATCCTCTTCTGACCTCCGTGGGCATGAGACATGCACACAGTACACACACATACACACACACACACACACACACACACACACACACACACACACACACACCCAGGCAAGCCAGGCTAATACTCATAAGATTAAATAAATACAACATAAAATATAAATAAATAAATAAATAAATACTAAAAAAAAAAAAAAAAAGAAAACTGAGAAGCAGGCTGCAGAGCTGGGTCAGTGGGTAAAAGCACTTGTCATTAACCCCAATGACCTGAGTTCAATACTCATAACCCACACGGTGAAGGAGAGAACCCAGAAGACAAGGGATCTTCTGACTTCTACATGTGTGTGTGTATGCATGCCCATACACACATGCACACAGAAAACACAATAAATACATAAATAAATACAATGTTAAAAAAATCAAAGAAGAGGGGGCTGGAGAGATGGCTCAGCAGTTAAGAGCACCAGCTGTTCTTCCAGAGGACCCAGGTTCAGTTCCCAGCACCTACATGGCAGCTCACAACTGCCTGTAACTCTAGTTCCAGGTTGGCGGACACCTTCATGCAGGCAAAACACCAGCACACATAAATAAAAATAAAAATTTAAAAAAAAAATCAAAGAAGAGCTGTAAGCAGTGGTGTCCGCAGGATGTTTTTGCCACCACAGGCAGTGAGTTGTTTCCCGAGAGTGTGGCTCGGAACCCCTTCTCTGTCCTCCTAATGCTGTCAGGGTCCAGATCGAGGGACAGGAAAGTGGCGTCTCTCTCAGGAAGTGGGTGAACGGGTAGGCCAGAGCGGGTGGTACCTTATTCTGGTCCTGTAAGTATAGCCAGCCGCTGAAGGGCTGCAGCTGGAGATCCAGAACAGACAGCTTCAGTTCCACCACACCGGTGCTCACGTTCCGCTCGTCCTCATCAATGCCGAACACAGAAAACCGAAGGCTCTTCTCCTCCAGGGCTGTGGGATCCAGGGGGACAGAGAACTTCTCATCGAAGAAGATGGAATAGGCATTCCTCTGGATCTATAGAGAGAAGGGGCGTGGAGGGGCTTTCTGGTACCCACAGTCTCAATTCTGGTCCTCCTTTATGTGGCTCAGCCTTAAACATTTGTTTCCTTGCCTGGTGGTGGTGCACGCCTTTAATCCGAGCACTCAGGAGGCAGAGGCAGGCGGATCTCTGTGAGTTTGAGGCCAGCCTGGTCTAGAGAGTGAGATCCAGGACAGGCTCCAAAGCTATGCAGAGAAACAAACAAAAAGATGTGTTTCCTTAATTTTGTTTTTTTTGAGACTGGTTCCCAAATAGTTCAGGATGAACTCCTGAGTTTTCTGCCATTAACTCCAAAATGCTAGGACTACAAGCATGACCCTTCATATTGTACCTCCCATTTTTTTTATTTCTGAGACAGGATCTCACTATGTAGCTCTGGCTGTCCTGGAACTCACTCTGTAGACCAGGCTGTCCTCGAACTCACAGATTTGCCTGGCTCTGCCTCCCAAGTGCTGAGATTAAAGGTGTGTGCCACCACCGCCTGGCTGTTTGATTGGTTTTTGATTGTTTTGAGACAGGATCTCATGTAGTCCAAGATGGCCTCAAATTTATTATGTAGCCAAGGGCAACCTTGAATTCCTGATTTCTCTGTCTCCAAAAGTTGAGGTCACCTTGAAGGTTTAAAAGCCCTAATGTCTCCTCCTTGGTTATGGTCAACCTACAGGCCCGGCATTAGAAGCTTCCATAATTGAATCCCAGTAATCCTCATCCTCACAAGATGCTGTGGCTGCACTGGTCTCTGTCTCTCCTGTCTGCCCAGCTTAGCACAGGCAAGGGGCAGGCGTGCAGTGGGAGCCAGACAACTGTCTGCAGATAAACAGCCACTAACACCACAGCCCCCTGTAAGCCCTGGCGAAGACTTTCTGATTGTCATAGGATGGATGGATGAGTGGACAGATAGACAGATGGATGGAGTGACTAGGCAGGGCTGGGCATGCTTCATTCTCCAGCTCACTTCTGCTTCTGGATGCCATTGGCCTCCCCCCAGGAAGCTGTGGGCAGTCCTCAGGGAGGGGCACGTGAGGCTCCGCTTGCCCTTCCGTGGGGGGCCGTCTGAGTCACTGCGCAGTGGTATTTAGAGAGCAGATCTCATCCCTGGCACCTTCTCTGAAGCTGAGGGGGATGTTTGACCTGGAGGCAACTGCACCCCCACCCCCACAGTAAGACTGCCAGGCTGTGACGTCATGAAGCCTTTCTTCCTAGGAACCAAGCAGCCTCTAGTTACTCTGATCTCACCCTTCTGTCTCTGCTGGGCTCTGGAAGGTTCTTCCTGTAGCCACTCTAGCCCGATGCAAAAACCTGGAGCCCTGCTGCCACACAGTGCTGTCTCAGGCTCTCCCAAGCTTCTGTCCACCAATGTTCCTCAAGGGACATGTCCTGAGTCACCCAAGGACTTTCACATGGCTCAGACCAAGAGCAACATAATGTGTATCAGGCTCTTCATGGTCTGAGAAGTGCTCCTGACCACCTACCTAGGACTGAGTTAAGCACTTTGCAAGTATAAACCCCAGCCCTTCTTCATGATTGTGATGCTTATCTGACAGATGGGGAACTGAAGCCAGCTGCTTAAGTGACTTGCTCAAGGCCACACTGCCAGGCAAAGGTGGAACTTGGATTTTAGCCCGATTTCTAACTACCCCTGCCACTGTACTGCCAGTAGAAAATTAGACCCTTGGTACCACATGTATAGAGAGCTGGTGGGTAGTTCTAGAATCTTCTAGAGTTACAGGGGTACTATGGAGGGGTGGGAGTGGAATATCCACCACGGAGAGACAGCCAGTAAATGTTCAATGTGGTAAAAGTGATTGGACACGTGGGTCTCCAAGAACACAGAGACCCTTGGTTGACCTGGCCATCTCAGAGGGCTCAGGATCTGGACTCCTACCAGCCTGCTGCGGGGCAGTGGGTATGGCTGTCGAAGTGTGGCACCTTGGAGGTATCCAGTGACCTCCTTGCTGAATCCATCCCCTTCTTTCTCTTGATTGCTGACTGTCAAGGGCTGTCAGCATGTTCCTTTGGTCTCTGGCTTCCAGCAGGGTGAGCCACTGGGGTCACCAGAAGAAAACAGAGATCAGAGGAAGGATGAAGTTCTCCTGGGGGCGACCACACCCTCTCACGAAAGAACACAGCTCCTATGAAGGTGGCCCTTTCATTTGGGGTCCAGAAGCTCACTTTCTTCTCATGTTTTTTTCAGTCCCTGGGGTGTGCCTCTCTTCTTGTTCATAAACTCATGGAACCATGCTGCCACCAAGGCCACCCTCCCAGACCCACTCCAAAGCAAACAGCAAATGAGCCTGTCAATGAGTTCTCTCCCAGATCAGCCAGATGGGCAGGCCATGTTTCTTCTTGCCAAGACTCCATGTTGACAGGTGTGGAAGCGGACAGTTTCCCACTGTCCTGGAGTGTTAGGAAGATTGGTACACAGCAGGGACACAAAGCAGGTTCTATGCCTGGTGGGTCTACTCTGGAGCCACATTCTGATCTTCTCTCCAGCGCCCCCTGTCATCCTGTCTGGTACTGCAGATCTGCCCACCCGCCCAGATGTCAGCTTCCCTGGAGGACTTCAGGGAACCCAGCCCCACTTACCCGGGAGATGCCAACAATCTGCTCATCTGGCAGCAGACTGACGCGCATGAAGCAGGACTCGAAGGTGGCCTCCTCCCGCTCCAGGAGGTCCTTGCCTTGCAGCACTGCCACGCGGAGGGTGTGGGAGGCCGCATCGTAGTCCATGCTCACCTCCACCTGGCCTAGTGTGAAATCCTGCCCAAAGGTGTTGCTCACAGAGGAAATGGAGTTCAGAGAGTCAGCCGACTGTGACTTGCGGAGAGTACCATAGGGGGCTAGGTCCAGTTCCCGGCCCATCAGCTCCAGGGGTCCCAGCTCACTGATGCTCTCAAAGGTGTCCTCAATACTGAGGCTGCCTTTGCGGCTGGATGGTCCTCGAGTGTTGGTCCGCTGGGCATTCCACTGAGGGACTCTCTGTGGGTGAACAAAAGGGACAGGGAAGTATCACATGGGTCCCAGGCACCATCTCTAGGGGAGAGCAGAAATGACCTTTGCATGCTTGTTCAAGGTACCCTAGGCTCTCCTTTCACAAAACCAGCAGAGGGGAACTATTACTTCAGGCCACTTTGTTTCTCTTTCTCTCTCTCAACACAGGAACTCGCTACATACCCCAGGCTGGCCTGGAACTCCTGACCCTCCTACTTTAACCCCTGAGTGCTGGGGTCATGCACCAACCACATCTAGCTTAAACTACGTATTCGTTGTGACAAAATTACATACATAAAAAATGTCAACTGCAATGACATTTATGAAAAGGAAAAGCTGCTGCGTGTGGAGGAGCACGTATACAACCCCAAGATTTGGGAGGTGGAAACAGAAGGGTTAGGGGTTCAAGGTCAGCCTCAGGTTTCTGCAATCTGGTCTCAAAACAATCACACAACAATAGCAATCTAAGTGTCCAAAAGAAGGGGGCTAGGTTAAGAGTCGTGAGTCATAGCCACTCCACAGATGGCTGAGGAGCCTCCGAGAAAGATTATAAAAAGCCTAACACAAAGGCCAGTGAGATGACTCAGAAGGTACAGGTGTCTGCCACTAAGCCTGACGGCCTGAGTTGGACTCCCCGTGTCCACATGATGGAAGGAGAGAACTGTCTCCTACAAACTCTCCTCCGACCTCCACACGTACCCGTATAGCCAAGGACAGCCTTGAATCCCTGATCTTTATGACTCTGTCCCTTGCGTGCTAAGAATGACAGGCTGGGCCACCACACCCAGCCTCAGCTTTCTTTTCTTTTGTTTTTTGAGACAGGTCTCACTAGGTACCCCTGACTGGCCTGGAACTCACTGTGCAAACCAGGGTAGCCTTGAACTCACAAAGATCTGCTTGCCTTTACTTCAGAGTTCTGGATTGAAAGGCATGTGCCACCGACAAGCAACCTTCAAATAGCTGTCTTAAAATCCTGACTCAGAGGACAATCCTTTTGACAGTTTTCAACATGTGTTGCCAAAATGCTTCTTGGGAAAGTTGTCCCAATTTACACTCCCCCAACAGAGTAGCAGGAGCCCACCAAACGAGTGAGCATCTGATCTGGTAACGGAGTCCTGCTGTGCTCTCTGGAACTGCATGTGATGCCTGGAAAGTTCTCAGCCAAGTATTAAATGATCTCAGACTCAGCAGTATATATGAGAACCTTAAAAATAAATCCTAGGGCTGGAGACACGGGGTGGCTAAGAGCCAAAGGTTCAATCCACCTAGGACACATCACCACGTGGCTACTCATGACCACTTGTATGTCCAGTTCCAGGGGGGCTGATGGCCTCTTCTGGTCTCTTCAGGCACCAAGCATGCACGTGGTGCACAGACATACATGCAGGCAAAACCCTCATCTTCACTTTTTTTCAAGACAGGGTTTCTCTGTCTTGTAGTCCTGGCTGTCCTGAAACTAGATCTGTAGACCAGGCTGGCCTCAAACTCAGAGACTCACCTGCCTCTGCCTCCAAAGTGCTGGGGTTAAAGATGTGTGCCACCTTGCTTGCTAAGATTTTTTTTCCGTTTAAAAATTTTTATATGTCCAGGCATGGTAGCTCTGTGAGTTCCAGGAGATCCTGGTCTACAAAGCAAGTTCCAGGATAGCCAGTGCTGTCACACAAAGAAACCCCATCTCAAAAAACCAAAAATAAATAATAATAATTAAAATAATCTAAAAAATTATATGTAGGTTTATATGTCAGACATGTATGTGCCTGTGAATGCAGGTGTGTGCAGAGACCAGAGGCATCAGAGCGGATGGTGGGATGCTGCAGATCTGCAGGGTGGAGCCTCACCTTCAGCTCAGCCTCCACGTAGGCCTCTCCGTATTTTTGCTGCAGGTACCTGTAGTCGTAATTAGGGAACGGAGAGGGGCTGGGGAAGCTCCCCGATGTCCAGAGCTTCCACAGACTCACAGCTGCGATTCCAAGCAGCGCCAGGGCCCCTGCAGCGTAGACACCCACCTCCCAGCCTGGGGGGCTCTTGATGACTGCAAGACAAGGACAGCCTGTCATTAGTGGGGTACAGTGATCACCAGGGAAAAAGTTACTTTTTTTTTTTTCTGGGACAGGGTTTCTCTGTGTAGTTTTGGTGCTTGTCCTGGATCTCACTCTGTAGACCAGGCTGACCTCGAACTCACAGAGATCCGCCTGGCTCTGCCTCCTGAGTGCTGGGACTAAAGAGGTGTGCCGCTGCCACCCCCTACCCCCTCCCACCCCTATTCTCCCCCCACCCCCCACCCCCGGCAAAGTTGATTACTATTGGTACTTACATATTTTCATGTTTTATGTGCTTGACTTTTTTTTATTATGTGAGTATGCATGAATGTATATGCATGAATGGGTGTGCATGCACAGGTGGGTGTATGCGCGTGGAGGCCAAAGGTCAACCTAAGGGGTGTTCTTCAGAAGCTGTCCACCTTGTTTTGGACACAAGTTCCACTAGCTGGCCAGTGAGCCCCAAGGATCCCATGTCTCTGCTTCCCCAGTGATGGGATTACAAACACATGCCTTCCTGACTTTCACATGGATGCTGGGGACAAACTTGGGTCCTCAAACTTGCGTGGCAACCATTGTACAGACAGAGACACCACCTCTCAGGCCCTGTTTTCTGGTTTTTCGAGACAGGGGTTCATGTAGCTCAGGCTGGCCTCAAACTTGCTTTGTAGCTGAGACGACTTGAGCTCCTAATCCTTCCACCGCCCAGGGCACCACCCTACCTAGTGATACTTACTTGCTAAACACATTGCTTTGCTTTGGTTTTTTGAGACAGCGTTTCTCTGTGTAGCTTTGGATTCTGTCCTGGAGCTCACTCTGTAGACCAGGTTGGCCTCCAACTCACAGAGATCCACCTGCCTCTGCCTCCTGAGTGCTGGGATTAAAGGTGTGCACCACCACTGCCCAGCCTAAACATGTTTTATTTTTTTTTTAAAAAAGTGGGGGTACAGTAAGATGGCTCACTGAGTAAAGGTGCTTGCCACTAGCTGATGACCTGGGTTTGACCCCTGAGACACCATATGGTGGAAGAACATAACCACCTCCCATAAATTGTCCTCCATACAGGGGCCGTGGCATGCCTACCCACATATACAAGCCATAATTAAATGAGTAGATAAATGAATATGCAGTAAATAAACATTTAAAAAGGAAAATCAAAATTTGTATTTAAAAATGTTAATTTTTTGCCGGGCAGCGGTGGCATCCAGGAATGAAGCCCCTGTAGACACTGAGGGACAGCTATAGAGCTGCTGAGGAGGCTGGGGAGGTGGCTCGAACAGTACCGTGCCTGTTGTACAAGCACAAAGACCCGAGTTCAGATCCCCAGCACTGACATAAAAGCCAGGCGTGGCGGCTCATATCTGCAACCCTGGTGCTACACAGACATGCAGGCAGGCAAGACATCCACACAGGAGAAAAACACAATAGGAAGAGGCCTGGCAGGCTGGGCAACTCAGGCTAGGAGCTGTGGGCCAGCGGAAAGGGGGAGGTGACAAAGGACCCGAGCCCAGGGGGAGGGAGAGAACAAGGCACTGTGGGCCAGAAGGGCGCCTTGCCTCTGCTCCCCGAAGTCCAACAGTCCAAAGGTCAGGGCTGGACCTTCAGCCAGGCATTCTCCAGCAATGAGCACTGATGCTGTCACAGAGGAAAACCAGGGCTGACAACGTCACACAGCGGAGACACGCACCATCTGGCCGCAAGGTATATCATCACCATGTCACCGGCCTCTCTGGGCTTCAGTGTCCTCACTGAGAGAGTGGAGGGGACAAGCGTCCCCCATTCAGTGGTCCCACCCCAGAGGGTATGTTATTTGAAGGGGAAAAATCCCAACACATGTTAGGTCTAGTGTGACTCACTCGGCTTATTTATAACAGAGGAGCTCTGAGAACATCCTGAAGGTCCCACCAAGGGAGCTGCTGGGGGCTGGCTGTTCTGTCATAGGCAGGGACATCATTGGCTTTTGAGAATGACAACTTAGGTCATTAGGATGCAGGTGATAAGGGACATTGCTAGCATTAAGAAAAAAATAAAATCACTCTCCAACAAGATAGATTTCAATGTAAAAAAAAAAAAAAATCTCACAGCATAGGGACAAAGGTTTGCAGACCGGGCTAGTGTTTCAATCAGGGTGTGCCAGGTGTGACTGCACATGCTTGGAATCCCAGCACTTGGGAAACAGAGGCAGGAGGATCGGGAGTTCAAGTCATCTTCAGTTATAGAGAGAGTTGAAGGGACTGTAAGCATGAACCTCCTAATTATTCTAGATTTTTCCTGTGATATAATAGAATTGGGGAGCCAACTGAAACCACAACTAAGACACCTAAAGAGGGGCCCAGGCCCGGGCCCATCAGGATCTGGAATGTCCTCAGAATCTACAAACTCAGGGTGAGATGGGAAAGCACTTGGCCAGCTGGGCTGCAGCAGGCCGGGCAGGAACAGGGGGCTGTCTAAAGTTCCAGAAGAGAGGCCCAAGGTCCCAAGAGGATTATGGGCATATCCAGGGGCACAGCAGAGTCAGGCACCCCTACTCGTGAGGGTCTAGGTGCTGAGTACTAAATCTTCAGTACTAGTCAGCAGCTAGGGGTGGCAGAGGTAGGGTCAGAGAAAGAAAAATCCAGGCAGGTGACATGGAATGACAATTAGTCCACATTTACCGACTGATTTTATGAAATTCCAGGAGGGACAGTGGGTGTGCCGATGGAAGTGACGCCTAATCTAAGCCTACTCGGGAGAGGAGGGAAGGGAGGGACAGCAGCTCTGCAGCCCTGGCTGTCCTGGAACTCACCACGTAGACCAGGCTGGTCTTGAACCCACAGAGACCCACCTGCCTCTGTCTCTGGAGTACGGGGATTAAAGGTGTGCACCATCACGCCCAGCCTAACAATAGCTCCCTTATCTTGTGCGGATCACTACTTCCAGGCTTTGCTTAAGCTCTTCCCATGGGCCCCGAGTCCTGAGACCCGTGACGTCCCCATTTTTCAGATGACGAAGCTGAGAGCAGAGGAGAATCTACTGATTGTCTGGCTCTGGATCTGCACTTTACAGATTTCCACCTGAGACACAAGGGCTTAGCCAGGCAGAGCAGAGCAGACAGTCAGATCCAAGGAATGGTACAAAGTCTGGGAGCTGGCAGAGCCGTGTGACATTGTCACAAGGCCACAGCACCTTCTCTGTGTGAAGACCAGTGGGGCTGTAGATGAAAAGTGAGACTCTCTGGCTGGGGACTGAGAAAGGTGGTTGCTGCCCCATCCTGAAGTTCAGCCCTGGGCCAGTGGGGCCCGCACTAGAGTAAGAGCTGGTGTGATAGGGAATGCTGGACTAGGGAGTTAGGAAATCCGAGATCACATCCTGACCTATTACTGTCTGTCCCTTTGCTCACTAAGGCTCACTCCTCTCATTGTGAATTGGGGGAGGGGACATCTGGAAGAAAGATGGCAGCCATGTATCAGTCATGACATCACCCGCCACCTGGTAGCAGGGTTATAGGAGTCTGACGGACTGTCCAGGTCATCTACGAACTTAGGACTACATAGAATCCTTGGAGAAGGGCAAGGGTAAGTCCCAGCCTCTCGGCATCCTTGAGCTGGGCAAGTGTAGCATTGTCTAACATGGACAGATTCCAGGAGGGGCCCCAGAGGAGCGGATTCTATGCCACAGGCTCATCCTCAGGGAAAGGTACATCAAGGGTCTCCCAGGGAACCCCTCATCATCTCAGACAGAGGGAAACTTTTAAACAGAAATGTTTCTAGGTGTGGTGGCACATGCCTGTAATCCCAGCACTCAGAAAGTAGAAAGAAGCAGGCGAATCATGAGTTCAAGTTCATCCTTGGCTACACAGAGAATTCGGGGCTGCAGGGCTGGGAGATGGCTCAGTGGGCGGAACACTGTGTAAGCGTGAGGATGAGTGTTTGGATCCGCAGAACCCATACAAACGCCAGTGTGGTGGGCATGACAAATGCCTGTAACTCCAGCCTTGGAGAGCAGAGACAGGGATTCCTCAGAGCAAGCTCTCTAGGGAGACTAGTCGATCAGCAAGTTCTGGGTTTCACTGAAAGACTGTCCGCCTCGACAAATGAGGTGTAGTGATTCCAGACATCAATGGTGGCCAACAGTGCCACCACATGCACACCACACATGTGCACAGACATACTTCCTTTATATGCCCACACATAGTCACACACACACACACACACACTCAATGCAAAACAATTTTTTTTGAAGCCAGCTTGGGCTATATGAGACCATGTCTAAGAAACAAACAAACCAACAATAACAAAAACACACAAACTAAAGCAAAGCAATAGAAAGAATCCACTGTAGTGAAAAGATGAGCAGACCCCACATGGGCCCCCAGATGTTGTTGTACCCATGTCTGTGTGGCGTAAGAAAGAAGGCTGCTATTTACATCCCACCCTGGTGCCATTGCCTGAGGCTGTGGTCCTTGGAAGTCTTATCTGGTAGACTCACCGCTCAGATGATATTCTGTCACGTCCACGGCCATGGTGTTCCCTGAAGTGACAGGGACTGAAAGGGAAAATAGAATCAGCCATGAGCATGGTTCAGAGCATCATATTCCTAACTCAGTGGCTTTGGTGTGCCTGTCACTTGAATTCACACTCAGCTGCTCAAAAGTGCTTGGCCAAAATAGCTGCTGCTCTGCTTCCCCATTGGGTGTCCCCTCCTCTTCTTAAGATTTATTTATTATTGATCCAGATGTGGTGGTTCACAACTTTAATCCCAGTACTCTGGAGGCAGAGGAAGGAGAATTTCTGTGTGTTCAAGGCCAACTTGATCTAGAAAGAAAGTTCCAGGCCATCCAGGGATACACAGTGAGATGTTCTTCCTCTAAAATAAAAAAAAATAATAATTGTATGTGCCTCAATGTTTTGCCTGCATGTAAGATTGTGCACCATGTACATGCAGTACCCAAAGAGGCCAGATGAGGGCGTCAGGTCCTCTGGAACTAGAATCACAGATAGTTGCTAGATGTCATGTGGGTGCTGGAAACTGAACCAAAGTCTTAACCTCTCCAGTCTCCTGGTCCCCTCCTTTATTTATTTATTTATTTTTTTTGAGACAAAGTTTCTCTATGTAGCCCTAGCTGTCCTGGAACAGGCTGGTCTGAAAGTCACAGAAATCCACCTGCCTCTGCCTCCCAAGTGTTAGGATTTTAAAGGCGTGCGCCACCCTCTGTCCCCTTCTCCCACCCCTTTTCACCCCTCTCTCCTTCTCCACCTCCCCCTTCTCCTTCTTGAGACTAGGCCTCACCAGGCTGGCATGGAACTCTCCATCTTCTCCACATGGCTGCCTGAGCGTGGGGATTACAATCATGTGCTACCATGTCCAGCTCCAATGGTGCTCTTGTTCATGGTATTTTCAAAAACAGTGGATAAAGACAGACCAGGCAGGCATGGTCATATGGATTTGTAATCCCAGGACTCAGGAGGTTGAGGTAGGAAAATTATCATGTTGAGGACAGTCTGGGATATATAATGGAACCCTGTCTTAAGCAAAATGGTATTTTAACCTTTTGGGAAGGGGCTGAAACAGGGTCTCCTGTAGCTCAAGCTGGCCTTGAACTTGCTAGATAGCCAAGGTTGGCTTTGAACTCCTGATCTTCCTGCATTTACCTCTCAAATGCTGGGCTTACCTATGTGCTCCATTATGTCTGGATATTAAAACCTCTTTTTGAATGTGTGTGCAGTGTATGTTATATGTGTATGTATGTGGAGGTACACTAACCCCTGTGAGTACATGTGAAAACCAGAGGTTGATGTCAGGATAGAGCCCTGGGATCTACCTGTCCTCTTTCTGTCTTTGTGTCGTCTGTCTTCCCTCCTCCACCTCTCCCTCCCTTGTCAATTCCAAACACACTACCACATCCTGCTGCTTTTTTGCAGGGGAGGGGGGGGGTTTCAAGACAGGGTTTCTCTGTGTAGCTCTATCTGTCCTGGAACTTGCTCTGTAGACCAGGCTGGCCTCGAACTCACAGGGCTCCGCCTGCCTCTGCCTCCCAAGTTCTGGGATTAAAGGTTCGTGCCACCATTGTCTGGCCACATCCTGCTTTTGCATAGTAGACACTTTGCCCCCCCAGGGGGGAGGGCTATCTATCTCCCCAGCCTGCCAGAGCCTCCTTTTAAGCATTTAAGCATTTGGAGTTGTTAGATAAAGCACAGGATACCCATGTTTTCACTTTTAGGATAAGGTTCAAATACGCACAGGACATACTTATGTTAAAAAATGAACCAGCGTTTACCTGAAGCTCCAGGGTTAACAGGTGTTGGTGTTTGCCAACTCTGTCCCCCTGCCTCAGCACCCTCCTAAAGCAACAGCTGGGAATCGAGACTGCTGGTTAGGACAGGCTACTTAGAGCCTCAACTCAGGTTCCATGTAGCTTGGAAAGAAGTCAAAAGGTTGGATTCCCTCAGTATTCTACCCTCAACCCTCCTGAGCAGGAGGATTTCTTCTCCACCCACTCTTGTCTTCGTGGTTTTGTGAGCCACTGGGGTCTATATTATTCTAGATTAAGACCTGGGAGCTCATACAAGCCATTACCTGGACTCAGATGATGGCTTATTATTTCATTGTTATTGTTGCTAGAAGTTAATCTGGCTCGGGGATGTGTTGGAGTGGGTGGAGAGAGGAGGTCTGGAATGGGAGACTAGAATGATCTGTACTCAGTTCTTTTTTCTTTTTTTCCCCAGCATAATATTTTTATTGATTATTTTGGAGTTTCCCACAATGCACCCTGGTCACACTCACTTCCCCATCCTCCCAGGTCCATCCTCCTCCTTGTGACCCCCCCCCCAAGTAGAAGAAAAGAAAAAAATATACCAAGTCCAATTTGTGTTGCCCATACATTCACTGGAGCGTAGTTAAACTCCCAGTGGCCAGCCCCTTAAAGAAAACCGAGTCTGGCTGGGCAGTGGTGGTGTGTGCCTTTTAATCCCAGTACTCGGGAGGCAAAGGCAGGCAGATCTCTGAGTTTGAGGTCAGCCTGGTCTACAAAGTGAGTTCCAGGACAACCAGGGCTAAACAGAGAAACCCTGTCTTGAAAAACAAACAAACAAACAAACAAACAAACAAAAACCCAAAACAAAACAAAAAAGAAAAGAACACTGAGTGTCTCCCCCAAAAAACACACACACCAGAAGCCATCAGCTGTGAGGAGCTACACTACTTCAGGTTCCCTATCACGATTTTTAAGAGTTCTCTTCAGTGACTTCCGGTCTAAACTGTTTTTCTTTGGGGGGTGGCCAGGGGGCTGTACTCATTTCACTCAAGGGTATAGAAGGCTAAGTTACCTTGCCCCACTGCTGGGTTCCCTAGCGGTTCATAAGTGCTGGACACCATCTCTCCAGCCCCTGGAGCATTTTCTTAATTAGTGATTGTTGTGGGAGGGCCCAGCCCATGGTGGGTGGTGCCATCTCTGAGCTGGTGGTCCTGGGTTTATAAGAAAGCAGACTGAACAAGCCATTCAGAGCAAGCCAGTCAGCAGCGCTCCTCCAAGGCCTCTGCATCAGCTCCTGCCTCAAGGTTCCTTCCCTGTTTGAGTTCCTGCCTCCGCTTCCCTCAGTGGATTGTGATTCATGATCTGTAAGCCAAACAAACCCTTCCCTCCCCAAGGTGCTTTGGTCATGGTGTTTCATCATAGCAATAGAAACTGCATCTCTTTAAAGACAAGCCAGATGGGGGCTGGAGAGGCAGCTCAGGGGTTCAGAGCACCGGCTGCTCTTCTAGAGGACCTGGGTTTTATTCTCAGCACTCACTTGACAGCTTACAACCTTCTGGAACTCCAGTCCCAGGGGATCCAGTGCCCTTTCTTGACCCCCATGGGCATCAGGTATACATTCGGTACACAGACACACATGCAGGCAAAACACTCATACACATAAGAGAATAAAATAAATCTTAAAACATTTTTTAAAAGAAAGGCCAAAAAATATTGTTTTTTTTTTAAAAAAAAAACCTTAATTTTTAATCACATTTTATTTATTTAGTTAGTAAGTTAGTTAGTGTGTCTGTGCCCATGTGCAGAGCTCGGGAGAACTTGCGGGAGTCAGTTTTCTACTTTCACCGATGTGAGCTCCAGGGACTGAATTCTGGTCCTCGGGCTCGGCAGCAAGCACCCTCACCCCTGAGCCGTCTCACCAGCCTCCTGCTTTGTAGTCTAGGGTGGCTCCAGCTCACTGTGTAGCCAAGGATTACCTGGAACTCCTAACCTTCCTGCCTCTACCTTGCAACTGCTAGAATTACAGCCACTAGGAATTAAACAATTTATTAACTAACTTTTTGTTGAGACAGTCTCACAAGCCAGGCTTGACTCAAACACCATATGTAGCTGAAAATGACCTTGACCTTCCTTGTCTTCACCTCCTGAGTTCTGGGGTTACAGATGTGTGCCACTACACTAAGTTTTATTTGATGTTAAGGATTGAACCCAGGACTTCAAGCATACAAGCCCTCCACCACTGAGCTACATCCCCAGCACTCACTAATTTTGAGACAGGGTCTAACTGTGGTGCACTGGTTGTCTTTGAACTGCTCGGCTCTGTTGGTGCCTTGCTTAGCCTGTGGAATAATTGGGTCTTCAAGCACACACCCACGTCTAGTGTGTTGACTTTTAAGTGTAATCAATTCACACACACAAAGATGGCCACACAATTCAGGCACATAGGGCCTTGGCTCACCAACCCTTCCAAGCATTCTGTAGGCTTTCTCTGGAATCAGGGTTCAATGAGAGAGTGAAGATGGAACTTTAGGCATTTTTTTTTTGGGGGGGGGATTCTCTCCAGCCTGTGCCTTTGGAGTCAAGGGTCCTAGGGTATGCGGTCTTGTGATGCAGGGCAGATGTTGGTTTGTAGCTGGCTTCTGGTTTCCTGATGTTGCTCCCGAGTTGATGAGATAAGAGTTGTCATGGTGATGGGAGGCAGTGCTAAGACAAAAAGACTTCACCCATCTTGGCTTGAGTGAGCCCTAGGCTTGAGATAATAATAACAGCCAGCCTCCCTGGGCAGATCTAAGCACCAAGCACAGTTGTAAACATCTATGCATATACGACCTTGTTTAACCCTCTTGACGTGGCATTGAAATGGGCACTAGAATCATATCTGCTCTGTAGACCAGAGTGCTGTGGAGTTACTGTGCCACATAGCTACGAAGTGCTCAACCTAGGTTGTTTGGCTCGGAGCTAACCACTATGTCTTACTGAAGATAAGCACAGGCTTTCCAAAAAGTTGTCTAAGAACTGTAAGTTCCAAATGGCTTGCAGCAGAAGTCTGGGACTCTCTAGGCCCCAGCAGAAGTGGCTTTGGACACCACTGAACACAGTGTGTGAACACATGCAACAGAGTGGCTGCGATTCTGATAATGCCTCTGCAGCACATCTGGCACAGGCTGGCAATGAAAAAGGAAGCCTAAGCAAAGCATGACACATGCTACAGCATGTGTGGTACCAGCAGAACCTCAGAGGGTATCAAGCCTCTGGCTTTTGTATGTGTGTGTCTGTGGGGGCTAGGGGTCAACCAGTGCTGCCCAGCTCAGACTCCACAATCGCCATGGGAACCGTGCTATCTGCGAAGGGATCAATGACCACTCAGCATACCCCCCAGATAGAGCTCCCAGCTTCGCCCTGCCACAAAGAGCTTGAAGTCAGGGCACATCTGCCTAAGTAGAGGGAGGAAGAAATAGGGAATGTGCAAGATCCTGCAGGGGATCAATCAGCTGAAACCCCAGGGTTGTAGTCAGCTCTGAATTTCAGATGAGCCCCTTCACCGATGCATGGCTTTAGACAATTTTCTTAGTCTCTCTCTGAGCCTCAGTAGTATCATCCATAAAAGGGGTTCATGACTGGACTTGGAATGTAGATCTGTTGGTAGAGGGCTTGCTTAGCATGCAAGAAGACCTGGGTTTGGCTCTCCAGCACTGAGTAAAACTGGGTATGGTAGTATACACCTGTGGTCCTAGCACTCAGGAGGTAGAGGCAGGAAGAAGTTCAAAGTCATGACCACCCTGTGAGGGTGACAGGAGGGTGGAATGAGAGGTGAAGAATGAGGTGGCTTGGCAAATATTAGCTGTTATTGGCCTGGCCAAAGCACAGAAAGAGCCCCTGGCTCCCAGTCTGTGCAGAACTATCATGGAGCAGTGCTGTCAATCTGCCCATGTGTTTTGTTTAAATTAAAATGAATTGTACGCTCTCTCTGTGTGTGTGTGTTTGTGTGTGTGTGTGTGTGTGTGTGTGTGTGTGTGTCTGATATCCACAGAGGCCAGAAGGGGACCTCAGATCCCCTGGAACTGGAGTTATGGCCAGTTGTGAGCCATCATGTGGGTGCTGCAAATCGAACCCTGATCCTAGGGAAGAGCAGCCAGTGCTCTTAGTCTCTGAGCCACCTCTCCAGCCCCTAAATTCCATTTTGTATGTGTGTACACATGATTGTGTGTGGATGGGAATATGTGTGTGCGTAAGTATGGAGGTCAGAGGTCAACCTCAGGCTTCCTTCCTTGGGAGCTGTCCAGTTTGTTTTTTGGGAGAGGGTCTCTTACCGGCCTGGGGCTTGAGAATTAGGCTAGGCTGTGTGGCATGTCAGCCCCAGGAACTGCCTGTCTCTGCCCCCCTAGTGCTGACTTTTTATGTAGGCGCTGGAGATTAAAATCGTCTTTATTAATTCTTGCAAACATTTTACTAACGGAGCTATCGCCCATGTTTTTAAAGCCTATGGTTTTCAATACAGGGTCTCACTATGTAGCTCTGGCTGCTTTGGAACTCACTCTGTAGACCAGGCTGGCCTCAAACTCAGACACCCACCTGCCTCTGCCTCTGTGCTGAGATTAAAGGTATATGCCACCACCATCCAGTTTCAAAATATGTTTGTTTGTTTGTTTGTTTGTTTTTAAACTGAGAAATTTTCATTTAAAAATGAAATTCAGGCTGGGCGGTGGTAGTGCACGCCTTTAATCCCAGCACTCAGAAGGCAGAGCCAGACGGATCTCTGTGAGTTCGAGGCTAGCCTGGTCTACAGAGTGAGATCCAGGACAGGCACCAAAACTACACGGAGAAACTCTGTCTTGAAAAACAAACAAACAAACAAAAAAGTTCAGAAAAAAAGGGGGGGTGCTAGGTGTGTAGGTCAGTGGTAGAGTGCTTGTCTAGTATGTGTGAGGTCCTTGGTTCTACCTGGGTGCTGGAAGAGAGGAAGGGAGGGGGAGGGAGGGGAAGGGAGGGGGCACTTCCTACCTTCCTTGAACAGTGGAAGAGTGCAGTGGGTCCCAGTGATGGCAGGTGTTCTGACAACGATGATAGACAGAGTCTCATGCTCCTGGGTTCAGACCTGGCCCCTCCCACCTGCCACTCACTTTCAGAACCTGCTGGAAACATCCTTATTCATAAGCTAGACTTGGAATAAGCTCAGAGAGGTTAGATGACTTGCCTAAAGCCAGCAAGTGGGGTGTTGCTTCTGCTTCAGCAGCGACAAATCCCTTCCCAGGACTTCCTTCCCCATGCCCCCCAAATACTCTGGGCAAATCTTGTTATAATCCCTGCTTGGCGGAGGAGCATGGAGAGGCTCAAAGAAGGTGGTAAGTGGGTCCAACATGGCCCAGCCACTGCACAGGGAGCTGACAATGTCCCAGGTCGGCCTCTGCAGCAAGCGCCCTTCTTAATGGCTTAAGTCATGACCCGAGAGACCCTTGGCTCCATCTCACCTCAGGCAACACCAGTGGGTTTCTCTTGGCAGCCCGGAGGTTGCGGCTTTGGCAAGGGCGAGGCTGCTGACGAGGCATTTGAAGGCCAGGGCAGCCAGTGGCCAGAGCTGCCACTTTGGATGCACAGCAGGGCCAGCTGGGGTTGCTCCAGGCCCTTGTCTGAGCTCTGTGCACCCTCCTCCTTGAGCACCCCTCCCTACTCAGCCCTACAGTCAGTCCCAGTATCCACGGCACGGAGCAGTGTTCATTGAGAGGCGCTTCACAGTCCTGCTTAATCGTACCCTCCCCAATACTTTCTTCCAGCATTGGGTACTAACGAAGCCTAGCGCATAACTGGTACCCACCGGACCTGGTGACTGAATAAATTACTGCATCCTCGTTTGTTTCATAGATGAGGAAGATGGAGGTCACATACATCCCAGCATAGCTGCTTTGGGCTCCATATCAGTGAAGAATGGCTCTGGGCCTAGGCATTGGGCCACCATGCTGACTGCTGACCAGGCCTTGCAGGCCACTGGGATGGCTGGCTGGGAAGCACCAGCAGTCTACTGTGCTGGAATCTGACCATGGCAGAGGCTCCCTCCTCAGCTTGTCAGAGAAATGGCTTTCCAGGAATTCTGTGTGAAGGACCAGGGACCCTGAGCTGGGTCTCTTTTCTGCACCTCACCTCCTTCTTGCCCACTGTCCTCAGAACATGGCCAGCCCGGTGGTGGCTCCTTTATCTCGACCTTGACTCCAGCAGGCAAAAAGAAGGGTGGGAGGGGCGGTCTAGGGGAGCCTCAGTCTTCCAGGCTGTGAGTTCCTTCAGGGACCTTTAGGTTTGAAAACCTTTGCAAGTGCGCAAGTGCGTCCCTCCCCCACAACACTTTCTGAGATAACCGCGTCCTGGTGCCATCCCCCAGACACCCGCAGAAACCACAGTACAGACTGGCTGGGGGTGGGTGGCAGCTGACACTGGGCACCTACTGTGTGCCAGCATGGTACCAAGGGCTTGCTTCATGTTCGCTCCGGAGATCTCCCTGCAGCCCTGGAAATGGGGGGGGGGGGTGGCCCAGCAGCTGAGGCTCCAGTGTGAGAAGTGGCTTGTCCAGGGTCACCAACAAGCACATAGTAGGTCGAGGCCAGGTTTGGACCCCAGGCTGGGAGCCACCACTCTTGGGGGCTGCTTGAGAAAGATTTCAGATTACCCTATGAGGATGGGGGTAATTGTTATTGTCCCAGCCTTACTGGGTGGGTTGTGTTACCACCTAGGTGGGTCTCCTTTTCTCGTTTCTACTGCTGCAGCTTGGCAGTCCAGGTGCAAGTTTCCCAGGGTCTTGCCTACGGATGTGGACTCACCGACTTTTTGTAAGGGAAGACACAGCCACTTAGCAGCACCGTGACCATCAGAGAGACAGGCTCAGGGACCCTTCGCCCACAGTGCAGTTTGCTGCCCCCATGTTCAGCCCCAGTCTACATACAGCCTCAAGGAAGCTGAAGGTCCCTTTAGGCTCTTTTCGCTGCCTTCCTTCCCAGGCCTCCTGAAGATGAGATGCGACGGCGCTCCCTACCATGACGACAGTTCCTACCGATCCTCACGCCCCTCAGGATATCTGGGGACTGGAAGTTGGGGGGGGGACCTGACCAGGGACCCTCCCCCCCGCAAAGGGATGTAAGGCCCGGGCGCGGACAGTTAGGACAGTCAAAGTGCTGAGTGTGAAAGTGAGGGGTGTGTGCGGGCTCAGGGGAGGCGTGTAAACAGCGGGGTGAACCGCGTGTGTGCACACTGGGGGCCGGGCGAGCCGGCGCCAGGCGATGCGCAGTGCGCGGAGTGGCTGGGCCGGGGAAGGGCGCCCGGCGTGCTCTGGGTCCCGCGTTGGTGTGCCAGCGCGGCGTGGGGGTGCAGACGCACGGAGTGTGAGGGGCCCTGGGTGCCGGGCGCAAGAAGAGGGACTGCGTGCGTCCGTCCGTGCCCAGGGCGCGTGTGCCTGCCGCGCTCTGGGGTTAGGCTGGGGTGCGTACTCACCCCGGGTTCCTCTCTGTGGCCGCGGGTCCGACTCCGGGCTCTGGCTCTGCTCGGCTGCTCCAGTGCCGGCCTCCCGCCGTTGGCTAGCACAGGCTCCGGACCGCCAGCCGCTACGCCACCCCTGCAGTGTCGCAGGCACCCGCCCCGCGCTGGAGCTGCGCCTCACAGATCGGGGGCTCCGCGGGGCCCGGCGGCCGAATGGAGCAGCGCCGCAGTCCGGGCACGCTCCCAGGAGCCCGCCGCGCGCTCCCTCGCGCTCGCCCGCCTGCCCGCCCGCCCGCTCCTTCTTGAATTTAAAGTGACAACCCCGAGCGCTCTCTCTACTCCAGGGAGCGGAGCGGCGCTGCGAGGATCTGAGTCGGAGATCCCCAAACGCGGGAGGGTCTTGCGGAGGGTGGTGTGTGGGACCAACCCCAGCCTCACAATCGCGAGCCCGTGGACGTGTGATGGGGAGCCTGGCGTGCCCACCAGGGGCGCCCCCGCCCCCTTTATTTTGTTCTCCGTGTAGGCCTCAGTTTCTTTATCTGTAAAACGGGATCAAGGGAGCCACAAGAAAGCAGAGCAGCGGGCAGAGCAACCAGCAGTGCCCCTTCTCCGAATGGCTAATACTCCCTTCCATGATTGAATTATAATTCTAGGCTGTACCAGTCCAGGTCGCTTACGACGTCATCTCTTGTAAACTCCACAGTGACCTCATCCGTGGCCACTCCATTTTTTATTTTTATTTTTTAAAATAAGGCCCAGGGTGGATACCAAGGTCACAGTGCCAAATGTCAGAACCAGAACTTAAACCTGAATCTTTGTGACTTCAAAGTCATTCTTTTCTTTCTTTCTTTTTGAGACATGATCTCTATATAGCCCTGACTGTCTCGGGATTCGCTATGTAGGCCAGGCTGGCCTCGAACCCACAGAGATCCACTTGCCTCTGCCACCCAAGTGCTGGGATTAAAGGCCTGTGCCATCACACCTGATTCAAAGCCTTTCTTTTTTTAACCTCTTAAGGGTCATACTTTCTCTTCCAGAGGAATGAATGAATCATTCAGCAGATATTTATGACGCCCTCACCCAGGCTCTCGGCACACAGCCAGGCGTGGGCGATCCTCCATCTTCCGGGAACAAGGGACAGGTCCCTTCCCTGCCCGCGCAGTCTGGCAGGGAGACAGGTCGGGTATTAGGAGGGACTGGGTGGCGCTTGGCAGGGAGGGGCGGGGGACAAGTGTTCCAGACACAGTAACCAGAATAGCAGGCTGGAAAGGCACCTAACTGGGCCTCAGGGAGGACCTGGGGTCTAGTAGAGAAGCTGAGAATCTCCCAGGAGAGCCAATATGGGAAGGCTGGGTTGTCTGAGAGAGTGTGTGTGGACACTGACTTCCCAGCAGAGGCTAGAATTGTGCGTCTTTGTGGAGAGCAAATACACAAACTTGGTCCAGAAGACCAAAGAGAGGCTGCAACTTCACCCTCACCTGTAGGGGGCACCATCATTTTCAGGACCTGAAAGAAAAAGAAAGGGCATTATGGGCCATGGACGTTTGGTGCCTTGCCATTTCTCATGTAACTAATTAACCTGCATGGCTGCTTGCAGCTTTGGTAAGACTGAACTCATTTTCTTTTCAATTTTAAAAATTATTCGCCAGGCAGTAGTGGCACACACCTTTAATCCCAGCACTGGGGAGGCAGAACCAGGCAGATCTCTGTGAGTTCGAGGCCAGCCTCGTCTACAGAGCGAGTTCCAGGACAGGTTCCAAAGCTACACAGATAAATCCTGTCTTGAAAAAACCAAAACAAAACATTATTCTCTGTGGATGTTTGTGGCTGGATGTATGGGTATGCACCTCATGTAAGCAGGGGTTCAGGAGGCCAGAAGGAAGTGACGGGCCCCTTGGAACTGGAGTTGCAGGTAGTTGTGAGCTACCCCAGGTGGATGCTGGGAACTGAACTCTGGTTCTCTGCAAGAGCTCCTGAGTCCATTTTCTATGAAAACACGGAGGCCTGGCAAAGCAATGACTAGGTTACTGCTTTGGGAGGGACTAGGGCTTAGGCAGACTTAAAAGGGCTTCTGTTGGAGGAGCCAAAGATAAAATATCTGTTTCACTTCTGGTATAACTCCAAGGGGGCTGCTACACAAACCGAAATGACCTTGAAGCGAAATCTTGTTTAAAAACCTTCATTAACCACCACCAAGTCCACACACGCACCAAGAAATAAGACTAGGTGGGCGGTGGTGGCGGCGGCGGCGGCGGCGGCGGCGGCGCCGCACGCCTTTAATCCCAGCACTCAGGAGGCAGAGCCAGGCAGATCTCTGTGAGTTCGAGGCCAGCCTGGGCTACCAAGTGAGTTCCAGGAAAGGTGCAAAGCTACACAGAGAAACCCTGTCTCAAAAAAACAAAACCAAAAAAAAAAAAAGACTAGAATGTTGACAGCAGCTCCATCCAAACTGGAGACGCAAAAGCTCACCCACAGCTGTGTGTGCAAAGACAGGGTGGTGCAGGGCCACACCGTGAAGTTCGGTGTAGCAAAGGGAAGGAACAAAGCACGCCACCGTGAACTGAGGGATTGACATAAAGTTTTGCAGGACACGAGGCTGTTAGAGTCCGTTTATAGGAAGGTCACAAACAGTAAAACCGTCCTCTGCTCTTAGAGGCTGGGAAGATAGTTCCCACGGGGCTGGTGATGCAGAGAAACTTGAGGAGGCAGCTAGAGCTTGGATATGATTTGAGTGTGCTCCCCCAAAGGTTCATGTGATGGAGTTTGGCCTCCAGTATGTTAATATTAAGAGGTGGTGGGACATATAAGAGCTGTGGCCTAGAGGGGGGCTGATAGATGACTGGGAGTGCTGCCCTTAGAAGGGATTAGGTGTTTCTCAGGAGAGCCTGCTTAGTTCTTGTGGTGGTTTGAAAGAAAATGGCCCCCATAGGCACAGGGTGGCACATTAGGAGGTGTGGTCTTGTTGGAGTGGGTGTGGTCTTGTTGGAGTAGGTGTGGTCTTGTTGGAGTAGGTGTGGTCTTGTTGTTGGAGTAGGTGTGGTCTTGTTGGAGTAGGTGTGGTCTTGTTGGAGTGGGTGTGGTCTTGTTGGAGTAGGTGTGGTCTTGTTGGAGTAGGTGTGGTCTTGTTGGAGTAGGTGTGGTCTTGTTGGAGTAGGTGTGGTCTTGTTGGAGGAAGTGTGTCACTAGGGGGCGGGCTTTGAGGTCTCATATGCTCAAACTGCACCTGGTGTGGCATGCAGTCTCCTTCTGCTGCTTGGGGATCAAGATGTAGAACCCTCAGCTCCGTCTCCAGCACCATGTCTACCTGCATGCCGCCGTGCTTTCTGCCGTGATGATAATGGACTAAGTCTTTGAAACTGTAAACTAGCCCAATTAAATGTTTTCCTTTATAAGAGTTGCTGTGGTCATGATCTCTTCATAGCAATAGAAACCCTAACTAAGACAGATCTCTTGAAAAAGTTATTTATAAAATAGCAAGGCCTGCCCCTACCTGGTCTCTTGGGCTTTCTATCTTACCCTGTAATCTCTCTGTCCCACAGCATGACATCACTTGCCATGATGTGACTAGTAGGCCCTCACCAGAGACAAAATCAATAGGGCCATTCAATTTTGATTTTTGAGGTTTTTTTTTTCCATTTTTATTTCATGTGCATTGGTGTTTTTGCCTTCATGTATGTCTCTGTGAGAATGTTGGATCCCCTGGAACAGGAGTTACAGACAGTTGTGAGTTGCCATGTGGGTGTGGGAGTTGAACCTGGGTCCTCTGGAAGAACAACCAGTGCTCTTAACTGCTGAGCCATCTCTCCAGCCCTCAATCTTTGAGTTTTTAAAATTATGAGCAAAACTCCCCCCCAAGCTACTTTTCCTCTCTCTCTTCCTTTTATCTATTTATCATATTCATTTGTTTATTCATTTATTTAGTGCTATGACACTTTAATACAGTTCCTCATGTGGTGACCCCCAACCATAAAATGATTTTCATTGCTACTTCATGCTGTGGGATGGTCTATATGTTAAATTGCTCTGATTGGTCAATAAATAAAACATTGATTGGCCAGTGGCCAGGCAGGAAGAAGGTGGACAAGGAGAGAGGAGAATTCTGGGAAGCAGAAGGCTGAGGTGGAGAGACACTGCCAGCCGCAGCCATGATCAGCAGCATGTGAAACACGTAAGCACAGCATGTGAAGTATAGATTTATGGAAATGGATTAATTTAAGCTATACGAACAGTTAGCAAGAAGCCTGCCACGGCCATACAGTTTGTATGCAATATAAGTCTCTGTGTTTACTTGGTTGGGTCTGAGTGGCTGTGGGACTGGCGGGTGACAAAGATTTGTCTGACTGTGGCAAGGCAGGAAACTCTAGCTACAATTCATAACTGTACTTTTTTGCTACTGTTATGAATCATAATGTAAATATCTGATATGCAGGATATCTATTATTTCACCCCTGGACTCTAAGGGGGATCACGACCTACAGATTGAGAACCACTGATTTAGAGAAAGGCTCTTACTATGTATCCCTGACTGGCCTGGAACTCACAATGTAGATCAGGCTGTCTTCAAACTCACAGAGATCCTTGTGTCTCTGTCTCTTGAGTCCCAGGACTAAAGGCATGCATCACTATGCCTGGCATACATATAACTAAAAATGAGAAATACAAGGCCAGCCTGGTCTACAAAGCAAGTTCCAGGACAGTCAGCTGGAGCTACACAGAGAAAACTATTACACAGAAAGAAGAAGAAGAGGAGGAGGAGGAGAAGAAGAAGAGAGAAATGAAAATTGTGTTTTTGTTTACTGTGTGTGTTTATGTGTGGGTGCCATGGCATGCAGGTGGAAGTCAGAGAACAATTTGTGGGAGTCATTCCCTCATTCCACTGTGTAAGTTCTAAGGTTCAGACTCAGGTCATTGGGCTTGGCAGCAAGTACCTTTACTGATGAACCAACTCACTGGCCCTCTCCTTTTTGTTAAGGCAGGGTCACAGCTCAGGCTGGGTTTGAACTCATGATCCTCCTGCTTCAGCCTCCTGGGATTACAGTCATGTGACACCGCTTCTCAGCACCAACTCACATCTCTCTTATGCATTGCTGGACTAAGACAGAGGATTCTGGGGTGCTATTCCTAGCCTAGATCTCGATGCTAGTCTCCCACATGTGTTCCCTATGTGAAATCCCATGACACCATACACTTCTCTGCATGTGTGATGCGCTCCGACCCAGTGTGGCCACAGGGCTGCACTAGAAATAGAAGTCAAACTCCTTTTGTGGTCCACAAGCCCTGGTGAGCGGCTCCTGCTGGTCTTTCTCACCCATCATGCGTCTCTCTCACCTACAACTTCCTACTTCCAAGCCTTCTGTTCTTGACACCGGCCAAGCCATTTTCTGCCTCAAGACTCAGCATGCTGGTCACCCTCTCTGCAAAGTGTTTATCCGGCTCTCACTGAGTTCTCTGTCTTGCTTTGCTTTGTTTTTAAACAGAGTCACTCTGTAGACCAGGCCAGCCTCAAACTCATAGAGACCTGCCTGCCTTTGCCTCCCGAGCAAATGATTAAAGGCCACCACATTCGGCTCTTTTTTGATTTTTTTTTTTTTTTTTTTGAGACCTGGTCCCCAGTAGCTGGGGCTGTCCTTGAACTCCTGATCCTCCTGCCGCACCTTCTCAGTACTGGGATTACAGGTGTGTCCTCCACTCCTAGCTAGAGTTCTGTGCTTGGACAGACTTTGATGGTCTTCTGGTAGAGCTTGGGACACATCCTGCCGTCTGAGATAGCGCTGAGCATGGACTAGGCGAATGCTTGTTAAGTGGATGACGTGCTAGAGGAGAGAGGGATGCTTGGACCCCAGAGTGGACAATGAGGAGAAGGGATGGACAAGTACACAGGTCTCGCTAATGGGGACGCTGGGGACTTGAGACACTGGGAATTACACACAAGTCATGCCCAGGAGCAAGCTCTCACCCAGGGCCTAGCAACACCTCTCCCACTGCCAGGCACACAGGTTGCTCCCAGAGGGCACTCTGCCTTGAGGGTCCACACTCTGCTTGGGTCCCCAGCTGTGTGTAAGCTCCCTGCAAGCTCTTCATCAAGTGCTTAGACCATGATGACCTTAGAGAAGGCGAATCACCTCCGACCAGGAACTCTCTATACTTTCTCAACTTCCTCAGCAAGAGGAGGTCCCACGTGACTTAAGAGTCTAGGTTGTGGCTGGGTGGTGGTGGCGCCGCGCATGCCTTTAATCCCAGCACTCAGGAGGCAGAGGCAGGCGGATCTCTGTGAGTTCAAAGACAGCCTGGTCTACAGAGTGAGTTCCAGGACAGCCAGGGCTACACAGAGAACCCTGTCTCAAAACAACAACAACAATAAAAAAGAATCCAGGTTGTGGGCTGGGCAATGGAGCCTGATCACTGTGTTTCATCTCAAGCCCATCTTGTGGAAGAACCTTCTGACCTCCACACACTTAATTTGGCACACACCCACACCGACACCCATAAACACAGTCACACAAATTAAATAAATAAAATGTAATAATAACAAAAATAGAGTTCAGGTTGTAAGCCGAATATATGGCCGGTCAGACTCCTCAGTGTAACAGTGTAGCCAGGTCCATGAAGAACAGGGACACCATGGGTGAAAAGGCCCAAGGGGCTCCTTGTCAGACCCGTGGAGCTGTTGTGTGGGGTTGACCTACAGAGAAGAAAGACTAGCCAAACCAAGTTCGGGAGCCATGACTGGGATGTGGGCTCCAAGGTCAGTGCTCCAGAAAGCAGCTGCCCATTTCCCAGCTCCTGTCTTAGCTCCTGGGGCCACTTGTCTTCTGTCTAACCCTTGATGGCCCAGCTTTACAGTTTCCAACCTGACCTCTCAGATCAGGCAGACATGAACTTGAAATTCCCCGCCAGGGAAATGGGTTCCCTGCCCCGACTCAATGCCTTCACCTATAGGATGAAAAGGAAGCTGCTGGGAGTGCTCACAGGCAAGAGTGAACTGAATGGGCTTGACATGTCCTCAGCAGGCACCACTACCCTCTCTTCATATTTCTTTTGAAACAATAATAATACAATTTAGGAGTAGAGTGTAACCCCAGCTCCTGGAGGCAGGAGCATCAGGAGTATCAGGAGTTCAAGGTCATTCTCCACTCCATAGGAGTTCAAGGCCAGCTTGACCTACAGGAGACTCCATCTCAAAACAAAACAAACAATAATGAAATGTTTATGGTGTTTGCCTCCGTGTAAGGCTTCCTAGGTCATTTTTTCACATAATTATCAAAATACTCAGGGATGAGCTATTTCCAGGCAAGTGTCTAACTCTGACCCTGGCACTGTGGAGGATCTTGGCTTCAGTCTGCCCCATTTTGTTTCCAATATGGCCTTTACTTCACAGTAAGCATCGGAAAGCGGATGAAAACGGTGACATTTAGGAAATTTCCTAAAATTGTGGCAGGTGTCACCTGCAGGGTGTCTGGTCAGCCAGTTAGCCTGGAGCCAGAAGAAGCCTGGCGAGACAGAAGGGCATGAGCTCATGGCTGAGCTCAGGAGACCCTCGGGTAACAAGGCTCAGGTACTGCCCAATTCCAGCTCCATCCCAATACCCTGTCTGCACACTGTCCACCTCTGGGCTCCAGTCTGTCCTGCACATCAGAGCTGGAACCTGGACTTAGGTTAGGTGACCACTCCAGAAATTATGGTGTCATCTTTTCCCCATGAGGAGGGATTGGAAAGTTTCCATGGTGGAGGAAAGAAAGAGGGCCCGGGAGATAGCTCAGTGGGAAACGTGCTTGCCATGCCCGTGTGTGACCTGAGTTAGACCCCCAGAACTCACATTAAAAAAACGGAAGTGTGGTGGTGTCCCCTCCTAATGCTAGCACCAGGGGAGTGGAGACAGGCAGATCCCCGAGGCTGGTGGGTCAGTCAGCCTAATCCAACTGGTGAACTTCAGGCCAGTGAGAGACTATTGGTGAAATTATTTTGGCCACTCCACGTAGTTAAAAGGATATTTATTTAATGGCGTAACTCACAAATTAACTGATAGGTAGGTCACAGGGTCTGGGAAAGGTGTATTGCAGTCTAGCGGTGTTCTCTGGAGCTCTGTTTGGTCCACCTCCAACGTTCAGCGTCCTAGCACAGAGAGAGCACACAGATAGAGCGCTGGCCCATCCAGCTCTTGGGTCTCCAGGCGCCTCCCCTGGCCCCGCCTTGTAGGCATGACAGTTGCCAGAGTCTCAATGGGGGTTGGAACTTTCAGATCCAAGCTGGAATGACTACCCACTACAAGAGACTCTCAAAAAAACAAGAGGGAGACTGGAGAGATAGCCCAGTGGTTAAGAACATGTACTTCATCTCCAGCCTCCAGAGGACCTGATTTTGGTTCCCAGCACCACTTCGTTGGGTGGCTCACAATTTCTTTAAGTCCAGCTCCAGGGGACCCAACTACCTCTTCTGGCTTCTATAGGCACTTGCGCTTACATGTACATTTCCACACACACATATACAGTCACACATAATTTAAAAATAAAAAATAAAATAAAACCAAGATGGAAGACTCATCTGAAGAATAACAGCTGAGGCTACCCCTGACCCTCCTATGCATACACACAGGTGCACATACATGTACCTGCACACACAAGCATACACATACATGTGTGCACACACAAATTTTGTGTATATATATATATTTGGAAGAGTCCTCCTGACGGTAATTCCTAGGATTCTGTCGTTTCTTTTCCTAGCCTGAAGATAACAAAGCATTTTCTCTAACTCTCTGGGTAAATAGCTGCATCACACTCCTTCTCACCTGTCACTCAGCATCACCGTCCCTCAGGCCATATGTCTGAAGCTTCAGCCAGAATACCCCACTCACCGCTCCCTAGACACACTGAACCCTTCCCTGGCTCCACACCCCGCTCAGTGGAGTTCCTTTGGCTTGAGATTTCCTCCGTCTGCTGTTCCCCAGAGACCTCACACTCTTCTCCATCCTTCAACACCTTGTGTGTGGTAGCACATGCCTTTAATGCCAGCAAGGCAAGGGAATCTCTGAGTTCAAGGCCAGCCTGGTCTACAGGTTAAGGTCCAAGACAGCCAGGACAACACAGAGAAACCCTGTCTTAAAAAGACCAAGGGGGCGGGGAGAAGGAAGAAAGAAAAAGACAGAAACTCTGTCCTGCGAAGCCTTCCATAATTGCTCTGACAAGCAAATTTTCCCTTCTTTGTGGTGTTTGTGCCTCCTACAGCATAGTCATGTACACTGTCTATTCTGGAGTTACTCATTCTGTGCTCCTCCTACTGCATGCTGGGTATTTGAAGAGTTGATGTCACGTCTTACTCATCTCTAGGCGCTTTAAGCCGTCATATAGCAGCTGCTTGGCCAGTATTTTAAGACCAGAGCCAGACATGGTGGCACAAGGCTTTAATCCCAGCACTCTGGAGGCTGAGGCAGGCAGATCTCTGAGTTCAAGGCCAGTGTGAACTACATTGTGAGTTCTTGGCCAGCCTGAGTTACGCAGCCAGACCCTGTCACACATACACACAAAATCAAGAATCCGCACACCCACACACATAAAGCCCTTATGCGCCAGGCAGAGTTCTGACTCATTTAATCCTCCCAACATCCTTATGACAAGGTTTCCGTGAACAGCCCCTATTTACACGTTAGAAGCAGAAGCACAGGGACTAGGAAGTATGGCCAAGAACACACGCTGGCAGATGGCAGAGGTGGGATTCAAACCAGTGACAACAGTAATAATGAGTGACAAGCTGGTGAACAAGCAGACCAGGAGAGGAACTAAAAGGATGGAAAAGTGCAATGAGGGATTTTGGGATGGCTCATGGGGCAGGGGGTTTGCTGCCAAGCTGATGTCCTGGCTTTGATCTGTGGAATCCACAGGATAGAAAAAGAGAACTAACTGACTCCCAAATGTTGACCTCTGACAGCCACACGTACACCACGGCATACGTGCACCACCTCTCCCTCCCTCCGACTAAATAAATGTTTTCTAAAGAATGCAAAGGGTGCAGTATTTCTTCTGGATGGGGGAGGAAGTGCCCCACACCTCTCCCTGAGGATTGAGAAGGAAACCTCTCCATCTAGACCCAGGCTTTTCATAGAGAAGCTGTCTTCCTTCTCCCTCTCCCACTCTCTCTTATTACTGCCTCCCACTCAGGAACTGAGAACTCTGTGTAAAAATAGAAAACCTGGAGGAGTTTGAAGGGAGCACTGGGCAGAGAGCCCCACCCAGCTGTGACCCCCCTGAGGGTGGTGGAGCTGAGGTCCCATAGCACCTGATGGGGAGGCGGGGTCTGGCTTTGTCTTGGGGGTGGCTCCTTTGGGATCAAGGTGTGGTGTGTCTGGGCTTCCCGCTGGGTTCCTTTCTGTCTTCTTCCTAGGGACCACATCTGCCTCTCCACAAGCCCAGGTCTCAAATCCAGCATGCCTCTTTTCATGCCACGGGGCAGTGTGCCCCCTCTTTCTTCTTCCTCCTTTACACCCAGCTCCTTTACATCCTGGGACTCTGCTCTGGCTCACGGGAACCTAGTCCCTGCTAATTCCGCAGCATAAATTCAGATGAGACACAGAGCGAGGTGTAGAGAAGCCAGGCAGAGTTTGTTACAGGATAACACAGGTGCTCTCCAAGCTGGGGGTGGACAGTGATCAGTGGGGTCGTTGTGGAGGAAAACACAATTTTTTTTTTTTTGGTTTGGTTGGGTTTTTTTGTTTTGTTTTGTTTTTGTTTGATTGTTTGGTTGCCCCCACCCCCACCCCGAGACAGAGTTTCTCTATGTGGCCTTGGCTATCCTGGAATTCTGCTCTGTAGACCAGGCTGGCCTCAGACTCACAGGGATGCACCCGCCTCTGCCTCTTAAGTGCTAGGATTAACTCGTGATCTGCCTGCCTCCGCCTTCCTCAGCAAATCCTAATGGCATGTGCCACCACAACCAGCATGTGCTGGGATTAAATGTATGTGCCACCACCACCCAGCTAATACTAAAAGTTTTGGGACAGAAAGCTTTCCTGAAGAATATTTCCCTGATCATATAATTAACAGGTCCATTTGAGTTCATTCAATTTAGGGAAGAGCCAATGGTATGTCTTTATTCTTTACCAGAAAGCTTCCTACTATAGTAATCTTATGATCTTTTGGACAGTTAGAAAGTCACGTGTCCATCCACCTAGGGACAAGAGGCAGCTTTCACTCTTTTCTCCAATAATCAAAGCCCTGTGCTTTCAGGTCCTGGTTTTACAAGCTGCTGATTATGAGGGATTCTATTATTATGATTAATGACCTTCAAAGCATGCTCATGTCTGATTGGCTACCCAGCAATTTCTTTTACTTCTGCGGAGCCATCCCTAACCCTGAAAGAATCCCAGAATTCCAGTTTAAGCTAATTGAACCCACAGAGTAGTTTTAGCAAAAAACAAAATCACCAGATAGCTATAAAGAACAGGGTCAGAGGTCAGAGACTGTCATGAGCCTAAGTACCATTCAGTTTTCCCTTTTCTATCTGCAGCCCACTCTGAAATAAAAATGCCCACACAGAACTGAAGAGCACTGGCTGTTTTCCCAGAGGACCTGGGTTTGATTCTCAGCATCCACATGGCAGTTCACAATCATCTATAACTCCACTCCAGGGGATCTGACACCTTCTGAGTTTTATTAGAAGTTAGTTCGGGGTGACAAAGAAAGAGACCACCACTCCAACTGAAGTGCTCGGCAGGGCAAACTTCACTTGTGATCGTGAGAGTCTGCTTGGGAAGAGTGAATGCACAAAGACAGGAAGTTCATTTGTTTGTTGTTCTAACTCAGACAGCGTCTTCTCCCCATTGGCTGGTCACACCTCACAGTCTTAGTTCAATTGGCTAGTCTGAAAAGAATTGGCACCCAGGAAATGAAGGAAAGAGAAAGGGTTCCCTGCTCCAGGCCATCAAATTCCTGGAATACAACCACGGACCTTTGTGTAAACAAAGGTTTTACTGTGTGGAGGGATTCAAATATTTGCATAAAAGTCTCACCAGGTAGGGGAGAGACAAAGATTTGAAGTTCTCATCCTTTACACAAGTTTTATAGTATTTAATAGAAAAGATTCATATCTGCTATTTCTTATACTTCTTAATCCACTGCATACACATGGTGGACAGACATACATGCAGACAAAACACCCATACACATACAACATCAAAATTAAAATTAAAAAAAGAAAGAAAGAAAATGCCCAAATACAGTTCTCTCAGTTAACAACATCTATAAGTCAGTCTGTCAGTGTCAAGAAAAGGCTCTGATTGGCTCCTCCAGAGACTGGCCCTGGTGTGATTAGACATGACTGAAAAACCAGGGTCATGTGACATGAACATGGCCACTGAAGGGCTCTAGCAGGCCAGAGCATGGCAAATATGGCTCTGGCAGGCCTTGCCCTCCTCCATTCCCTCTTCCTCGCTAAACTGTTAGATTACATCCCTAAAGCTAGCCGTCTAGATCTATTCCTTTATTTGGCCACTTCCTCCTCCTGAGGCTGACTACCAAGGTCCAGCTATCAAAATATTGAAGTCCAGCAGTCAAAAGCCCCCTTGTGGATGCCCTGATTAACATGCCCAACCAAAACAAACCAGCTCTGAGTTTCCCCTTTCCCTGTATAAACTGCCATTGCCCACGGGCCAAGTCTGTCTCCTCTCTATCCGGAGCCATTCCTTTGTCCCTCTGGGGCAAATAAATCTCCTTTGTGCTGAGAACTTGGTCTTGGCATGTCCTGTGCCAACTTCCGGTCCTTTCGGCCACCAAGCAGAAGCCTAAATGATACTGATGGGAAGAAATACTTCCTAAAAGGTGTCTCTGCCTGGGGAGGTGGCCCATATCTTTAATCTCAGCACTCTAGAGACAGAGGCAGGTGGATCTCTGTGAGTTCCAGCACAGTTAAGACTGCCTCAAATAAATAAATAAAGACAGACAGACAGACAGACAACACAAAGGTGCTTCTGACACCTGCTTGTGCACCGCTCTTGCTCTTTTTGTACTTACTATATGCCCTTTAAAACCCTATTTGCACTCTCATCAAATTCGGCTCACTGAACTAGTTGTGTATTTGCTCACCTCTGCTCAACCAGCACATACCAACCAGCATTCCATACATGTGCACCTGAACACACCAGGACCCCAGCACTCTGTGCATGCTTACCTGAACACACCAGGACCCCAGCATTCCATATATGTGTACCTGAACACACCAGGACCCCAGCATTCCATATATGTGTACCTGAACACACCAGGACCCCAGCATTCCATATATGTGTACCTGAACACACCAGGACCCCAGTACTCCATACATGTGTACCTGAACACACCAGGACCCCAGCACTCTGTGCATGTGTACCTGAACACACCAGGACCCCAGCATTCCATATATGTGTACCTGAACACACCAGGACCCCAGCATTCCATACATGTGTACCTGAACACACCAGGATCCCAGCATGCACACTTGACTGCTAGGTCCAGTTCAGTGCCTCAACCCAAAAGTTCGTGTGTGTGTGTGTGTGTGTGTGTGTGTGTGTGTGTGTATTTTTTTCGAGACAGGGTTTCTCAGTGCAGTTTTGGTGCTTGTCCTGGAACTCACTCTGTAGACCAGTCTGGCCTCGAACTCACAGAGATCTGCCTGGCTCTGCCTCCTGAGTGTTGGGATTAAAGGAGTGTGCCACCACTACCTGGCTCATAAATATGTTTTAATGATTTGTTGTTACTTAAAAAAAAATTATTATGGTGAGACAGGCTTTCACTATGTAGCACTGACTGTGCTGGTACTCAGTCTGAAGACCCCAGTTTGGCCCCAAACTCACAAAGATCAGCCTGCCTCTGCCTCTGCCTCCCAAGTGCTGGGATTAAAGGCGTGAGGCACCATACCCCATTTTCTCATTTGTGATTTTGAACACAGGCGTTCAGCATTTTCTTTTTGTACTGCGTTCTGCAAACTGCTGGCCCTGCCTCTTCTCTGAACTCCTTTGAGCTCTTCTTCCCGACCAGTGCTAATCTTCTGGGGCTACTGGAACAAAACACCCAGCACTGGGAGGCATAGACAGGAATTGATTCTTCCATAGTACTAGCGGCCAGAAGGCTAAGGTCGGTTGCTGTGGGCACTGACTTCTGGAGTAGCTGGCTTCCTCATGGGTCCTCATGTGGCTCTTTTGCCTCTCTCTTATCTTTCTCTTTTGAGGGTACCAGTTCACTCTTCCTCCCTCCCTTCCCTGTTTTGGTTGTTTGTTTTGTTTTTATTTTTGAGATAGTGTCTCACTGTATAGTCCTGAGTGGCCTGGAACTTGCTATGTAGATGAGGCTGGGCTCTAACTCACAGAGGTCATGTTTCTCTGCCTCCTGCATGCTGGGGTTTGGAGGAGGATGCCACCATGCCCTGACTGCTTAGGTTTTATGAGACAGTCTTCCTAAGTGACTCAAGCTAGCTGCAAACTCACACGGAGGGCCCACCCTTCTGACCTCACTGTACCTAAAGACACTGTTTCCAGGTACAATTCATGGGGGATTTGTTCCAAGACCACCGCTAAACACCATCTTGGCATCCAAAGACGTAGACTCCGGTTTCTTATATAAAATGCCACAGTATTTGCAGCACCCCACACACTTCCTCCTGTGTGCTTTGACTCATTTTCAATTACTCGCGTTACCTCCCCAATATAATACATATAAATACTTGTAAGTGGACACTGTCCTGTAGTTCTCAGAGACTAATGACAGGAAAGTGACTGTTCAACACAGACGCCATTTCCCCCTAGTGTCCCCCTGGGTGCGTACGTGTGGTGTGTTTGTACGTATATGCATGTTATGCATGTTCACACGTGTGTGGGCATGTATATGCACTTGTGTGTGGAGGCAGGAGGCTGATGTCAGGTGTCTTTCCCACTTTCCACTTGATTTACTGAGGTAGGATCTCTCACCGAACCTGGAGTTCACCAATCTGGCTATTCCAGCCAGGCAGCTTGCCCGAGGGAACGGTATCTCTGGGACAGCGTTTGCACATCACAGATCTTTGTCTCTTCAGGTTGCTTTCTTCTGTTGTGTTGGAGGAGACAGGATCTAACTGTGTAGTCTAGACTGGCCTTGAACTCTTGAACCTCCTACCTGGGCCTCCCAAGTGCTGGGACTGTAAGCATGTGCCCCCATGCTTCAGCTGCTTTAGGTTCTTCAACCTGGGCAGCACCTTGTTCCACCCGGTCTGTCAGGACCTGTCTGTCACAGCCCTTGAGGACCATGGGAAGATTGGGTCGCTGTTTTACTCTACTATGAAGGACATTAGCGTACTCTCCTGGGACACTATCTGAACCGTATTGTACCAATAGGTCTGATGGATACTCCTCTTCTGGAACTTGGCCAAGGTGCATCTTGATCCCACATACTGTTTCTACACTGTCTCACGGCTGGCTTAAGGCTTCTCTCCTATGAATGGGATCTTGTGTTATCCTACAGACACACCTGTATGATGACCATTTGTTGGGACCCAGGCTCCTTTTATGATGACAGGGAGATTCATTAATTTTTAATATATTTTTAACTTTAATTTCATTTTATATGTATGGGTATTTTTGTCTGTGTGTATGTCTGTGTACCACTTGCATGCCTGGTACTTGAGGAGGCCAGAAGACAGTGCTGGATCCCTTGGAACTGGAATTACAGATGGTTGTGAGCGCCTACATGGAAAATCAAATCCGGGTCCTCTGGGAGAGCAGCCAGTGCTCTTAACTGCTGAGCCATCTTTCTTACTTCCTCATTTAATAAATTTTTTTTTTTGAGACAGGGTCTTTTTATGTAGGCCTGATTGGCCTGGTACTCACAGCCTGTTACCAGGGTGGCCTCAAACTCACAGAGGTCCACTTGCCTCTGCATCCCAAATGCAAGTGCTGGGATTAAGAGTGTGTACCACCATACCTGGCATCCTTATTTTAAAATTTTATGCCAGGCAGAGGTAGCACACACTTTTTATCCCAACACTCAAATTTGAGAGGCAGGCCGATTTCTGTGAGTTCGAGGCCAGCCTAGTCTACAGAGTGAGTTCCAGGATAGCCAGGGCTACACAGTGAAACCCTGTCTTGAAAACCAACCCCCCCGCCAAAAAAAAATTATGTTACAGAAGATACACAGTTATAGTCACTCCTCATCATTTGTTGGGGATGGGTTCCACAATCTCTCCCAAGATACCAAAATCCTCAGACGCATATATCCTGTGTATGATAGCACAGGAAGCTGGAGGTGGTGGCGCACACCTTTAATCCCAGCACTCTGGAGGCAGAGACAGGTGGATCTCTGTGAGTTCGAGGCCAGCCTGGTCTACAGAGTAAGTTCCAGGACAGCCAAGGCTATACAGAGAAACCCTGTCTCAAAAAAACCAGAAAGTAAATAAATATTTTTTTAAAACGGCACAGTATTTCATATAACCCACACACATCCTTCAGTATATATCCTTAAATCATGTCTAGATGACTCCCAGCAACAAATACAATGGAATGCTACATAAGTAGCTTTTATTATGCAGTCATTAGTGTGTGTATATATGGGAAAATACATGCATGTAGGCCAGAAGGCCAATAGTGGGCATCTTCCTCAATTACTCTCCACTTTGTTTTTTTTATTATTAAATATATATACTTATTAAATATGTACACACACACACACACACAAACACACACACACACACACATATGGGAGGCAGAGGTGGCTCACTGGTTAGGCACTGATGCTCTTGCAGAGGACCTGGGTTCAGTTCTCAGAACCCACCTGGCAGCTCACAACCGTCTGTAACTCCGGTTCCAGGGGATCTGACATCCTCTTCAGAACTCCTTGTGCAGCAGGTATGCATGTGGTACACATACATGAATGCAGGCAAGCACTCATATATGTAAAATAAAATTAATCAGGAAAATAGTCTAAATATGTTTATTTATTTGCATGCAGGTATACAGACAGGGCTATGCATGCCAGGGTGCGCGCGCGCACGCATGTGTGTGTGTGTGTGTGTGTGTGTGTGTGTGTACAGCTGTTTGACAGTTAATGTTCTCTTTCCACCTTGTTGAGCACGGTCTCTCCTGTCTCTGCCACTGGGCCTCATCCTCCAGGCTAGCTGGCCCACAAGCTTCTGGGTGACTTTCCTGTCTCCACACCCCATCCATGTGGGGACTGAGGATCAGTCCCTAGTCATCAGGCTTACCAGGGTTGGCTCTGCCTGCTGAGCTGTCTCAGCTCAGCCTGGCCGTCCACCTTATGTTTTGAGTCAGTGTCTCCACAGAACCTGGAGCTTTCCAATTTGGCTAGCCTGGCTGTCCTCACCTTCCCAGCAGAGTGACTACAGGTGTGTGCCACACAGCCAGGGTTTTTTAATGTTGGTGCTGGGGACCAAACTCAGGTCCTCGTGGTTGCACAGTAAACACTTGTCAACTGAGTCAGTTCCCAGACCCTTTTCTTACTCTTCAGGGGAAAAGGACAAGAAAAAGAGTCTGTGCATGCTCAGTTTGGATGATTATTTTTTGGATTTTTTTGATTCTCAATCCATTAACTTTGCATATGTCAACCCCACCAAAAAGGAGGGCTAACTGTGTATCCCATGGTATCAAAAACAAGAGACTGTAAGCATTTTTTAAAAAAAACTTTTAACAAAGATTGGAATGAAAATGTAACTCTTCTTACCTCTCTAAAAAGTGAGTTCGGCTCATAGACCTGTAGTTCTGCTCAGTGGTGGGCAAATCCCTGAGGTTGTCCATTTAACGTAGGTTACTTTCTTTTTATACCTGGACTTCAGTCTTTTTTGAGTAGACGAGGCTGGCCAGGAACTCTGTAGACTAGGCTTGCTTGGGTTCAGAGATCCACCTGCCTTTGCTTCCCTAGTGCCGGGATTAAAGGTGTGGGCCACCTTGTCTGACTATTTCCTATTCCAAACCTAATTTTTGTTTTGTTTTATTTTTGCATTGTTACTTTATTCATGTGTGTGCATGTGTATAAGTACAGGTTTGTGTGTATACAGGGATACAAATGGAGGTCAGAAGACAATTTTTGGAATCAAGTCTTTCCTTCTACTGTGGCCTTCAAGGACTGAGAGACCAAACTCAGCAAGCACTTTAAGCCCTCTCCAGAGCCGACTCCTGGTTTCTAGTCTACTCTAGGTTGTTTTATTTAACTAGTTTATTGATCTATTGATTTTTTTAAGACCTCTGATGGATCTTGAACCAGTTTGTCTCCTCGACTTTTTCTTAAAAAAATGAGACAAAAACAAACACCCCCACCCCCACACACAGACATTTGGAGCTGGAGAGGTGACTCCGCAGTAAAAGGACACCCCTTTTGCTCTTGTGGAGGACCTGGGTTTGGTTCCCAGCACCCACATGGTGGCTCACATCCGCCATAATTCCTGTATCAGAGGCTCTGATGCTGCCACTGTCACTTCCACAGGGCTTCTGAGTTTCAAGAGCCCAGATCCAGCCTCCCGGTCTGTCTAGCATGAAATTAGACCTGTCTAAGACTCTCCTGAGGCACCTCCCAGGCACTGTGTGTTCCTGGGGAGGCAGGAACTGAGACCGGCCTGTGGGGACGTGGGCTTGGGAGCATACCAGGCCACCTGGCAGCTGGATATAGGGAAAGGTGCCAGCCTCTCCACACACCGCTTCCATTCCCCACCCCGGGCAGCTGCTTCACATCCTTGGCAGTGAGCACTCTGTGGATGCTGCCTCTCACTTTCCATCAAAGGCTCTGACGGAGGCAGCTTGTACTCAAGGTGTTCTTGTTTGGGCACGGTAAAGTCTGGTTTGGAATCCGAAGGTAAAGCTGGGCCTTCAAAGGTTCACACAGGGGTCACTGAAACGGCTCAGCAGGTAGAGGTACTTGCTATCAAGCTTGATCCTTGGGACTCACAAGGTAGAGGGAGAGAATGAATCATCCTCAGAAGTTATCTCCTGATCTCCACACATGCACCGTGGCACAAAAGTGTCCCCCCCAATAATGTAGTTTAAGAAGTTAAGAAAACAAAGAAACAAATGGGTTGGAGAGAAGGCTCAACAGTTAGGAGCCTGTGCTGCTTTGGTGGAGGACCAGCGTTTAGTCCCCAGCACTCATGTTGGGCAGCTCACAACAACCTCTAACCCAGCTCCAGAGGATCCACCACCTCCTTCTGGACTCCCTGGACACCTGTATTCATGTATGAGTGCAAACATACAGACACAGACAGACAGACAGACAGACACACACACACACACACACACACACACACACACCACCTCTCTAAAATTAAAAGTAACAAACAAACCCAAATCCCAATGTCATGTCTCATACCTATAATCAAATTTTTGAGGTAGACACAGGGGAATTGAAGCAAGTTCAAAGCCAGCCAGGCCTACATAGTGAGACTCTGTCTCAAAAACCAACTAACTGAACGAACAAACAAACAAACACAAAGCAGAAGAAACCACAAGCTGAGCAGTGACTCCTCTGTCCTCTGTGTCTAATTCCCCAGGAAACAGTGCAGACAAAGGCCAGGCAGGTGTCAGGGTAGGTGGTGGGTGCAGGGCAGAATAAAATAGGGAAACCTCAAAATAACTACAAATCAAAGGCACGTTCGCCTACACAGCTCAGGACAAGGCCCTATCCATCCTGTACTTTGCCCTGGAAAGGTTGTGGGCTGGAGCTCTTTCAGACATTCAATTGGTGTGTGTGTGTTTGTGTGTGTGTGTGTGTGTGTGTGTGCAGCCCTCTGCATCTGCAGCTTCCACACCCATGACTTCAGCCAATCAAAGCAAACATTGCCTTATTGTTGATGTGAGCTATGTAGTGAGACCTGGGATCCTTGCATCTGTACTGAACATGTACAGTCATTTTTTCTTGTTATTCCCTAAACAAACATCTGGAGAGGACATGCCTTTCCATGACGGGTTTCTTCCCTTGGTCGTTGCTCCTTTCTCATCTAGGGGACAGTAAGTTGTGGCAGTGGCAGATCCGAAGAAGCCAGGACTCCCAGAACACAGCTTATACAAAGATCTCCCCTGTGTCCCTCCTTATGACTCCTCAAAATAACCCACTAGCTTGGTCCTGCTGTCTCTGTTTCAAAGATAAGAGCAGAATCTCCTAGCACTAAACACACTAGAGCAGGCAAGACCAAGTCAGGAGAGACGCATTCCAAGTCTGTCTGACCCTGGTCTAACTGCGCAGATGCAGAATACTTGTTCTAGCCAGGGACTCTGCCAGCACCCTCTCTCTGGCCACTTTTTTCCCTTTATTTTTATTTTATGTTTATTGGTGTTTTGCCTACATGTACGTCTCTCTGAGGGTGTTAGATCCCCTGGAACTAGAGTTATAGATAGGTGTGAGCTGCCATGTAGGTGCTGGGAATTGAACCCGGGTCCTCTGGAAGAGCAGACAGTGCTCTCGTGGCTCTCCAACCCCCTGGCCAGGCCATTTTTAACACAACTCTGCAGTGGTTTTCCTCCCTGGCTTCAGTTCTCATCAAACAGCCCACTCCTGACCCTCCAGGGTGTTTAGTACCCACAGGGAAGTGACCCAGACTTCCCAGCAAATAAACCTGCCCACGGATTTCCATATATACAGAGGCAACCGTTTCCTCTTCCCACCGCTGGGAAGGGCTGGACTCTAAGCATCCCAGACTGCTTCAGATCCTCCTGGTGGTGGGATCTAGGTCAGGAGTCCTGTGGAAGAGAAACCTGCACCGGGGTGGGACAGAACAGATGTAGCTACAAAGTTGCAGCCTGAGTCATACCCACGGGTCGGGTCTGGGTACATTTGGCTTAACTTTTTGTGGTGCTGGACATGAAACCCAGGGCTTCGCACATGCAAGGCTAGCTGCTCTAGCACTGAGTAACTTCTGCCACCGGATACATTCGTTGTTTGGTCTGGTTCTTTTTGCTTCAGGAGTTCTTGTAACCAGGGTTAGCCTCCATCTGACTGTGTAGCTTGAATGCCTGACTTTCCTGTCTCCACTTGATTACAGAGCTTTGCCATCAGGCCCATAAGATACATTTTCTAAAAGTTGTTTCATTTAGGCCAACCTTGGTGGCCCACACCACTAGTCTCAGTACTCAGGAAGCAGAGGCCGATGGGTCTCTATGAGTTCCAGGCCAGCCAGGGCTACATAGTGAGACCCTGCCTAGAAAAAAAAAATTAGTATATGTACTTGTGAAAAACAAATAATCTAGAGTTCCTAGAGAGCCTTTTGCCTTATTTCACAATTTCCTAGGCAGGTGCTCTCATGGTGCCTCTTCTAGGGTTCTCTTTCTCAACAATACGCTGACCTTGCAGTCTCTTGACTTTTCAAACATGGACATCCTGTCACCTATTGACGTCACACTGTGGAAGGCAAAGACTTGTGCCTCATCTTCCCCTCCCCAACATACACTAGACTGTTCTTTCCCAGCCATCTTGACAGTTACACTATGGTTTGGTGTAATAAATGTTCACTGATTACATTATTATTATTATTATTTGTGTGTGTGTGTGCATGTGCATATGCATGTGTGTAGGGGGGCCAGAAGAGATCACTGGATTCTCTGGGATTAGAGATACTAGCAGTTGTGAGCTGCTGTGTGGGTGCTGAGAACCAACGTCTAGCCTTCTGCAAGATCAAGTGCTCATAACCACTAAGTCATCTCTCTCAACTATTGTTTTTCTTTTAGTTTAAATAATGACAACTATTATTATTATTATTATTATTATTATTATTATTATTATTATTATTATCATTATTGGAGAAAACACTCTTCTGAGCTACATCCTCAGCTCCTCCCAGGGGATTTTCCTTCCATCCTCCTCAATGGGCAGCCCCAGGGAATCTTTCCAAGCTGGCTGCTCCAGAACAGCCTGTTGTAGCTCCCCTGTGCTTCTCAAGAAAGACACTCTCTGTCTTCCCTCCTCTGGGCACCTCTGCACCCTCAGCCAGCCAGGGGTACCCGCTTGCTTCATTCTCAGGGAGTAGATCTTCAAGGGGAGCTTGGGGTGGGCTCTCATCCTGTCTGAGATCCTCAGTGCTGGGTGAGCCTTGGACGCGTAGGCGTGGGTTGCCTGCTTGTCCTGGAGCTGTGGTGGGGCAGGATGGCCAGTGGCAGGCAGAGTGGGGAGGGCGCAGAGAGGAGCCGCTGTCCGCCTTCCTGCCATAGCCATTCCCGCACATGCACTGAAGGCAGACTCCTCCTGGGAGGTCCAGAGCTGCCATCTGGTCTGCGGCCTGCTGGGCCCACTCTCCCAGATCCTAAAAGCTTCTCCCTGGCACCCGTAGCCCTGCCAAGGCCAGGCACAAGGCACAGCCAAGGTGAACTGAGGACACACGCCAGGCTTTGAGTGCCAGGCTTCCTCAAGGCGTGCCTAGGGCAGGCACTCCCAGAGGCTGGCCCTGTGGGGCACAGCGTGTGCTCGGCTCATTGCAACCCCGGGTGCCTCCAGCCGGGAGCTGTTATAAAACTCATTTCCCAGAGGTGGATGTGAGTTTTAGGAAGTGCTCTTGCCCTAGTTGTATGTGGAGACCTGTCTGGAACGGGTGAACCCTAGGCTCATTAACAGCTCTGATGCTTTACATGTATTGACTCCCGGAATCCAAAGATCCTGTGGGAAGTGAGGGCTCTTACTTTTATTCATCAGATAAGGAAACCAAGGCACAGAGAGGTTGAATGACCTGCTTGATATCACTCAGCCAGCAAGGAGTAGAAACAGAATTCACCTTCTGTCTGGCAGTGAGCGTGCTTGTGTGTGTGTGTGTGTGTGTGTGTGTGTGTGTGTGTGTGTGTACACGTTCATCTGTCAGGGGTCAACCTCAGGTGTTGTCCCTCCCTCAGGGGCCATCGCCTTGTCTTTTGATACAGGGCTGCTTTTTTTTTTTTTTCTTTTTTGAGGCAGGTCTTACTAAGTAGCCTTGGCTGTCCTGGAACTCACTCCGTAGCCCAGGCTGGCTTTGAACTCACAGAGATCTGGCTGCCTCTGCCTCCTGAGTGCTGGGGTTAAAAGCACTCACCACCACATCTGGCTGACACACAGTTTCTTACTGGGACCCATGGTTCATGCATTAGGCCAGGCTGATTGGCCAATGAGTTCCTAGGATCCTCCTGTCTCTGCCTCCCCAGTACGGGGATTACAAACACATGCCACCGCACCTGGATTTTTATGTGGGTGTTTGGGGTTGAATTCAGGTCCTCAGGCTTGCATAACAAGCCTTTTACTGACTGAGCCATCTCTCCAACCCCTGACCTTGAACATTTTACACACTTTGTTCTCTAACTTGATGATAAGGGCAAATTGGGTATATGTAAGGGTTCTCTCTTGGGATATAGAACCCCAAAGGATCATCATGCTCATTTTACAAAAGGGACAGTTAAAGCCAGAGGAGAGTGGGCTGATGAGGTTCATTGTGTAGAGGTGCTTACCATGCAAATTTGGCGACCTGAATTTGATCCCTGGAACCCACATAAAGATGGAAGGAGAAAACCTACTCCACAAAGTTGTTCACTGACATCCACCTGTGTGCTGTGTCATGTGTTCACATGAGAGAGCTGGGTGGCGGCGGCGGCGCATGCCTTTAATCCCAGCACTCGGGAGGCAGAGGCAGGTGGATCTCTGTGAGTTGGAGACCAGCGTGGGCTACAGAGTGAGTTCCAGGACAGGCTCCAAAGCTACACAGAGAAACCCTGTCTTGAAAAAACAAAAACAAAAGAAAAGAAAAGAAACATGAGAGAGAGAGAGAGAGAGAGAGAGAGAGAGAGAGAGAGAGAGAGAGAGAGAGAAAGCATGTAGCAGGAGAGGGGAGTGAGCTTTGAAGAGGGGGGTGATTCTCCTGGAGGTAGGTCAAGTTACTTGCAGGAAGGAGGCTTTGACCCCCAGGCCCTGGCCTCCTCAGCTCCTCTGACTGTCTGCCCACACTGCATCCCGTTGTCTCCCTCAGAGAGGAGTTTTAGACATCCAGCACAGGCCACATAAGCTCTGACCTGGGAGCAGCCACTCTGGCCCACTGGGGCCTCACTCTCCTCATCTGTAAGATAAATAGCCTTGTCCAGACCCACAGTCCGCCCTGAGAGATGCTGGGGACACAGTGTTTTCTGTGCGCCTCACTGCTTCTCCATTAGTGAAGCCGAGAGGCCCCATTTCCCCAGCAGGATTTCTTCCCCAACCTGCTGCCAGCCTCCTTCCTTACAGGAAGCTGAAGAAGATGCCCAGTCAAGCCCAGAGCCCAGCCCTGGTGCAGGAAGCAGGCCTCCTGTGTCCCCATGCTGTCCCAGTGAATTCCGTTTTGTAGCAGAGCATCGAGCAGCTGTCTGTGATCCAGAGCCACACTGTGAACTACTTGAGGACAGGGGCACTGATGGAACCCTGCTGGATGAGGAATGTGTTCCCCAGAACTGAGCAGATTGAAAAGAGGCTGCTTGAGGACTAGAAGGTGAGCAGGGCAGTCTGGAATATAGTGGAGTCCCAGCCTACCGGCTGTAAACGGTAAGAGCCGAGAGCCCTGGACATTGACCGAGTGCCTCTTTCCACAGAAGCCAGAGGAAGCAGAGCAAATAAATGGGGGACTGAAAGTTAAGAGGATGTAGAGCAAGAAAGCTGGACAGATGCTTGCCAAGGGCTGTGGGAGCATACAGCAGGTGACAACTAGTGTTTGACAAGTTGACCCACCAAATGTGTGTGATGGGGAGCCCCACCTGGCGAAGCTATGGGGTCACTGGTCATGGAAACTGGTTGTTTTCTATCTGTCACTTTCTCAGGTGCCACTGCTACGCCTCCCTAATAAGAACAGCTGTGGGGTTCCTTCCACAGCCCTTTGGTAGTGTGTTTTTATATCTTTGGGCACACATATAGCTGTGGATGTTCAGGAAGATGATTTCTATTTAAGTTATATAATTTTGATGTATAGAAATAATACTGGAATATTTTACATTACTCAGGCTGACATAGGAGTCTCAGTCTCAAAGAATTTTACACATTTTGCAAAGACCTTAGAACTAGTCCAAAGCAGACTGAGCTGCGGCTACAGAGACTGATTCCCAGGTGTTGTCTATTGTTAAATCAAGGCCAGGCTGTTTACTTCAACAGTGGCTCCCTTTCTGCGAGTATCCTGGCCGCTCAAGGTTCAGCCACTTGTTTATGTCTGGAACCCCTCACCAGCTTAGAGCTATGTGCATGGGCCAGTGTGACATTGCTAGCCTAAGGGAAATGATGGACTTATCCTGTGTTTTGAGAATGGGTAGGGCCCTGAAAATGTGACTTATAATTGTCCAGATGTTGGCTGTGGAACAGAGCAGGAGCAATGTAGAGGGGCTGAGGAGGAGCAGCAGAGGAGAGCAGGGTAGCAGTAGAGCAGAGAGAGAGAGAGAGAGAGAGAGAGAGAGAGAGAGAGAGAGCAGAGGAACGGTGTAGAGAGATGTGGAGGCAGTGGAAGTGAGTTAGAGAAGCTGCTGAGTAGAGAATGAGGAGGATGAAGAGCTAACAAGGAACTGTGGGGAGAGATTTTTCAGAGAGAATTTTTCAAGATGAAGTAAAGAGAAAGTTACCATCAGAAAGTGTCTGTTTCTTTATTTCTCCCTCAGCAGAAAAGGTCTAGCCCTCAGACAAGAATTTTTCCTAAACCCTTGCTACCCTGAGATCTTCTTTTTGCTACCCTGGAGCAGGTTGGGAGCTGGACTCTCGGTCTGTGATAGATGCTGTCGGAGGGCGAGTGAGTGCCAGGCCCCGGCATGTGCCTCTGATTGGCCATGCTGACCATTACACCGGGGAGGCCTTTGGATGCCACAACCTTCACACGTGCCTATACGACAAAGAAGGCCGGCAGGTGGAGGATGTGTGTCCTTCACGAGGTAGCTAGCTACTTGGTTAGGAGCTACCCCCACCCACAACCAGCACGCTTCGTCACCCCAGCTCTCGTTAGTCAGATTTGAGCCCAGCCTGACCATGGTTCTGGTCCAATTCAGTACGGTCCCTATGCCTCCTCCTGTCACCTCATCAAATTTGGCAAGGTAAGGTTGTCGTCTCCTTTGATGGGTGGGGAAACCGAGGCTTCAAGTGCAGGAGAGTTTAGGCAGCTGTTACAGAGACTGGCTTGAGGCTGTGTCCTTCTCAGCGGCCTATACAACCAATGGGAGTGACGGACGGGCAAAGCATGGAGCAGGCACATGGGAGGCCGTGGGAAGCAGGGAAAGGAGTCATTTGCGGCAAACATCCGCGGGTGCTTGATCCAGGGGCATTGGTGTGTCTAAGACCTTTGCAGCAGTTTGTGCTCCCGAATTGCACCATAGCCTGTCTGATCTCCGCACTTTGTCCATGCTGATCCATGTGCAATAAATATTCCCCGGGCACCTACAATGCAGCCAGCACCGTCCGAGAAGGGCCGTGCATGGTGAGGCAGCCTTGCCCTGCTATGTGCTTTTAGTCAGGACAGGCTGTGGCTGGAAGCCCTATTCCCTGGTCAGTGATTCAGAGTGATAATGTTCCATCTTACTGTGTGGCAGTGAAATCCCCCAAACCCCTGAGATTGCTGTCTTCTGTAACAATGACCCCAAATCTGAAACCTGAAAAGCTGTTCCAGGGGCCAGGCCAGAAGGTCAAGAGTCAGATGTGTGCAACTCCAGCATCTGGGAGGGAGAGGTTAGAGGATCAGGAGCGCAAGGCAGGCTTTGGCTTTCTAGTGAGTTTGAGGCTATAAGATACGTTGCCTCCGAATAAACAAATAGAGCTGGCACGATTGCTCAGTAGGAAAAGCACTCGCTGTGTGTCCTTGATGACCTGAGATCCAACCCCAGGACTCAGTGAAAAGAGTGAACCAACTCTGACCTCCACGTGTGCACTGTCATGAATGCACGCACACACACACACACACACACACACACACACACACACACACACAGATAAAAATGCAGTAATTTTTAAAGTCTCAACTCTGTTCCCACAGTCTAGCTTCTAGGCCAAGTTCCCAATGGCTGCCAAGGACACATATTGCCCAGGACCTCTTTTGTGCTTGGGTAGTCTTGCCAGGTTTCTAAGCTCTGAGAAAACAAGGAGCCCATCACTGTATCTCCTGGACTTAGCCAAGTCCTCAGTGGACCCTGTGCCAAGACATCAGGCCGGAACCTGAAGAACTCACAGGACCCACCAGAAGGCCTGATTCCTTTCCAAGAGCTCAGACCCTCTCCCCGTGTGGCCCTAGGAGATCCCTTTGCCCTCTCAGAGTGAGACCTTGGACTCTGGACTCCTGTTTCACAGGAGCTGGGAGAGGTTCAGAGCTTACGTGTTAGTCACTAGGCAAATAATTTCCTCAGTTCAGTGGCTTTATTAATGTGTTCAACCCCAGTGTCAGGTACTGGGTGTGTGTGTGTGTGTGTGTGTGTGTGTGTGTGTGTGTGTGTAGGCAGAAGGTCTCTTTCCTTCCCTGGGCCTCTGTTACCCTCTGTCACACAGGGAGGGAGACTTCCCTGCTTCCTTCATCAGGATACAATGAGGCCCAAGGCAGTAATACGCATGTGTGGGCTTCTCAGGCATACAGCAGCCATAGTGAGGACAGTCCAGATCCGGTCCTAGCCTTTGCAGGCTCACTGTGAGGGAGATCCGAGTCTTGGCTTGTCACTAGCGGGCCAAGGTGGAGCTGGGTCCTGTGAGCAGGCGATAGTCAAGAGCTTCTCAGCCGCGTTTGGCTTCACTGAACTCTGTCCTAGAAGTGGGTGGCTGGTCTGTGTAGGGCCAAGGGTGTTGTTGATACTCCCATTTCTCTGTGGGTCCCTAAGACCTTCACACTTGTCAGCCCAGGAGGCAGAGAGCTGAGTGCCTTCTCCTCAGCTCTGTGGAGGTCTTTGTTAAGAGCTAGCTGCCAGAACCAAAAAGGGCAGCCACACAAGGCCTTGAATGATCTCGTGACAGAGACCTCCGTGGGTCACATGCCAAAGGCCGGAGCAGTTCAGAGTACAGAAAAGCCGTGAAGAAGCAGATGAGGAGACACAGGGGTCCGGCCGGGGGAGTGAGGGGCGATCACAGCAGCTCTAGCTGTTGGTGTCCAACAGGGTCTCTGGGGAGGCTGGTCGGTTCAGGGTCACACCAGGGAAGCTGGCGACAAAGCTCTTCCACCTTCTCCTCACCTGCTGGAAGACCAAGTTAGGGGCAACAACTCAGTGGTGGGCTTCAGCTGCTGTTCCACTCACGGCCACCAGGTGGAGGTAGATCCACGAAAGAGAGCCTAAGCTCCTGCGGGAGGGGGCACGCTTCCCCCCCCCCCGGGAGGCAAGGCCAGGAGGGGTGAGGAAGTCTACTCTACTTCCCTGGTCAGAGAGCGGACAGTAACTTGCCAGAAGTTGCATTGGCCAATCTTGCCTCGTGTTCTAGTCACCCGTCCAGTCCAACACAGTATTACATTACTCATCTCAATACAGCTCTGAAGGGCTGGCATGGTGGTACATGCCTGGATTCCCGGCACTCGGGACACAGTAGGATCAAGAGTTCCAGGCCACTCGGAGCTAGAGTGAGACCCTATCTCAGACACACGGAGTTCTGACCACACCCCACCCAGGCCCCATTCCATCCTTCCTCCCACCTTCACTGATCCCCCAGTGCTCACAGAGAAAATCCCAGCTGCTTTCAGAATGCCTTCAAGCCCCCGGTATTTTGCTTGGCTTTCTTCAGGGCAGCTGTGCTCTTAACCCTTCGCTGCCCTGGGTCCCCACCGTCCCCCAGAGAACTGATAATTCAGTTTGAAGCCGCACCTGTTGGTATTGCCTCAGCCACCGCTGGCTGCCTTCTCCCTGGGTTTGGATCAGCTGCTCGGTGTCTCCCAGGGTCCCTGGCAGCCGCTCCTGAACAGGGACCTCCAGCCCTTCTGTGCCGGCAAGGCCCTGCGACCTGGACTTCTCACGGCCCTGTCTGAGGCTCAGTGCCCGGTGGAGTCGGCCCTCCAGGGACCTCCCCTGGGACTCATGGAGCTTCCCGTAGCAGGGCCGGGGTTCTCGAAAGGACCGACTGCGCAGGCTGGTGGCCATGGTTCTGGAGGCTGTAACTGCTCCGTAAGCCACTAACTTTGGGAGATGGCCCGGTGCCTCCACTCTTAAGATGGAGGCAAAGGTCAGCGCTGCTGAGGTGGCTGTCATAAACCAAAGGGCAGGCCACAAAGACAGGACATCTCTGAGTCATTTCCCCGTTGTCTCCTCACCCTGTGGGACTAGATAGCCCAGGCTGGCCTCAAACTCATAATCCTCCTGAGTGCTGGACTAGCTCCTACTGTCTTTCCTCCTCACTCTGCAGGCAGCCTACCCTTGGGGACCTTGGCCTCCTCTGAACTTGGCCTTGGCCATCTGGACCACTCAATGCGTTGACATTAAGCAAAGGTGCTTCCACAGCAGAGCGGAGCATAGAACACCTTCTGCCTGGAACTGCCAGATCGTAAATACCAGAGTGAAGTTGGGTAAGGCAGCGGGCGGAACAGCGGACAGCTTGTTTAATGACTTCAGACTTTCAGGTTTACAAGGTGACAAGAGCTCTGGACACTTTACAAGGTGACACATAAAAACCACGACCCATAGGGGCTGGGGAGACAGCTCATTCATAAGGTGCTTGCTGAACAGGATCTGGGTTTGGCTCCCTGAGGCCCGTGTCGGAAGGTGGATGTGCAGCACACGCTGAAATCCCAACACCAGGGAGACAGGAGCCTCCCTGGGGCCCTTCTGGCCTCCGACTTGAGCTGCACTGGTGAGCTCCTGGTCAGTGGGAGGCCCTGTCCCAGTAAGGTGAAGGCTGTCAAAATGGCTGCCTGGGTAATGGCGTTTGCCAAGCCAGACAACCTGAGTTTGATCCTTGGGACTCATAAGGTGGCAGGAGAGAACGGACTCCCACAGGTTGTCCTCTCTCTGCTACACAGGCGCTGTGGCGCTCACACTCCGGCTCTCAAGGAGACACAACAAACAAACAAACGAATGAATGAATAAATGTAATTTGAAAATCTAAAAAGGTGAAGCCAGGCATGGTGGCACGTGTTTTTAATCTCAGTCAGTGCTCAAGAGCTACAGTCAGGGGAAATCTTCATTAGTTTGAGAGCAGCCTGGTCTACACAGCTAGTTCCTCTAAATAAATAAATAAATAAATAAATAAATAAATAAATAAATAAAGGTAGAGAATGACAGAGGAAGGTACCTGATGTAAAACCCCCCCACCTAAGTCCTTCACATACATATATTACCCAGAGACACAAAGACAGAAAGATTGACAGTAAGTATTATTTCACTATACCAGACTTTCCTTGTGTTGTTTTAGACAGGATCTTATGTAGCCCAGACTGCTCTCAAATGTGTCAGAGGATGATCTTGAACTCCTGACCCCACTGTTTCCACCTCCTGAGTTCTTGGATTACAAGTATGAGTCACCATGCTGGGTGTAGATAGTGCTAGGTTTGGAACACAGATCCTTGTACATTCTAGGCAAGCACTGTACCAACTGAGCTACAGCCTCAGCCTAGGAGGGAAAAAAAAAAGAAAGAAATGAAGAAAAGAGAGAAACAGGACAGCCCCTGGAGGTGTCAGGAGGCCTGGATTTTTCCAGCCCTAGCTTTGCCCTCGATATTCTAGCAAAGCACATGGTTAGGAGCTCTGGCTCAGGGGACCACTGTCTTCTAAGTGAACTGCAGTCTCACTGCTGGAAGCTCTGTGACCTTGGGTTACATGCTGCTCGCCTCGGTCCCCTCACCTGTGACAGGGACAGAGAACCCAGGCCATCGTGTGGACTAACTGGGCTGCACAGGCCTGGGACACTGCAGACGCTCAATTAAAGTGAGTTGGTGGCGTTCATTCTTTGTTGCTGTTGTTGTTGGCTTCTCTATGTAGCTCTGGCTGTCCTGGAACTCACTGAGCTCCTCTTCCCTCTTCCTCTGCCTCCCAAGTGCTGGGATTGAAGGTGTGCGCCCCCACTCGCGCCCATGAGTGAGCTTGAGTGCAGAGGTCACTGGACAACTCTGGGGTGCCAGCTTTCTTCTTCCACCAAGTGAGTCCCGGTGAATGCACTGAGGTCGGGCTCCCCTGCAGGAACGTTTGTTTATCCACTGAGCCATTTCTTCAACTCGTATACAACATTTTAACAAAATTCCAAGTGAATCCCTGCCCTTCAGCGTCAGCCTGTCCCACAAACCTGTTCTGAGGTGGACCCAGGTCTCTTGTTACTCCTCCTCACTCTTTAGCCCTGGCTGGACTCGAACTCACAGAGATATCTGCCTGCCTCTGTCTCTTGAGTGCTGGGACTAAAGGCGTGTGCTGCCATGCCTGGCTACTGTTGAGACAGGATTTTCTGCAGCCCAGAATGGCCTCACACTCGAACTCCTGGTCCTTCTGCCTCCACCCCTTAAGTGCAAGGATTACAGTTGTGCACCACACACCTCTTTATCCAATATACCTACGCCCCTAGTGCTAAACCGCTCACACCCCTTTCTGGTTTAAAGACTTCAGAACCATTAGCACCCTCATCTCAGCACACGTAGTCAACTCGGATCTCCAGTCTTTGGTCAGGGGATGTGCTCAGGAGTAAAGTGCTTGCCTGGAGTGTGCCAGGCCTGCCTTCTAGCCTCTGCCCCACAGAAACTTAGGGCTGTGGGACTAGGGCATGATCTGAGCCCAGAAGGTGCTGCTGACTCACTGGCCCCTGCATCAAGCTCATAACTGGAGACCACTTCCTTGCTAAAAGTTTGGCAATTTTTTTTTTGTTGTTGTTGTTGTTTTTGTTTTCCAGAGCTGAGAACCGAACCCAGGGCCGTGGGCTTGCTAGGCAAGTGCTCTACCACTGAGCTAAATCCCCAACTCCTGTTTTTTGGTTTTTTTTTTTGAGACAGGGTTTCTCTGTGTAGTTTTGGTGCCTGTCCTGGATCTCACTCTGTAGACCAGGCTGGTCTTGAACTCACAGAAATCTGCCTGGCTCTGACTCCTGAGTGCTGGGATTAAAGGCGCGTGCCACCACCACTGTCCAGCTTTACAATATTTTTCATTTATTTATTTTATGTACATGAGTATTTTGCTGGCATGTGTGTATGTACACCACATGTGTGCTGGTGCCTGCTGAGGCCAGAAAAGGCAATCAGTCTCTTGGAACTAGAGTTATGAATGATTTGTGGACCACCATATAGGTGCTGGGAAATGAGCCAGGGTCCTCTGAAAGAGCAGTGAGTGCTCTTAACTGGAGAGCCATCTCCAGCCCCTCATCTTCCCAGACCTAGATCTGAGTGATGCCTCCCAAGAGGTCTGCTTGCCCCCTTGGTGCTGGGTAAGGTAGACTGTCCCTTTGGCAGCCCAACAATGCACACATCCTCCTTAACCCTTCACTGAGCATCCCCTGGCGCTTGGAAACCGTTAAGTACTGAAGGCTGTTAGTTACCCTTTGCCATATGACAAATTACCCGGGGGAAGGAATAGAGGCCCTGCATGAGGCCAAAATGTCTTCCTCTCTTTCTAATTTTTTTTTTTTTTTTTTTTTAAAGACAGAGTCTCACAGACCTGCTTGGCCTAGAACTCACTCTGCAGACCAGGCTGGCCTTAAACCCACACAGATCCACCTGCCTGTCTCCCCAGTGCTGGGACTAAATTCCTGTACCACCACGCTCTGGCCTCCTTTGGTTTTTACCCATTGTCTTTCAGGCAGTTTTGCTGCTGCTGGAGCTAATCCCTCCATGGATTTCATCTAAACCTCCGGAGAGCTTAATGAAATTTAGTGGCTTAGGACAACATTCGTGGCTTAAGACAGCACACTGTTATTATCTCTTTGTTCCCGGGGGTGGGGGAACTGGAGTGGCTGAGCCAGGGGCTGGCCTCTCAAGGGCTCCCATCAAGGTCTGCAGTCTCCCCCAGGTGGCCCTGGTGGCAGTCTGCTTCAAGCTCAGACTCCGGAGCTGTTGACAGGATTCCGCCTGGGCCTCGGTTTCTGCTTGATCTCAGATTCTGCCTGGGCGGCTGCTGCTTGATCCTCTTCAAAGAGCCACTCACGACAGAGCAGCTTGCTCCAATCAGTGAGCAAGTGTGAGTGAGGGCCGGAGCTCAGGGGCAAGACAGAAGCCGGGCTCTGAGCTGTGACGCTGGAAGTGGCATTCATCCCTTTCTGCTGGATTCTGTTTCTTAGGAGCAAGTTGCCAGGCCCGGCCTGCTCTCAATGAGGAGGGCTGCACATGGAGGCTGTGCTTCGTAATTATTTTTAAAATTTTTATTAAAAATTTAAATATAGCCAGGTGGCGGTGGCATATGCCTTTAATCCCAGCACTCAGAGGCAGAGCCAGGCAGATCTCTGTGAGTTCGAGGCCAGCCTGGTCCATAGAGCGAGATCCAGAACAGGCACCAAAACTACACAGAGAAACCCTGTCTCAAAAACAAAAAACAAAAACAAAAAAATTTAAATATATATACATTTTGAGCATATTTTCCCCTCCCCCAACTCCTGCTAGAGCCTCCCTACCCACTCAACTTTATGTTCTTTCTCAAAAAAAAAAGACCAAAAAGAAAAAAAAAAAGAAAATCAAAACATAAAACTAAAAGAAAATCAGTAATAGAAAACAAAAAGTTCACATTAAAAAAAAAAAACAAAACAACCCAGGGAGTCTGTTTTCTATCAGCCAACTACTCCTGGGCCTGGCCTGCCCTGGACTGCAGCTGATAGATCCAGGGACTAGTGTTTTGGTTTTGTCAACTTAGCACAAGCTAGAATCACCTGGGAAGAGGGACCCTAAGCTACAAAACGACTTCCATCGGATTGGCCTGTGGGCAAGTCTGTGAGGGCACTGTCTTGATTGGTGAGTGATGTGGGAGGGCCCCGCCCACTGTGTGTGGTGCCATCCCGGGACAGGTGGCCAGGGCTGGATAAAAAAGCAAGCTGAGGGAGTTATGAGGATCCAGCCAGTTAACAGCGTTCCTCCACGGTCTCTGCTTCAGGTCCTGCCTCCAGGTTCCTGCCCTGACTTCCCTTCACGATGGGCTGTGATCAGGATGCGTTACATCAAATAAACCATTCCTCCCCAAGTTGCTTTCTGGTCATGGCGTCTGTCACGGCAATGGGAAGCCGACTAGGACAGAGGGGATCATCAGCAGCCTGGGGTCACGGGGTCATCCTAGAGAGTCCACTGCAGGGGCTTAGAGCTCCGAACCCAGGGCACTGCTGACGTCTAGGGCCTTGTTCTCTTTTGTTGCCTAGGCTGCTCTGGGACTGTGGAGCCTCGGTTAGTTTCAGACCTGCACAATCCTCCTGTCACCATCCTTTCAGGGAAGGGACAAGTCTAGAGAGACACTGCGCTATCAGCCCATCACGGTAACAGACCCCAAAGAAGAACACTTCTCCTGGAATCTCACGCTGGGCGGAAGGAAAGGTTGAAGGCCAGGTCAGAGGAGCAGCCTGCCTTCCAGGAAGAGATTTCACTTAGCTTTGACAGTTTATCTGACCACTCCTGGCTCAGCCTCCCAAGTGCTAGGATTACAGAGGGGAGCCACCACCCATCCAGGGTTCTAGTTTCCTTAGTTCAGACGACTGGTCGACAGTTTTGGTTTTGAAATGCTCACAGAGAAGCTGGGACAGTTCTCAGGTTCAACACCACCTTATTACTTGGTGACGAGTGCCGTTACCCACCAAGCTTCCCACAGGTGAATCAGAGCGAATAGTCAACAATCAGACTTTTACTGAAAAACTACTGCAAAATTCCTGGGAGCAGAGCACTCGGTGCTTAAGGTCTCCTGTATGGGAGGGAGCTTAATGTACAGAGCAAAGAACACAGCATGTTCAGATGTGCAGGGGCTGTAAGCCCACTGTAGAAACAGGCCTGGGCAGAGGTCAGAAAAACTATCTGTACAACCGGGTCCCAGGCACTCCTTATCTTATGGGAGAGCTTGGAAGTGCATTGTTCAAAGCTCTTCTAGGTTTAAGGCTGTGTCCTTAAAGATGCAAATGTCAAAACAAAGCCCTTTGTTTGATATCTGAAGTCTATACCTTTTTTTTTTTTTTTTGGTATTTGAGACAGGGTTTCTCTGTGTAGTTTTGGTGCCTGTCCTGGATCTTACTCTGTAGACCAGGCTGGCCTCGAACTCAAAGAGATCCGCCTGGCTCTGCCTCCCGAGTGCTGAGATTAAAGGTGTGCATCACTGCCGCCAGGCTTGAAGTCTATGCTTTTTTACCTCATGTTTTTCCAGGTGATCCAAGGTGACCAACCGATGGAATACAAAAAAAATAAAAAAAAGCACAGCCTAGGAGTACCAGGCTGTGGGATAGAGAGAGGGATCACTTCTGTTCTGGGAGCCTCAGTGTCTCAGTGTCCACATCTGTTAAATGGGCACAGCATCCCTTCATACTTGACAGGGTTACTAGGTCAACCAGAGGGGTTGTGGCTCTGAGTGGGTTGGAGATTCATCCCTCTCCTCCATCTCATCCTGTGGGCTGTGACATGGCTGTGGTGAGGTTTCTACCATAGGCTTTGTGTACTTGCGCATTGAAACAGCTATGTGACAGAGCAGAAATTTCATGTTCACTGTGGCAAAGGAGATGTTATGGTCACCCCAATAAAATTGGGAGGCACTTTGGAGGTCACTGTCCATCCCTTTGCTTGTTGGGGGTCATATATTCAGAGGAAAGAGAGGATCTCGGAATCAGCAGAGATGTCTACAACCGAGGCTTCCCAGTGCTGGCGAAGGTGGGGGTGGGTTGGGGGGATGAGGGCGGCAACAGGGCTAAAGGAACCTAAAAACCACAACAGGGGAAACATTGAGGTTTAAGTTCCTTCCAACCTAAAAACTACCCCCAGGCCCAGGTCCAGGCCCAGACACAGGCCCAGGCACAGGCACAGGCCCAGGCACAGGCAGCCTCGCACAGCCGCACAGTTTGCACACTGCACAATCCAATCCGTGCACACTTGTGGGGCAGGTGGGAACTGCAGCCTAAGCTGAGGGGCTCTGAGGTGTCGGGGGTGGGGGGGGAGAAAGGAGCCACCAAGAGGTGAGGATGGAAACTCAGGTTAGACTGGTTTCATCAACCTGGATCAAGACTTCTAAAGTGCCGGGCGGTGGTGGCGCACGTCTTTAATCCCAGCACTCGGGAGACAGAGGTAAGGCAGATCTCTGAGTTCCAGGCCAGCCTGCTCTACGTAAGTTCCAGGACAGCCAGGGGTACACAGAGAAATCTTGTCTCAAAAAAGAAAAATAAAAATAAGAGCCTGATATCAGGTGGTTGAATTCTCAGCAACCACATGGCAATTTATAACCATCTGTAACTCCAGTTCTCAGGGATTTTTTGCCCTCTTCTGGCTTCTGAGAACACTAGGCAAAACAGTCATATATACATAAAATGATAATAAAATAATGCTTTAAAAAAGAGAGAAGAGCTCTCTCTCTCTTTCTTTTTTTTTTTCTTTCTTTCTTTTTTTTTTTTTTTTCGAGACAGGGTTTCTCTGTGTAGCTTTGCGCCTTTCCTGGAACTCACTCTGTAGCCCAGGCTGGCCTGGAACTCACAGAGATCCACCTGGCTCTGCCTCCCGAGTGCTGGGATTAAAGGCGTGCGCCACCACCGCCCGGCTGAAGAGCTCTCTCTCATTGGCTCCCCTCACATCAGCTTGCTTGCCCACACTCCAGCTCCACCCGGACTGTTGCGGGTGTTGGCTGTAGTTGACTCTTCCTTCTTCACTACAGAGGTCTGGATTCGTTTGTCCTACGCGCCTCTGGGCCTTTGGGCCAGTTTCATTTACTCTAATCCATTTAACTTCTTATCATGGGCTGGTTTCTCTTTATCAGGGAACTACTGTTTGTCAAACTCAACTCTTCAAGAGGCTCTATTCAAAAGTGATCGGGGGTTAGAAGACACAACCAACCATATTACTCTCCAGAAAATGGACACACAAAGAAGCAAGAAGGTCCTTACAGGAGCCCCTGAGATGCTGGACACACTTCCCTCCCTCCCTGTCCTGGGTCCATATTCTATGTGTCATGGCCAAACTCCTAGCCAAACCTGCCTAGGCCAGGCTCCGCCCCTTTGTCTGCTCTTGCTTTCTGTCGAAATCCAGGAGTCCAGCCAAGTTTCCCAAGAACTCAACAATCAGTGGTGGGTTGGTCAGAAAGTGGGGGAAAAAATCAGTAAAAAGTTTTCTGGGCTCCACCCCAGATTTCCTGGCACATAATGTCTAAGAGTGGGTGTGAACCCAGAAGTCAGGTTAGTTTTGTATTTAAATGCACCAGGAAGGTTCTTTTTTAAGATTTATTTATTTTTATTTTATGTGCATTGATGTTTTGCATGTATGTCTGTGTGAAGGTGTCAGATCCCCAGGAACTGGAGTTACAGACAGTTGTGAACTGCCAGGTGGGTGCTGGGAATTGAACCCAGGTCCTCTTGAAGAGCAGCTAGTGCTCTTAACCGCTGAGCCATCTCTCCAGCCCCACCAGGAAGGTTCCTATCACCTCAAGAGTCTAGGAAATACTTCTGAGGTCTCCCAGTGTATCTCAACAGTCACAAAAGACCCATCTGGAGAGCTTCTAAACCAGCATGGAAATATAGGGCCCTCAGTCTCCAGGGATGGTCTTAGGTGGCTTGGGCAATGCTGTTGGTGTTTCCTTCCTTCCTTCCTTCCTTCCTTCCTTCCTTCCTTCCTTCCTTCCTTCCTTTCCTTCCTTCCTTCCTTTCTTTCCTTCTCTCTCTCTCTCTCTCTCTCTCTCTCTCTCTCTCTCTTCTCTCTCTCTCTCTCTCTCTTGTTTGTTTTTTGAGACAGAGTTTCTTCTGTGTTAACGGTCTTGGCTGTCCTAGAACTCACTTTGTAGACCAGGCTGACCTCAAACTCAACAGATCTGTCTGCCTCTGCCTCCCAAGTACTGGGATTAAAGCCGGGGGCCACTGCCCAGTTGCTGTGGGTGTTTCTAACTTCCGGTTCCTCTCAGAAGGTAGAGCTCAGGGTTTCTGCCATCACCAGCAATGGTACCTCTGGGGCTCTGACATGGATGGTATAGAGCCCAGGCTGTGAAATAGTTTCCAGCCATTGTAAACCTTCTCACCCCAGCTTTCGGTCAGGCTGTTGGTCACTTGGCCTCTGGGGCCTGGAATGGGATCCATCCCCAACTCTTTCAGGGGAACTCATCACTGCTCAGAGCCTACAGTTCCTTTGTCCACTTATGCCACGGGCCATAGGAATATATCATAAGAACTCAGCTGGTCATGGCAAAGCCACTATCTGAAGGGATCAAGGAATTCCTTCAGAGGAAGCCAAATTCCAGGGAGCATTTGGTGTTATTTGGCTTGTTATATATCAGCTGTCTTCTGTTATGAAAATCATGTGTGCCTTCATAGTTTTCCCAATTGATTTTTCCCTAAGAATTGCTAACAGTGTGGACTGATCACTCTTTGGACATATATGTTTGAGGAATTTGGAGAACAGCCTCAGGAAAGGCTTCCTTCCCCCCAGCCCATCCGTTCTCCCCTTTCAGCACTGGAATCAGATATCTCCCTTAGCCACTTTCAAAGACTAACAGAAATAACAGTCCAGACCACCACATGCTAGTCTCCTGAATTAAGGTAAATTTCACAAGGAGACACCGCCTAGGTCAGGTGGACCTTAAGTAATAGCTTTGCACAATTTAGCTCGGACCCTCCTTTTCTTACAGCCTTACTAACTTTATAGACCTCTAACTCCTTACCTAACCACTTCTAGGAATATTTAGATAACTTTCTGTGCTGACAGCTATGCTCAGCCAGAACCCCAGGTCAAGCCTCCCTGTAATTATCGTCATTGGCAGCATCTGGCCAGGTCCATCCTCCCCAGATGGAGGAAAGTACCTTATCAGAGATACCTCTGTACTCTCTAAGAACAGACTTAAGCATCCGGGCTACCTGTTTGAGAAGGCCTGGTGGATGTGCCATTTAAGCTTAACTTCCTCCTTTCCCAAATCTTACCTCCAGTTCCAGATCTCCCTTTAACTATCACCAGAGGCATCTAACTGTACACCTGCCTAGTGACCGAGCACACTTTCTCCCACCCTGCAGAATAGCTTGGACAGATAAGGGTCAAAGGGATAAAAAGGCAGTTTTATTTTCAGAGAGGAGAGAGAGAACTTAGAGGTATGAGGAAATGGAGAGGAAGAGAGGAATGAAGAGCTTGAGGACAGAGAACTGAGAGAAAAGAAGGATTTTGACCAGAGAGAACGTGTGGATGAGATAGAAGATGAGGAAGAGCCAGATGGGGAAGTACTAGCTGGGTAAGAATGAGATGAGAAGGAACTAGGTGAGGCAGAATTAAGATGAGAGAATTAAGATAGAACTTAGAGGGAACCGTAGATAAAGGTAGAGAGAAATCAGGAAGAAAGGAGGTAGGTACGAGAGCAGAACTGAAGCTGTGTAGATAGGATTTTATCCCAGAGACATAAAAGCAAGTGGACTAAAGAGCTTTGTGTGCTGAGGTTCTATTTCCCGGAAACAGTCCTCTCCTGAGCCCCTGGGTAGTATAATATTAGGGCTGTTCTTTTAATATGATACAAGACATACAAGAACCACTTTCTGGTTCTGTCTTCATCAGGTTCTCTGTTCAGTATGAGTCATCTGGGGTGGATGTAGATGTCATGTAAACCTTCGAGGGACTACATGTCATCTGCTCAGACCTCAATGTTCACAGGAACCAAGCAGAACAAGTCACACTCTCAAAGACCCTGTTGCATGGCCAGATAAACCTTTTTGAAGGACACAGGGATCCATATCTTATGCCTATGTAGTGGAGATTAGTTATAGACAGGAAGTGGGGAAATGATAGGTATTCATGTACTAGAAGAGTAATTAGGGCCAGTAATTAAAAGACTTAGTCACCATTAACTGCAATCCCTTTTCATGTGGAAATCCAGGTAGAGAAGGAGAGGCCTTTGCCCAAGGTCACACAGCTTTTAACTCTTTTCCTGACTTAAAAAAAGTTAACAGGGGCTGGACATGGCTCAGTGGCTGAAAGCACATATTATTCTTGCAAAGGATCCGAGTTTGATTCTCAGTACTAATCTCAGGCAGCTCACAACTGCCTGTAACTCCAGCCCTAGGGGAGCTAATATCCCTCTGTCCTCATACGAAGACATACACATAAGTAAATAATGATAAAGTAGTTTTTAAAAAGTTAGAGACCGAGTGAGGTAATGTGGGTCTCCAATCATAGCACTTAGAAGGTAGAGAGGAGTTTGAGGCTAGCCTGGGCTGAATGGTAAGACTTTGTCTCAAAAAACAGGAAACAAAACATGAACAACAACAACAAAAAGATAGTCTTGAACTTGATCATTCAATACAATTGACCTCCTGGGGTTATGTAAGGAGCTCTGAAGCAGCCAGTGTAAGAAGCTCATCCAAAGGGCAATATGAGACGCTGTCTGAACAATCAAGAAGTGAGCTGCTACTCTTTGTCTTTGGGTATTGCTTTTTTGTTTTTTTCTGAGGCAATTCTTAGGTAGCTCAGGCTGGCCTAAAACTCCTGATCCTCAGCTGAGTGTGGTGGCACACGCCTTTAGTCCCAGCACTCAAGAGGCAGAGGCAGGTGAATCTGGGAATTCCAGGCCAGCCTGGTCTACAGAGTGAGTTCTAGGTCAGCCAAGGCTACATAGGGAGAGCTTGTTGTGTCTCAGACAAGCAACAAACCAACCCAAACTTCCTGATCCTCCTGCCTCGGAGTGGCCAAGTGCTGGGATTAGAGTTTTGTATCATTATCCCTAGCTTTTTGGTCATTGTTATTAGGAATATGAAGACTTTGATGCAATGACTGAGACTGCCTCTTGCCCACCACTTTCTCTAGCATAATACCAAGTACATACTAAGTGCTTAAAAGGAATATGTGAATCGGAAAATTGTAATTTAAGCCCATATTCTCCCACTAAATATCTGTATTGGATCCATTCAGGGTAGGGATCTTGCAAGACAGATGAAAGGAGGACCGAGAGGTTGGAGTTTTTTGTTTTGTTTTGAGAGGACATATTGCAGAGGCCGACCTCGAACTCAAAATCCTCTTGCCTCAGTCTTCTAAGTGCTGGTATTACATACCTGTGCCAGCTTGCCCAGCAGCCCAGTGGCAAGCTCTACACAGCAGAATCAGAGTCAATAAGCAAATATTGTTAAACGCGATGTTCTCATAATTCTTGATTGTCCTGTCAGGAAGTGGTTTATTTTTCTCTTCTTGGCCTTGAATGATGATGTACTATAGATTGTGTTTACTGTCTGGTCTCCTGTCATTGGAAGGCAGGACTTTTGCTTTGGTGACTTCTCACTCCTGGTTTGGCACAGAGCCCAAATTATGAAGCTTTCCTTTCGTTAGCTAACCGAACCTTCTAGAGAGTTAACCTTTAAGATTCTGAGCCGCCCGGCTTTACAGATTAGGGAACGGAGCTCAGAGACGTGAAGCTGCTGCTCCAAGGTCACACAGGGGCGGGCTCCTGACCACCAACCCCACTCACGCAGCTACTAAAGGATGCAGGCACGCAACCGCGGAGTGGTACGGGCGCTTTCTCCTTCCTCATGCCCTTCGCTAACGCTTTTCCTGCGACCTCTTCTCTATCCGCTAACGTGTACCTGCGTCTGGCAGCGCTGCCCCAATCCCCGTGCATCTGTTATGATTGCGGTTTCAAGAGACACGTGCTACCCCAGTGAATGAATCGCACGTCCCCACCCCCGCCACAGCCAATCAGGATGAGCCGTAGCCGGACCACTTCCGCCTATTGCGGGCTCGGGCCACGCCAGACGGCCCACGTGAGGCTTAGGAGAAAAGGGTGTAGGCGGTGGCGCGTAGGGGGTGGGCTCTCCACGCCTCTTCACCAATCAGCAGGTCCTCCTGAGACGCGAGGGGCGGGGCCGATGTGAGGCGCCAACGCTTAAACCAGAGGGGTAGGTGGGTGCAGGGAGGAGTCCTAAAAGGGGGAGCGGTGAATGATAGACCCGTTCATCCAATCCTAGGAGGGGTTGGGCTGCATCAACCAATAGGAAGTCTGGTGGGCGGGGCCCGGCGCTGCAGCAAGTTTGGTTGCGCGGAGACCGCAGCTGTTCCCTGTCAGTGGAGGCAGAGGCCGTCAGAGGCGGCAGCCACGGTTTGCGGCGGTGGGGCGGAGGTGAGTGTCCGCGGCGCTCCGCACCTTCCTCTTCCTGCTGCAGGTCGCTGTGGGTGGGAGTGCGCCGGCGCCGGCGCCGAGGACGCTTATGTAAGGGGAGCGCGCGCCAAGGCGGCGCGGGCTCCGCAAGTGACTGCTGGAGGAGACTGCTGCGGGCTGTGCACGACGCGGCGCGACACGACGTGCTCCGTCCCTCCCCCTCCCCAGGCACCGGGTCGGCACGGGCCCGCCCCCCTCCCTTGTTCGGGGTGCCCGGGAGCCCGCAGCTGCTGAAGCATCCTTCAGGCGCAGGCGACTCGTCCCGCCCCCCTGGTGGCTCACATTGGCCCTAGTCCTGCTCTCAGGGGCCCATTTTCCAGATAGAGAAACTGACGCTCCAAGCCCTAAAGTGCTTCGCGCCAGCTTCCTGAGGGCTCGAACTCCGGTCTGTCAGAATGGGGCGCCCTAGTTGTTCCCGGTAATTCTAGATGTGTGAAACCCGTGCAGAGAACGTCAGAGAGACTTTTCCTTGTTCCAGATGTCTGTACCACGTCTCCCAGGGAAGCTCCTGAGAGCCCCTGGGTTTCAACTTTGGTTCGGGTGTGGAGGAAATTCTGAGGCTCCCAAGATGAAGTGAGCTGTGCCTGGGCGCAGCCCGTTATTTCTATAGCTTATGAGAGTTTATGAAGTGCGTTTGGGGAGTGCCCTTTTGGGCACGAAAACCCTGGCTTTGAGGACTTGTGCTCCAGGTTCCTTCCAGAGTTACTTGCCCTGTGCTCTCTGAACGAGTTGTTTTACCTTTGCAGGGCTCTTTCCTCATCTCACAAACTTAATCAAGCAAGATCTCTAGGTTTCTGGCAGCTTTGAAATGCTTAAAAACCTGATGGTCTCTTAATTTTAAGAAAAAGGTCGGCCAAGGCTAATTACTACCATTCTCGGAGAAAACTGAGGCTCAAAGAGCCAACTAGCTGGGCGGTGGTGGCTCACATCTTTAATCCCAGCACTTGGGAGGTAGAGGTAGGCCAGTCGCTGGATTTGAGGCCAGCTTGGTCTACAGAGTTAGTTCCAGAACAGCCAGGGACTATACAGAAACCCTGTCTCAAAAAACAAAATCAAACAAACTAGATACTTACTCCCCGATCTTTGCCATGAGCCTTCCCAGTTGCTCCCTCACCCACTGCCTCCAGCAGTCCTGGCTAGCCTCCTGCGTGTCACCCTTTCCCTGTATATGATGCAAATGCTCATGCTGGGGGTGGGCATGCAGCTTGCAGCTAAAGCTTGTTGGTTTATTGTACTTCACTGTTAATTCTCAACCTCTTTTTTTTTTTTTTTTTTTTTTTGGTTTTTCAAGACAGGGTTCCTCTGTGTAGTTTTGGTGCCTGTCCTGGATCTCACTCTGTAGACCAGGCTGGCCTCAAACTCACAGAGATCTGCCTGCCTCTGCCGAGTGCTGGGATTAAAGGCATGCGCCACCACTGCCTGGCTCTCAACCTCTTTTTGGGAGATAGGATCTTGAAATGTAGCCAAGGCTACCTTTGAACTCATGATTCTCCTGCCTGTTCCTGCCAATTCTGGGGTTAAAATCCACAAGCCAGCAGTTACATCCCTAGGGCTTTAATTTTTTTTTTTTTTAATTAAAAATTTTTTTGAGACAGGGTTTCTCTGTGTAGTCCTGCTGTCCTGGAACTCACTCTGTAGACCAGGGCAGCCTCGGATTTACAGAGATCTGCCTGCCTGCCTCTGCCTCCCGAGTGCTGGGATTAAAGGTGTTCCACACTCAGTCCCAGTGGACACTTTTACAAACCACTCTTGCAACTAAGGTTCTGGGAACATTGTGGAAGAGGAGGTGGAAAGATTGTAAGAGCTGGAGGCAGGAAGTTTGCTGTGAGATTGTGTTTCCTAGTAATTAATGTCAGAATCTACACCATAAAATCTCAGCAACAAGCCGGGCAGTGGTTACGCATGCCTCTAAGCCCAGCACTTGGGAGGCAGAGGTAGGTGGATCTCTGTGAGTTCAAGATCAGCCTGATCTACAAAGTGATTTCCAGGACAGCCAGTGCTACACAGAGAAACCCTGTCATGAGATTAAAAAATAAAAAAAAAAAAGCCAACATATGTGTATTTGTGTGTACATGTATGTGTTGGTGTGTGTGTTGCCGCTCTGTGATAGGGACTTTGCATACAGAGAGGTGACACAATTCATTCAAAGTCATACAAGTAGGAATGGCATGGCTGGAACTAGCCCTGGACTCAGGTCCTGCTGTCTGCCTCTCATGGTTCATCCCACTTTTGCCTTCTAAAATTGGTCTGTAACAGCTTATTGGCACTTTTTGGGCAGAGCCTGTGCCTTTTGGCATGGATCTCTATGCAAGGCAGTACTCAGTAGTAAATGTTCTATTGAATTAAATGCCCCAAACATTCTATTTCATTTTGACATAATCTATCATGGCAACTGGTTCTGTGGCCAAGTGAGATCCCTGGTCTGTGGCTCCTGCTTTGCTGTTTATTGACCAGTAGCTTGAGCTGCCCACAAGTGAGTGGCCTTTAGAAAAGTACTCCAAAGTGGCTACCTACTCCCTGCCTGCGCATTCCTGGGGTGGGGGCTCTTAAACAGTGGTGTGTGCTCTTAGGTATGGCAAGGAGGGGCCTCAGCAAGAGAGGATTAGAGGAAAGTTGGGGGTGGTGGAAATAGAAGATGCATGGCAGGTCACGTAGGCCTGTGCTTCATTAGTGTCAAGTTGCATGGTGAGATAGGCCAGCATCAGAGAACCAGGAGCAGGAACGCAGGTAGCTCTTGAGGATTAGACACAGCTGCCTGGAGAAAGTGCATCTGGAGCTGGATGGAGGAGGGAGGAAAGAAAAAGCACTCTGGAGGAAACAGTTTCTGTTCTTTCATAGTGGTTGCAGACAAGGGTTTTCCTTAAACGCTTATTGCACGTTGGCCCTTGTCAGAGCACAGAGCATGCCTTTTTCCTCTTTTAGTGCTGGGGATTGGGCCTTGGGCCCCATACATACTAGGCAAGTGCTATACCACTGAGCTGCATCCTGGTTGTTTCTATTTTATGCGTTATGGACGTTTTGCCTGCATGTATATGTATGTATATGTACCATGTGCGTGCGTAGTGCCCATGTAGTGCAGAGGTGTCATATCCCCGGGAATTGGAGTTACAGAAGGTTGTGAGCTGTCATGCGCCTGTGGGAACGGAACCTGGGCCCTCTGCAAGAACAAGTGTCTTACCACTGAGCCATGTTTCCAGCCCTCTTTTTACTTTTTGAGATAGGGGTTTTGAATCTGATTCTTCTGCCTCTGTACAGGCCTATGTGCAACTCCAGTCTACTGGAGGCAGAAAAATCACAGGTTCAAAGCCCCTGTCTCTCTCATCAGTTATTGATATTGCCCCACATTTTATAGACGATTGGGTGGCAGAGTAGCAAGGTATGGGGTGCAGGTAGCAAGGTGGCCCTTATAGAACAAGCAGTTCCGTGGGCTCCCAGTGTTCCTGACATTCCTAGGTTCTCTGGGGAGTGTCTGGAGAAATGAGGATAATATTTTTCCTATTCTTCTTCAGCTAGCATCTGCCGTCTGGAGAGCTGACAACACCAAGGGTGAGTTCTGAGCCTGAGCCCAGGCCATCATCCCGTTGCATGGGGGTTCTTAAGACGCCGTCGACCTAGTACACACTCGTCTTTCAAGTTCAGTAGGTACAAAAGGCCACACTCTTGGCTTTTGGAAGATCTCCACTGCATCTTGATCTTTGAATGTGTTTCTGGGTTTTCACAGGAAGGTGACATCTGGTTCCCTGCAGGCTCCAGTTGGCAGCTGGCCAGCTGCAGCAGGAGGCCCTTTTTTCTGGAAGGGTGTGGCTTGGGAAGCTGGGCTGGGGATGGTGGCACTGACCTACAGGAAGCATCCCTCCTGTGCAGACCTTGGAAGACCCCATACTCAGGCAGGCATCTTGGTGGTGGCGCTCAGCTGTTGAGAGCACTGGCTGCCCACTGAGCCTGGAGATGTATGCAGCCGACGACCAGAGAGGTGGCTTTATCCGCTAGTGGTAAAAAACACTTGGCCCACTTCTCTGACGCCTAGCAGTCACAAGGACAGGGGTAAAGGCAGAACTGTCCCTTTTTCTCCCCACCTAGTATTCAGCAGCATTTAGCACTGTCCTCTATAACCTGACACTTTCTCTGTCTAGCTCTGGCTGTTCTGGAACTGGCTCTGTAGAGCACTTTGGCCCAAACTCAGATATCTGCCTGCCTCTGCCTCCCAAGTAAAGGCATATACCACCATGCCTAGCAGACCTGACACTCTTAAAGTGTCTACCTTGGCGCTCTCTAGGTTATGGGTTCATCCTGAATTTTAAGGCACTTGGTTGGGCCACACATCCTTCTCCAGTCCAGTCTCCTCTGATTTGTAAGAAGAGATAGATACTCTTTCCCTCCCTCTGAAGGCAGGTGTGCTGCTCTCCCGGTTTTAAAGCTAGGGACCCTGGGGACTTCGTTGCTTAACTTCCTCCAGTGCTCATGTTTATTGTGGGGTAGAGATTCTTTTGGACAGGGACTTTTCTTGGTTTTCTACTCATTGTACAAAGAATTTTCTGAGGGTGTTCGCACTTTTTTCTGAGGGTGTTCTCACTTCTTGACCCACGAGTAGCCTCTCAGATTTTATGTGTATGGGTGTTTTGTCTGTGCACTACATGCATGCAGTATCTGAGGAGACCAGAAGGTACCATATCCCTCTGGTTGTGTGTCAGTGCTGGGATCTAAACCAGAGTCCTCTGGAAGAGCAGCCAGTGCTCTTAGCTGTTGAGCCGACTCTCCAGCCTAGAATTGATCGCTTTTGAGATCTTCCACATTTCTCTTGTCCTGCACCTTGGGTCAGTAGTGGGTGTTTTCAGCTCTGCCACAGAGTCTCCTTAGAAAGTCCATGGAGGAAAGGCAGACAGACGGGTGCCTATTGGCAATGGTCTGCTCTGTGGCTCTGTGACACTCTCTACCATGTTTTCCATTCCATCCTCTTCTTTCTGCCTCTGTACACTAATTTTTTTTTCCTCCAGAGACAGGCTTCACTGTGTTTCGTAGCCCTTGCTGTCCTGGAACTCACTTTGTAGACCATGTTAGCCTTGAACTCACAGAGATCCACCTGCCTCTGCCTCCTGAGTGCTGGGATTTAAGTTCTGCAGTGGGCTACCTCTACCACCCAGCTACTAATTCTCAGTTTGGGGCCTGGTATGAAAGAAAACGAAGCCCAGAGAAGGTTCATGAGCCAAATCCAGGATGCTGATCCTGTGTTTGTTGACTTTTTTCCCCTCCTGGTTTGTTTTTAAGGCTGTCATCTTTTATGGATGACAAATCCATCGCAAATCCATCAGTTAGAACAGAAAATTAGTCACCAAGAAAGGGCTACTCCCAGGCCATTTGGTTTGTCAAAGCATGTTCTGCTCATCAGTTCCCAGGGCCCTGCTACTTCCCCAGAGCTTTCCTTAGTTACCGTAACCAAGACTCTGTCATCTTAGCTGGGGCCTCCCTGCTCTGCAGCTTTCTCCTGGGGATCTCAGAGGGAGGTGGGTGTGGGCTGTTGTGATTAAATATCCAACCAGAAGGCAAAACCCAAGTCTTCCAAGCCACCTCAGCCTGCAGCTTGCATGTTACTCCTTGTCTTAATCTGCCACCAGGGCTGGGGGCCAGGCCTGAGGTATGGCAAGTCTGCTGAGATACATTGCTCCAGCCGTGAGTGTGGGGTGGCCAGACTCCTGGCAGCTCCTCTCCTGACCGACATGCAACATGACATCCCAGGCTGAGGCTTCAGGGAAAATTCCACGAGCCGGCTGTGCTGAGTCATGCTTAAGTCTCCTTTCTCCCTGGTCAGCCCAGGGTCTGTGCCACCTGCAGTGACTAAGAGGATCAGGCTGTCACTTCTTATCTCTGCACTTGCTTTACACTTCCGAGTGTTTTTCCCACCAGTGTGCTATCCATCGATAACAAATTTGTTAATAATAAAGTATTTTTATTTATTTTGAGAGACAGTCCTTTCATGCATAAGAGAACAGATTCCAAAAGCCTCAGTGTCTTGGTGAGCTTTGTGAGGTGACAGGTGAGTGGTATGTTTGGGTGAGATTGTAGGTGTTATACCCTATCTGACCCATGGAGCTTTGAGTAATGCCAAATACCATTCATAGTGACTTTGGTTGAAAAGGTTTTTTTTTTCTTTTGAGACAAGGTCTTGCTGTGCAGCCTTGGCTGGCCTCGAACTCCCAGAGATCCACCCTCCTGCCTTCTGCGTGCTGGAATTAGAGGGATTAAAGTTTGAGTTTTGATTTGTTAAAACTGAAAATTTTAAAATCTGGTTCTTCCTTTTAAGGACTTTTAAGTTTAATTCTTTAAGTGTAAGTTCTGAAACTTTCCATTCTAGTTATGAGTTTAGAAAAACTTAACAATCACTTTGAAGGGCCCTTTGATTAATGTTGGTTTCCTTTGAATAATTCATTAAACTTACTTGAAAAATTTAAATTGAATTTATAAATTACAGTCACCTTCCCTTAATTATTTTATTATTTCTTTCAATTGCCTGATTAAAAATCCCTTAATATTTTAATAACTCCTATAAATCTAATAAATTAAGCCAAATCTGCTGGGAGGTGGTGGTGGTGGTGGTGGTGGTGGTGGTGGTGGTGGTGGTGGTGGTGGTGCACGCCTTTAATCCCAGCACTTGGGAGGCAGAGGCAGATAGTCTCTGTGAGTTTGAGGCCAGCCTGGGCTACCAAATGAGTTCCAGGAAAGGCGCAAAGCTACATAGAGAAACCCTGTCTCGAAAAACCAAAAAAAAAATTAAGCCAAATCTTAAATTTTCTTAAGCATATTCCTGCTTTATTTATTTTTTAGTTTTTAGTTTTTTGTTGTTGTTGTTGTTTTTTGAGACAGTATTTTACTCTGTTGCCTGAAGTTACTTTGTAGCCCAAGCTAGCCTTGATTTGTAGTAATCCTGTCTCAGCCTCAGGAGTGTTGGAATTTACAGGCATGAACTCCTATTGCCAACTCTATCCTGGTTTAAGATTTATTTTGCTGGGTGTTGGTGGCGCACACCTTTAATCCCAGCACTTGGGAGGCAGAGGCAGATGGTCTGTGAGTTCGAGGACAGCCTGGTCTACAGAGCGAGTTCCAGGACGGGCTCCAAAGCTACACAGAGAAACATTACGCTGGGGCTGGATTTACAGGTGGTTGTGAGCTACTCAACATGGTGTTGGGAACCAAACTTGGGTCTTCTGGAGGAGCAATGCTCTTAACCATTGGAATATCTCTCTGACTCCTCCACCCACAAGTAACCACAAAACTGCTTTCTGTTCCTGGAGATTGGTTTGCATATTTCTGGAATTTTCCATAGGTAGACTGTTGCAGGAGTTGTGTGTGCCCACGTGTGTGTGCATGCTGGCCAAGCAATCTACAAACTGAGCTACATCTTCATACATCTGTTCAAGTCTTTTTTATGGGCATGTATTTCTTTGCCTAGGAGTGGAGTGGTTAGATCACAGGTAGCTGTTAAAGCCTTCCAAAGTGCTCACTCTATTTTATATTCCCATCAGTAATAGAGAGTTCCAGTCACTTTCCACCTTCCCCAGCATTGTAAATCACCAATGTTTTCTATTTTTGCCATTTAAAATGTGCATTATGGTAGCTCATTATGGTTTCAATTTAGATTTCCCTAATGACTGTCATAATGTGTAACATTTTGTTTGCCATGTGGTCTTTTTTTTTTTTTGTCTCTCTTGAGACAAGGTTTCTCTATGTAGCCCTGGCTCTCCTAGAACTCTTTGTAGTCCAGGCTGGCCTCAAACTCAGAGATCCACCTGCCTCTGCCTCCCATCTTTTTCTTTTTTAGGACAGTATCTCACAGTTTAGTTCAGGCTATGTATCCCAGACTGGCTTTGAACTTGTGATCCTCCTGCCTTTGCCTCCCAAGTGCTAGAATAATGACCATGTTCTACCATGCCTGTTTAAAATTCCTTAAAACACAAAAAAGTACCAGTTAATGCGCAGATATAGGGGAGATGTTGGGGATGGACTGACTCTAGGGCCTTGTGCATGCTGGGCATATGCTCTACCACTGAGATACACCCCAAACCCAACACACAGATTCCTTTCTCTCTTCCTTTCTTTCTTTTTTATTTTTGGTTTTTCGAGATGGTTTCTCTGTGTAGCCCTGGCTTGCCTGGAACTTGCTCTGTAGATTAAATTGGCCTGAACTCAGATCCACCTGATTTTGCTTTCCAAGTGCTGGGATTAAGGCATGCGCCATCACCGCCCAAGCAAGATTATTTAACACAAAATTAGTAATACCATGGCTTTAACTTTTTCAGCACATATGTACTTAATCCTAAATCTTTCCGGAATCTAGAAGCTCCCTAAATAAGGAAACAATTCTGAGATGCACATTACTTTCCTAAGCAGCTTTTAGTACTTCCTCTGCAACTGCATATTTTCCTCATAATTCAAGGACCCCTGGCCCAGATGGAATTAGGTCTTAGCTTTTGAATCTGGCTGCCAAGCAGATCTATGATTCGTTGCCATTTTGTCTCAAATAGGGTGGTCATAAAGCCCTTGTGCCCTGGATGGAAACACTATTGCTAAATTTCCTCTCCAGTTCTCTACCAGATGCTGAACCCTTGTGCTGGATTTGATTCATCTACTTTTGGTTTCAAGTCCTACAAAATAGGTAGAACTTGAATACAAAGTAAGTAGAACTTGGATTCTGTGTAGCTGTCAGGAGTTTGACTAATGACCAGTTGCAAAATTCATGTCAGTGACTAGAATTTGGGTCTCCATCTTTTAAGTCTAGGCCTGGCATTCCCCTCACTATTTCATACATATTTTATTTTTTTCCCAAAGAGAAAGAGAATGTGGAACTTAAGAATTCTTACTTTTTGGTCAGTCAGGCTTGGTTACCAAGAAGTCTTGGCAACTGGAATCTGGGTTGCCTTCAGTTCCTCTATCTGTAGAGGGGATAACTTGGCCTCTCCCAGACCTCCAGTGGAGCTTTACCAGCCTCTTGGAAGGGGCTAGTGCCATCACAGTCTCATTAGAGACTGGAGCTGAGATGATAAGCAGATGTAGGATTCTTGTCTTGGTTCTTGAATTGGTCTCAGGAAACTTGTGGGGGTGGAGGGTGGACCTACCTGAGAATTATTTCTGCAGCTGTATCTCTCTCAATGTCTGTGCTTTGTGACCTCATGTGGATAAGTATGGAGGTCTACAGAGTTCTCAAGAAAAAGACCTTTGAGTTGGGGAGAAATTGGCAGTATTGCGTTATAGATTCCTCAGCAGGATTCCCCCACCATAATTTTAGTATTTTTTTAAAGAAATGTTTATGTATGGTTATTTTACCTGCCTATACATGTCTGTGTACCACTTGTATGCCTGATGCCTGAGGAGCTTTCAACTTTCTGACTTTCTTGGGTGCCAGCCATGCACATACATACACATAAAATAAACCTTAAAAAAAATCGTTGTCAGGTGACATTTAGCCTATTTCCTTCTAAGAGTTTTGTGGTTTTAGGCCTTGCATTTAGGTCATGGATCCATTTGAATTAATTTTTCTAGCCAGGGTTTTGTTTTTGACTGTTTGAGTTATCTGTGGTTAACCTGTTTCCAAAAAAACATTAAATGTGCCGGGCTGTGGTGGCGCATGCTTTTAATACCAGCACTTGGGAGGCAGAGCCAGGTGGATCTCTGAGTTCGAGGCCAGCCTGGGCTACAGAGTGAGTTCCAGGGCAGGCGCAAAGCTACACAGAGAAACCCTGTCTCGAAAAACCAAAACAACAACAACAAAACAGTAAATGTAAAATTCCATAAATAATTTGTTACAAATTACCCACTGTTCTAAGTAGCCTGATAGTCTCTTGGGTGTCCTGCCCCTCACTGCCCAGGACGCAAATTACCCCTTTGCTCAGTAAACCCATACTCTAGCTACTTCATGGCCATCTTGGTCTTCAGCTCAACTGTGCTGGAATGTACAGAGCTTGAGCAAGTGACCCTGACCCTTGTGTAGAAGCCTAAGATTATGCCACAATGCCTGTGCTGTCTCTTGCTTCATCTCATCATGTAGATTTCACATTGTGTGATCTCACATCAGCACAAGAAAAGTGAGACAAGCCAGGTGTGAAGTCGTGCATTGCCACCATCATCTTGGTGATAGTTCACACTTTTAATCCCAGCTCTTGGGAGGCAAAGGCCAGCCCTCTACATAGTTTCTACCTAGCCAGAGTTACCCTAGCTCAAAAACAAAAACCACCGCAAAACAGGACCTGGAGAGATGGCTCAGCAGGTAACAGTACTTGTTGCTCTTGCAAAGGAACCTGCTTTGGTTCTACGCAACCATATGGCCGCTAAGAATGTCTGTAACTCTTGTTTCTGAGGATCTGAAGCCCTTTTCTGGCCTCTGCAAGAACTATGCACACACAATTGCACAAAAATACATGCAAAATACCCATAGACAGAAAAAGCAAAACAAAAACAAAAAACTGTAAAACCAAACAAGAAGACGAGCACAGTATAAGTTATGAGAGATTATTTTCATAGCAGTGTATTATTCTAACTTCTATTTTACTAATTATTACTTTTAATCTTTTATAATGCCTAATCTAAAAATTAAACCTTATTATACTAGGTCTCTGTGTATAGAAAAAAACAGTTCACGTGGGGTTCAGTACTCTCAGAAGTTTCAGTCATGCACTGGGCATCTTAGAATGTATCTCCATGGACAAAGAGGAACTAAATGGTGTTAGGGCCTAACTCTTGCAGGAATTTTAAACAGAGTCTTTTCCTTACCTATGATTCTGTGTTCCTCCTTTAAGTAATGTAGGGATACTATGATTAAAAAAAAAATGTATGAGTGAAAGTGGGGAGGGACCAGGCATGGTGGTGTGTGTCTTTAATCCCAGGACTTGAGAGGCAGAGGCAGAGGCATGTGTCTTTCTCTGAGTTTGAAACTTAGCCTGCTCTGTTGTGAGTTCCAGGCTAGACCGAGCTACATAGTAAAACTCTGTCTTCCAAAAACAACAGCAACAACAAAATTGTGTGTGAGGAAGGGGCGGCTGGAGAAATGGCTCAGCGGTTAAGAGCATTGGCTGCTCTTGAGAGACTTGCCCACAATGGGTGGCTCACAACTGCCTGTAACGCTAGTTCTAAGGAATCTCATGTCCTCTTCTGGCTTCCTCAGGCACTGCACACACATACAAATACATTTTTTTTTTTAAGTGTGTGAGAATATAGTTGGCCTTCCATATTTTGGGTCCCATATCTGTAGATTCAGACAGGTTCTTTTCTTTGACATTATTCTCTAAGCAATATAGTATAGTAGCTGTTTTCATGGCATTGATGTTGCCACAGGCATTATAAGTTATCTAGAGATACAAGAGGATGTGTGGGGGTTACATGCAAATATGCCATTTTATATAAGGAACTTAAACTTTTGAAGATTTTGACATCCAAGGTGGGACCAGGAGTGAATTCCTCCTCAAATACCTAGGGGTGACTGTCACTAAGTGACAGATTTTCTTCTTAAAGAGAAAGGGATGTGCTATATCATAAGACAGGACATTAAAATAGAAGGAGGTACAGAGGTTAAAACTTAAAAAATATAAAACAGCAGTCTAATTTGAAAAGTGCAGTCTGAAGTATAGTGGATCAAATGACTGTTCTTACAGCAGAAATTGGGAAGTCATCAAAATGTCCACCAGAAGAAAGATGGTTGTTCTATACGCAGTCTGTTTGGAGTCATGTGATGTTGCCTTTAAAAATAGCTCCTGTACCCTAATCAAACTGTCATTCCAGTTTTATTACCACAGAACAAGACCTATGAAATTTTCACATAAAGTAGGCTGTAAAGCAAAATCTACACCGAGTCTAGTTTGGTTATATTATAATGTTGCACTGAATGTTTTTCTGGGTGGTGGAATTATAACTTCGCACTTTCAAGTCTTCTCTTTCTAGTGTGCTTTAATTTAGTTTTGGTTTTGAGCTGGAGGGGATTGAACACAGGACCTTGTGCTCCCTAAGCAAACTAAGCAAGCATTCCACTGCTGAGCTGTACCCCAGCCCATTTTAATTTTTAAATAATCAACTCAAAGTATTTTTTATTTTTAAATAGAGAATATTTCTTCCTTTCCTTTTTAAAATATACTCTTTTTATGATTTATTTTTATTTGATGTGCATTGGTGTTTTGCCTGCATTTATGTCTGCATGAGGGTGTCAAATCACTGAGCTGGATTATAGACAGTTGAGAACTGCTGTGTGGGTGTTGGGAATTGAACCCTGGTCCTCTGGAAGAGCAGCCAGTGCTCTTAACTGCTGAGCCATCTCTCCAGCCTCCCCGTGCCCCCTCTCTCTCTCACTCTCACTGACAAGGTTTCTCTACATAGTGCTGGCTGTTCTAGAACTCACATGTAGACCAGGCTGGCCTCGAACTCAGAGATCTACCTGCCACTTCCAAGTGCTGAGAAAATTATTACTTTATTACTTTGTAATAGTACTTGGAGTTTAAGGTTGAGTACAAAGTACTTTCAAGTTTGGCTTTTTTTTTTTTTAAATCTGTTTTCTCTAAAAGTTTGTTCTGGAGACAACCCCCCTTCCCCTTTTTTGTTTGTTTTGCAAGACAGGGTTTCTCTGTAGCTCTGGTTGTCCTGGTACTCTCTCTGTAGACCAGGCTAGCCTCACAGAGATCCACTTGCCTCTGTCTCCTGAGTGCTGGGATTAAAGGCGTGTACCGTTATGCCCTGCAGAAAAACCATTTTTCTAAATGCCACATAAGGTTCTCCAAGGAGTGGCAGAATAAGAATGGTGAATTTGGTCAAAAATCTTTCCATTTAGAACTCTGGAAATTAATCAGAAGTGTGCAACAATTGAGATATATTTATCTAAGAAAAATGACGAAACATGTATTCATGTTTTCAATGAAAAATTATGAGACATACATAAAAGAAAGAACCCATCAGAAGAAAGTGTCCCCAAGAAAGCCCAGGTATGCCAGGTGGCGGTGGCGGCGGTGGCGGCGGCGCAGCATGCCTTTAATCCCAGCACTCTGAAGGCAGAGCCAGGCGGATCTCTGAGTTTGAGGCCAGCCTGGTCTACAGAGTGAGTTCCAGGACAGGCACCAAAACTACACAGAGAAACCCTGTCCTGGGGGGAAAAAAGGAAAAAAAAAAAAAAAAAGAAAGAAAGAAAAAAGAAAGCCCAGGTAGTAGACTTTATAGACCAGTAGTTCTCAACCTTCCTAATACTGTGACCCCTTAATACAGTTCCTAACATTGTGGTGACACTCAACCATAAAATTATTTCTTTGCTACTTCATAACTGTAATTTTGCTACTGTTATGAGTCATAATGTAAATAGCTGATATGCAGGACATCTGATGTGTGACCCCTAAAGGGGTTGTTGGCCCACAGGTTGAGAATCGCTGTCTAGACAAAGGCTTAAAATGCTCCATTTCAAATAAATCTAAAGAACTAAAGGAAAATATGAAAACAAAAACAAAACAACCTTCTTTGAAGAGAGATTATCAGCATATGTTAGACTGGACAAAAGAGAACCACATAGATACTCTGGAGCCAAAACTCCCACTAGAGGGGATCCACAGCAGAGCAGGAAGATGCAAGAAGCAGCAAACCCAAGAACAGGCTGATGGAGGATCAGGAAGAAGGAAGACTGGAGGGAAAGGAGCAAGATCTCAGGCAGAACACCGTCAGAAGGTCAAGAGGAATTCTAGAAAGAAAAGACATGGTCAGACTATTGAAGAAATAATAGTCAGGAACTTTCCAAATTTGATGAAAATGATCTTCACATCTAAGTAACTCAGTGAAGTACAACTAGGATGAACTCAAAGAGCTCCACCCAGGTGTACCCGAGTCAAACTGTGAGGTAGAGTGCTAACTCAGCATGTCCAAAGGGCCACCAATAAGTTCAATAGCTCATTTCTTCCCATAAGCCAAAGGGAAAATCTTCAGCTAGGATTATTTCATTACTTGAGTTGTAGATGGTCTGGACCTCCCATCTTTAGTAATGATTTGTTAGTTAGCATTCTAATTAACAATAGGTTAAACTCCTTTACATTTTTTTGTGGTGCTGAGACTTGAACTTCAAGACCTTGTGTATGCCAGGCAAGCTTTCTAGCACTGAGGTGCATCCCTAGCCTTTATTTTTTATTTTTATATTTACTTATTAATTGGTTGGATTTTTTGAGACAGGGTTTCTCTGTGTAACAGTCCTATTGTCCTGGAACTCACTGTATAGATCAGGCTGGCCTTAAACTCAGAGATCCACCTGTCTCTGCCTGGTATTAAATGTGTGTGCCACCACTGCCCAGCTAGCATTCATTTTTTTTTTTTTTTTTTTTTTTTGGTTTTTCGAGACAGACTTTCTCTCATGCTGTGATTAAAGGCATGTGCCACCACCTCCTGGCTAGCAATTCATTCTTTACTCAAGAGGAAAAGAGACCAAATGTAAGAATTTAACAATGGCAGGTTCTCCCCTGACTATCAGCCATCCAAGTTCAACCAGATATTGGGATCTGAGGTCCACCTGAGCTCCCCTAACACCCCCAATGCAGCTGGCTGTTTCAGTGTTGGGGCTGGTCTCTTTCTCTGTGTGTGATTTTATAGTTAATATTGTTACTTGGGCCGGGCGTTGGTGGCACACGCCTTTAATCCCAGCACTCGGGAGGCAGAGGCAGGCGGATCTCTGTGAGTTCGAGGCCAGCCTGGGCTACCAAGTGAGCTCCAGGAAAGGCGCAAAGCTACACAGAGAAACCCTGTCTCGAAAAAAACCAAAAAAAAAAAAAAAAAAAAAAAAAAAAAAAATATTGTTACTTGGAGCAGATCTCACCAGGACTGGTGAATGCTGTAGTTTCTCTGTTGTTGATAGACCTCAAGTTCAGAGAGATTCAATGACTCAGCTTTACTACGAAGAAGCTCTCAGGGAACAAGATAATAGTTAAAGACTCTTAATTGGTTCTTTTTGATTCAAGAACCAGGCAACTCCTAATTCTACAAAATAAAGTAAATGTTCCAATGAGCCAGTGTTGTTTTTGTCTCTTTTTGGGGGCCCTACCACCCAGCTCCCAAATAAATCACTCACTTATTTTTTACTTATGAATGCCTGACCTTATTTTGGCTTAGTTTCTTGCCAGCTTTACTTAACTTAAATTATCCAGTCTACCTTTTGCCTCTGGGCTTTTCCATTCTCTTCTGTAAATCTTCCTCTTCCTCTGTGGCTTGCTGTGTAGCTGGGTGGCTGGCCCCTGGAGTCCTCTTCCTTCTCTGGCTGCTGGATTCCTCTTTCCTCTTCCTACAGTTCTCCTTCTATATCTTCTCTCTGCCTGCCAGCCCCGCCTATCCTTTGTCCTGCCTTGTTATTGGCCAGTTCTTTATTAGACCATCAGGTGTTTTAGACAGGCGCAGTAACACAGCTTCACAGAGTTAAACAAATGCAACATAAGCAAGAGTAACACACCTTAAACTAATATTCCTCAACAAGCCAATATGGGGAAATTGGTTTTATAGACAGAAAAATGGCTGAAGACAGGAGAAACAAAAACCAAAGGCGAACTGGTCACTTTCAGTTTTCCTTGTGAGGTGGGGCCTTGGGACAGAATAATAGAAAAATGAATGGTTACCATTAGATCTCTGGAGGAAGGCCAAGGGAGCCTCAGTGTTATTCCTATTGAAGCTGGTCTGTTGGCAAAGTTTGGCTGTTAGGTTCTCTAATCCTGATTGCTCTGAAGATTGGGTCTTTGGCTTAGTTTTAGCTTAATGGAACCTCAACACAAGTGATTCTCTTTTGATTTTTAGTCAGTAGTCTTTGGGACCCAGTTCCGGGAGCTTAGTTCAAAGCACTGGTCTCCTATTGTTTCTCTGTGTAGCTTTGCGCCTTTCCTGGAACTCACTCTGTAGTCCAGGCTGGCCTCGCACTCACAGAGATCCCCTTGGCTCTGCCTCCTGAGTGCTGGGATTAAAGGTGTGTGCCACCACCGCCTGACTTCCTATCATTTTTATTTAACATGTCAAAACCAAATTTCTTTTTTCTTGAGACAAGGTCTTAGCTGGCCTCCAGTTCACCTTGTAATTGAGGATGACCTTATCTCTCTATCCCCTTACCTCAGCCTCCCATTTTCTGGGAATACAGGCATGTACCACCACACTTGGTTTAGCAGTCCAGATTTGTTGGCTTGTTTGTTTTTCAAGACAGGGTTTCTCTGTGTAGCCCTGGCGGTCTTGGAACTCTTTCTGTAGACCAGGCTGGCCTTGAACTTAGAGATCCACTTGCCTCTGCCTATTGAGTGCTGGGATTAAAAGCGTGCACCACCATACTTGGCTCAGTCCTGATATTTTACATAGGATTCTTAAAATATGTCACGTCTTTAGGGACATTGAGGTCATCCTTATGTGATTGTTGGAAGAGATCAAATGAAATAACTCATGTGAAGTGTTATAAAATTATGCCTTGTACTTCTGGTAGAGTCACACTGGTGACTGCGTGAAAGGTCCCAGTAGGAGAAGCTACCATGGGAGGCGCCGTGGAGAGCAGACTGAGTACAGGGATCTGTGGGCTCAGGGTTATCAGATGAGTCAGAGTGCTCAGGAAGAGCAGGCCCTTGAACTATTGTCACAGTGGGGTTAAGAAGAGAGGAGGGCCCCTGGGCAGTGGCACCCTGGGGGAAGACATGCCAGCCTTGCAAACTGGGTCAGCTGTTCAGGTCATCATTGGCTACAAAGAAAGTTGTACATGAACTGGCCTGGGCTACAGGAGACTCTGTCTTTAAAGACTCAAGTGTGACCTGAAAGTGCTGGAAACCCTACAAAGGAAGAGGCTTTTCTTATGTCCGTGCAAGAATACAGCTCTTACCTCAAAAAGGATAGGAGAAAGTTTACTCTGGAGCCTAATAGGAATGAGCGACCATGGCCCAGGAACACAGATTAGGTTACACCAAATTCCATTTTCTAAAGTGGAGCAATTTCGTGAATTTTCATAGTAACAGACAAAATCATAAATCAAGACAGTTTTGCTGGGTGGTGGTACACGCCTTTAATCCCAGCACTTGGGAGGCAGAGGCAGGCGGGTCTCTGTGAGTTCGAGGCCAGCCTGGGCTACAGAGTGAGTTCCAGGAAAGGCACAAAGCTACACAGAGAAGCCCTGTCTCGGAAAAAAAAAAAAAAAAAAAAAGACAGTTTTCAAATACATTGGTGGACATGCCAGAGAGAGGTGCTTAACAGTAAAACGTAGAAATCCGAGGGGTTACCTCTGTGCACGAGAAAAAGAAAAAAAGAAAGAAATCCCAGTGTAGACTTCAAATGCTATCTGATGATATTCTTAGCATTTAGGTTGGTAGAAGGTAGTAGCCTGCTAAATTAATACACTCCAAAAGGGCTGGGTATACACCTTTAATCCCAGCACTCAAGATGCAGAGGCAGGAGGATCTCTGTGAGTTTGAGGTCAGCCTGGTCTACAGAGTGGGAGTTCCAGGAGAGCCATGACTACACAGTGAAAAACAAACAACAACAAAAAGTACATTCCAAAATGTTTTTAATCTGTGAGTCCTAGAATGTTAGGTCTGACACCCAGGTGGACAACTTAGACTACTTAGGGGCGAGAGCTAGCCCGAGATAAATTGTAAGTAGGCTCTGGACCTGCAGCGCTCCAACCTTTGCATATCGTTGCATTTCTAATCAGTCAATCAGCCTTTGCAGACACAGCTTCTTTCCAGGAAGTCTCAGTCAAGCTCGTTACTGCATAGCATTCAGGAGGCCTTGAAGGGTGGTGCTGCTGGGGGGTAGCAGGTGCCAGGGCTGGAAAGCCAGTGTGTGAGCCTCACCTGTGTTGTGACTTAGGACAATAAAAAGCCCCTGAGATGCTTGAGCTGAGGGCCATCCTGTGGTACATGGGGTTTGGGAAGCTTTTTTGGCACTCTACCACTGAGGTACATCCCAAGTTCTCATCCCTCATTTATTTATTTGCTTATTTATCTATTTATTTATTTGAGACAGAGTCTTTCTACATAGTCCTGGTTGTCCTGGAACTCACTATGTAGACCAGGCTGGCCTCAAACTCACAGTGATTCCCTTGCCTCTGCCTTTTGAGTGCTAGGGTTTAAAGGCGTGCACCACAACTGGTCCAACTATTTTAATAATGAATGTGGTTCAAACCTAGCACCTTGAGCTTGTTAGACAAGTGCTCTGCCACTAAGATACATTTCCAGCCCTTTAAAACACTTTTTTATTAGGCCAGGTGTGGTGGCACATGCCTTTGATCCTAGCACTTGGGAGCCAGAGGCAGGGGCATCTCTAAGTTCAAGGCTTGGTCTATAGAGTGAGTTCCTGGACAGCCAGAGCTACACAGAGAAACCCTGTCTCTCAAAAACCAACCAACCAACAAATAAACAAACCCCACTACTTTTTTTTATTGATTTAACTTTTTAATCTTCATTTTTTAATTTGTGTTCATATGTGTCTCCGTGTGTGTATGTGTATGTGAAGTTACTATGTAGGAGCTTGTGTTCATATTGTCTCCGTGTGTGTATGTGTATGTGAGGTTACTATGTAGGAGCTGGTTCTCTTCTACCGAGTGGGATCCAGGGATCAAACTCAGGTTGTCAGACTGGGTGACAAGTCTCGCCAGTTTCCTTTTTAATAGCCCTCTTTCCTATCATTCTCCCATTTTATTCTTGATTTCCATGGTTCCTGTGCTGGGGATGGGAAGAGGGTTGGTCAGCTGAAATGACAGGTGGGTCATCAGCTGTCACTCTGAGACCGAAGTCACAAACTAGGCTGTATCACCTGCATCTGGCCTGTTTGGCAACTCTCTCTGGCTGACTTGATTCTCAGCTTAAGGGCATGTCTGGGGTAAAGGGCAAATGAGGCCATTCTTTACAGACTCATGGATCCCAAAGAATGTTGCAGCTCCTGCCCACCTGGAAGAGTTTTTCAGCTCAGCCCACCCAGCAGGGCCCAGGAGACCCGTCACTTGTAGAGTCCATGCAAGAAGTCTCTGAGGGACCCTGGGCTTGGATGGAGTAGAGTTTTGCTTTCTGGGTAGTCACATGAGATGGTGGAGTTGCATCCACTCTAAAAACTGGTGAGACCAAGAAGCCAGGATGGCCCAGGCTAGTGTTTCAATGACACTCTTGAACCTAACTGCCTAGTAACAGGTTAGTTACCAAATGGTGGTCCAAACAGTATTTAACTTTTAAAATGTCTCTTATTTTTAGCTGAGCAGTACTTAAATCTGGAATAAACATCTGGATGTATCAAAGCCTCCTTTTGTTCTCCTTAGGGAGTGGTTCAGATCTCCCTGTAGGCTCACTCTGGCTGAAATGATCTCCAGTCTTTTAGAGACATGTATCTGTTTAAAATAGAAAGGCAGCTGGAGAGGTGGATCAGAGGTTAAGAGCACTGGCTGCTCTTGCAGAGGACCCCAGTTTGCTTCCCAGCACCCACATGGTGGTTAACAACCATTTAAAGACAGTTCCAGGGGATCTAACACCCTCTTCTGGCCTCCAAGGGCACTACATACATATAGCACACTTAGGTCCATCGAGGCAAACACTCATACACATCAAGACTTGGACGTGTTCTTTTTGCAGCTCACTCACTGAGTGTGCCACCCTTTCCACTGTTGGAGGGCTTCCCACTCTCCCCCAGGGTATTTCCCTTGGTCTTGCCGAGGAGCCCTTTGGCTTTTACCTTCTTTTGCTCCTAGAAATGGTACTTTTGTGAAATTCTTGTCCAGGGCTCCTAATTTGTGTGAACAAGTGTTGCTCCAGGATATAAATTAGGAGAGGAATTGCTGTCCCCACCTAGCCTAGGTTGTATGGACTCTTCTTCCCACTAGCAGTGCACAGCACTCAGTAGTTTGTGGTCTCTCAGGTGTGGGATTTGGATCTCAGAGCCATGTGAGAGCTACCTTGTAATCTCAGATTATTGGGTGAGTTATTTTCTGTCTCACTCATTTTCTGTGGGCAGATCCCAGTTGATTTCCCTGCAGATAGTTGGGGGGGGGGGATAGATGAGTTTTATTTCTGGCTGACTCTCACCTTGAGGTGTATCTTTGGAAATCCCAATTGGACTTAGAGTAAGCTCTCCTTAGATTTCTCATCTTGGCTGGGCACTGGGGATATGCCCTGTGCCTTTTGAGGCTTTGAAAAAAAACCAAAGCTTGGGTTTCCCTGGCTCTGCAAAGGCCCCAGGATAAAAGTTATAGCGGTCACCTGCCTCTGGATTTTTGCCTCCTCTTAGCTTCTGCCTGAGTGGGCCTGATTTCCTTGCTGACTTGCTTATACTTACTTTTAAGAAGAAGTATGTGTATGTGGTGTGTGCCCCTCCTCCTCAATACATATATTTTACCCACAAATGGATGGACAGTCACTTATCCACCCTTCTGGGAAACTTCTTGCTTGCCTTCGAAGCCCATGGGCCTGTGTCTTACAGCTCTGGCTTCCTTGCCAGGAGTCTCCAGCTCATAGCTGAACAGTGAGGCAGCCCCATCACAGGGTCATGGTGGAGGCAGCTTGCCCAGCTTCCACTCAGAATTGTAGAACTGCAATGTTTGGGCCTGGAAGTCTGATTCTCATGTGTCATAGATTTCTGAATTATAAGAGAATGGAGTCCATCCATCCCTCAGGTTTGAAAGTTCTGTGGTTGATCCACTTGGCCTATTTTCCTCTGGCCTGGCCTTGGGGCTAAATCAACTCTAGCTTTGGCTAGTATGGGCAGATTGCTTAGAGAACAGGCTAGTATACAGGCAATGATTAGGAAGTGTCTGAGGGGTTTGGTTTAATGAGATAGTACCCTGTATCAAACCCTGAGATCCCTCTTGTCCTTTGTTGTAAAGTCATAGTGATTTTTCTTTACAAATATTTTGCTACCTTAGCCTTTTGATTTCTGAAATTCCCAGAATTCCCATATTTTTTTTCATTCCTGGGTGAAACCCATTATTAGTCTAGTCATTATTACTTTCATTCTGGTTTATTCTTGTTTTCTTTCTCTCTTTTTTCTTTTTCTTTCTTTCTTTTTTTTTTTTTTGGTTTTTTGAGACAGGGTTTCTCTGTGTAGTTTTGGTGCCTGTCCTGGATCTCACTCTGTAGACCCGGCTGGCCTCTAACTCAGAGATCCTGGCTCTGCTCCACTTACTTACATCTGCTACCAACAAGGTTTCCTGTTGTTTTCTGTATACCTCCAGATGCCATCTTTTGTGTGTAGCCTTCTGCCTGTGATCTGGTTCTGGGCTATTGTGGTTCCATGCAGACGGGCCAGGCCACAGCTTTCTCAGTCCAGGGAGGTTCAAAGACCTGCCCATTAGACACACCAGAATGAGGGACAGCTTTTGCTTCCATGTTTTTCTCAGGGAAGGAGGCAGGGCATCCTCCTCTGGTTTGTTCTTAGGATCTAAATATTACTTCCCAGTCAGTGTTCTGTTTCTGTAGAGTTCTCCATACTGATGATCGCTCTAAAACAATGAACCAGCTTTCTTCCAGAATGCCTGCTGCTTCTCCATTGTATTCTTTTCATATGGTCCTTTCCCCCTTTCCCCTTTCCCGGTGCGTCTTTCTTTTTTTTGCCGTGTGGTGTCTCTTGTATATACACTAGGCTAGCAGGCTAGCACTGTACCACTGAGCTATATTCTCAGTTGGAATTAAAAAAATATTTATTTCTGCCTTTCTATGAACTGCCTTCTGAGTCCAGCAGTTGTAACCATCCCTCTTCTAGCATGTTCTGTCTGTTATGCTACTCTGCCCAGTGCAAGCATCCATCAGCTTCCCTTGTCTTGCCTGCATGCTCCTGTTTCCCTTGCCAGGCCCCTGTTCTCTGACTTACCCTCCTTCTGAGGGAAATGCTTGGAAGGGAGGTAAGCCCCAGGCCTTCCTGACTTTTCAAAGATCTACCCCTGCCCTGAGCTAGTTTTGATATCAGCTTGCTATTCAAGTTAGACCAAAACATCGCCGCATTGCAAATTGATAGCATTAAAAAAAAATTATAGCTCCACGTAGCGGTTCATGCCTTTAGTTTCAGCATTTGGGAGGCAGAGGCAGGTGGATCTCTGTGATGTAGGCCAAGTATACATAGTGAGTTACAGGACAGCCATAGATAGCTACATAGTGAGACCCTGTCTTAAAACAAAACAAAAACCAAGCAAAACTAAAGTATGTGTGTGTGTGTGTGCCTGTGTGTGTGTGTGTGTGTGTGTGTGTGTGTGTGTGTGTGTGTGAAGTCACCATGCTGTGGAGGTCAGAAGAGTGGTGGCACAAATGGCATTGGAGCCGTGGCTGAGAGCTGCAGCCTACAGGCCAAGCTGATGGAGGTATTTTCCCAACTGAGATTCCCATAGAGTTGTAGCTCAGAGGTAAAACATGTGCTTAGCATGAAGGAGACCCTGAATCCAATGCTCCAGCACTAAAAAAAGTAGATATTTGAAATGTAATATACATGTGTGTATTCACAGCATTATTATTATTGTTGTTCACAAATGGGATCAACCTGAAGGTTCATCACCTGATGAGTGGATTATTATTCAGCTGTAAGAACTGACACTTGCTGAAACCTGGGGGAAGCTTGCAAACACTGCTGTCACAGGGACCAAGCACAAAGGCCACATGCTGGATGACATTTCTGTGTAATATTAGGATGGGCAGAGAGCCAAAGGAGTGATTTCCAGGGTTTGGAGGAACAGAGAACAGGATGTCTGGTTTTTTATTTGTGTGTGTGTGTGTAATGAAAATGTTCTGAAGTAGATATTGGTGATGGTTGCACAGTATTGTAAATCTATTGAAAACCACTCAGTTGTGTGCTTACAGTTTCATGGTGAAAACATAACTTAAAGCACTTAACAGTAGTAGCAAAGTCCAAGTGTAATCGCCTCCAACATACTTGTCTTTGTAAGCCATCTATAGGTCATGTGTGTTCTTGTAACTAGAGTAAATGCAGTTATAGGATAATACATGCCTAGCAGTTTTGGTTGTTTTTTTGTTTTACATTTTTTATTTTTGGTTTTTCTAGACAGGCTTTCTCTGTATTACCCTGGCTGTCCTGGAACTTGCTCTGTAGACCAGGTTAGCCTGGAACTCACAGAGATCTGCCTCTGCCTCCCAAGTGCTGGGATTAAAGGCATGGGCCACGGCCTAGCAGTATAGCTTTAAAAATTTCTTCCTCCATTGTGCCAAGCACTTAAGAAGCACTCTATAAATACTTATTGAGTTATCTGTGTTTGCTATTTTCTATTCATTAGTGTAGACACATTTCAGACTAGTTATAATTACCTATTGTTCTCACAAAAGGCAATATTCTTTAAGTGATGTGCTTTTTGGTACAGGTTGTCTATTTTACATGTGTAAGCTGTGTATATATATTTTTTCCTAGATGGAAAATAGCTTGCTGTTTTGATCACAAAGGCAGTATCTGGCAGAGATGTTCAGCTCTAGCCTCTCTGGACTGGCCTTTATCTTTCAGAGGTTTCTAAACAGTTCCACATCTACACAGGATCCTGCTTCTTACTTGTTTGCCTGTTGTTCTTGTTCCTGTCTTCTCTGTGTCATCATTGACTTTCCATTGGCTTCTGGGATACCTTATCTTAGGGTAGGAGCCCAGGATGGCATTGTTCTCTTGTCCAGGAGTCATGTCTAACTGATTTGCAAATAATGAGGAAAAAGGGATTTGATATTTGATCCATCAAATCAGTGTCCTTGATTCCTAACTCTTCTCATTTTTGCCTCAAGGTTTTCTGACATCCAAAGCTGTCTGTGTTTCCTTTACCAATTTAAAGCATTCAGCTATTGCATATCTCTTGTGGGAAAGGAAGTAATGGGATTCTAGGACTTTTCCCTTTGCTGTGGTGCTCAGCGTACATCTAGGTAAGATATGCATGGTTGCTGCTGTTTGCAAATGTTACTGACTTTTCTTTTTGGAGTTATTGTTCAGGAATTAGCATCATTATCTGAACCCCCTTTGTAGCTAATAGCAAGCTTGAATGGATATTTTATCTGAGCCAGGGGGAAAGCCCAGGTAGAGAACTCTTCATAACGGTCTCTGGGTAATGGTGATTGTCTTAGTCACTGTTCTATTGCTGTGAAGAGACACCATGGCCAAGGCAACATTTATAAAAGAAAGCATTCAATTGTGGGCTTGCTTACAGTTTCTGAGAGTTAGTTCATTATCATCATGGTGGGAGCATGGTGGTGTGAATGGCACTGGAGCAGTAGCTGAGGACTACATCCTGATCCACAGGCAGTGTGTGTGTGTGTGTGTGTGTGTGTGTGTGTGTGTGTGTGTGTGAGAGAGAGAGAGAGAGAGACAGAGACAGAGACAGAGAGAGACAGACAGAGACAGACAGAGAGAGAGACAGACTGACTGACTCTGAGCCTGGTGTGGACTTCTTGAAACCTCAAAGCTCACCTTGAGTGACACACTGCTCTAACAAGCCACACCTCCTAAGTAGTGGCACTTCGTAATGACCAAACATTTAAATACATGAGCCTATGGGGTCATTCTTAATTCAGGCTACCACATCCTACTTTTTGGCCTCTATAGGCTTGTAGTCACATCATAATGCAAAAATGCATTCAGTTCTTCTTCAAAAGTCCCCATAGTCTCTTAACTGTAACCCCTGGAAATCAAAAAAAGCAGACCATATACTTCCTACATAAATGGCACAGAGTATACATTACCAATTCAAAAGTGAGGAAAGGAGCACAGTGAGGAAATACTGGACCAAAGCAAGATGGAAAACCAGCAGGGTGAACTCCATTCTGCATCTCCAGGTCTGCTGTCAAAGCCTTCTTTAGATCTCCAACTCCTTCCAGCATTGTTGACTGAAACACTTTTTTTCTCTTGGGCTGCTTCTGCACTTGTCCACAGCTCTTTTTGGTGGTATCCCATGACTTTGGCATCTCCAACATCTTGGGTCTCCAACACAACCCAGGGTTCACCTTCACAGCTTCAATGTGAACGATCTCTTTAGGCCTCCATGTAGGGACACCCTTGACACATTGTCTGGCCTCAGTGGCTTTTTTTTTTCCTAGCTATGAAAGGAGATTCCATAGCCTCCCCCGCTCTTCTCTCTCTTTTTGGTTTTTCAAGATAAGAGTTTCTCTATGTAGCCCTAGCTGTTCTGGAACTGACTCTGTAGACCAGGCTGGCCTCAGACTCAGAGATCCACCTGCCTCCCAAATGCTGGGATTAAAGGCCTGTGCCAGCTAACAACCTCCCCATTTTTGCGGGGGGTGGAGGGGTTCCGAGACAGGGTTTCTCTGTGTAGTTTTGGTGCCTGTCCTGGATTCGCTCTGTAGACCAGTCTGGCCTCGAACTCACAGAGATCTGCCTGCTCTGCTCCCAGTGCTGGGATTAAAGGTGTGCGCCACAACTGCCTGGCTCCTTTTTTATATATTCCTTGACTCTATAGCCAGAACCATGGGGCTGGAACTTGACCCCTCCTTCAAATACATTTGCATCAGCTTTCTGTTGTTGATGGTTACCTTCACTGCTTAAACTTTAATTTCTTTTCACAAGTTGGAAGCTTAGCTGGATGCAGGTCTTGCCTGAACACTGAATTTAGCTCATTACACTTTCTGGGCTCCTTTGCTCCTCAAATTGTACATTTTATATTTCTCTTTGTCCTCTTTGCTCCTTTTCATTATATATTGGCATAAGAGTGATTACTAACGACCACATAACAAAGTCAGTACTAGGCTGTCTTGAAATTTCTCTGCAATGCTATTAAATGCAAAACTCTTCCATTTAGCCTTAGGTAGATTTTTTTTAGGACAAGGGCAAAAGCAGCTACATCCTTGCCAAAATATAACTAGATTTGTCTCTAGGCCACTTACTAATATTCTTCCCTCTGAAACTTCTTGAACTGGGCCCTACAGTTCATCCTCAGCACTGTCTTCTATGTTCCTTCTAGAATGGTCCTGTTTAAAGCGTCAATTACTTTTCTAGTCCAAAGTCCAAAGTCTTCCATATTCCTCCACAAACAGCATGGTCAGGACTGCATTAACAATACCCTGCTATGGAGTTCAAATCTACTGGGAGAAGAACACAGACTTGATTCGTATTATAATTAAATGCATTTATTAATTACTGCTATCAGGCCAACAGCCTTGAAGCCAAACACGGTGTGTCAGGAGAAGAGGTTAGAGCAGGGTTTTAAAGGTGGGCACCACAGTTACCTCATTTGTGTGGGACGTGTAGCTGAATGACACACTGCTTTTACTCCCTCAGCTGTGAGGAACTGTCCCTCTCCCCTGTATATAGCAAGAAAGGAGCTGTCTCATTCCTGTCCACGGTGATAAGTGAGTTTACAAAAGCCAGAGCAATTGGTTAGCTCATGCCAGTTTTAGAATTTGGGGGAGAGGGCAAGGAGGTCGAGTTGCTGGACCTTATCTTTTAGGAATTTAGACTAGGTGCTAGCACCAAATGGAGCTTTCCTTAGCCATCACAACCCAGTTTCTGGTACTAATTCTGTCTTAGACACTGTTCTGTTGCTGTGAAGAGGCATCATGACCAGGGTAACACTTCTAAAAGAAAATATTTAATTGGGGGATGGCTTACAGCTTCAGAGTGTTAGTTCATTATCATCATGGGGGAGCATGGTGACGTGCATAGCACTGGAGCAGTAGCTGAGAGCTGCATCTGATCTGCAAGCAAAGGGACTCTGAGAGACACTCTGGGCCTGGTATCGGCTTTTTGAAGCCTCACTTGAGTGACACATGTCCTCCAACAAGGCCACACCTCCTAATCCTTGAAATATAAGCCTTGAAATCCTTGCATAAAGCTTGAGTTCACTCTTGGTGACCAAGCATCCAAATATATGAGCCTATGGGGACCATTGTTTTCAAACCACTACAGTGATGTTGCCCCTCCAGCTTGTCCTATAGCTCTGGGCGTCCTTGTGTATAGTAAAGTGCAATAGTAAAATAGAATAATTATGACAGCTGCAAGTGATAGCGGTGACTAAATTCATTCTGCTATCCTGGGGTCCTCCTCCTCTCCCTTCTTTCTTTCATCCCCTCCCCACCTTTGGCAAAGGTTTTATGTAGTCGAGGTTGGCATCGAACTTTCTGTATGGCCAAGGATAATCTTGAACTTCTGATCCTTCTGCCTCTACCTTCTGAGAGCTGGGGTTACAGGTGCACCATCACAGCTAGTTCCTGTGGTACTTGGGATTGAACTCAAGGCTTTATGCAAGGCAAGCACTCTATCCACTCTACTTCCCAACTTCTAGTTAGTGGATTAAAGACCAAGACTGTGTTGCCTAGACTGGCCCTCAACTCATTCTGCAGCCTATTTTGGGCACAAACTTTTAGTGGTCCTCCTGGCTTAGCCTCCCAGTGTTAGAATTTCAGGAGTGCTCTGCCATACCTGGCTTTCCTGGTATTGCTTCTTCAAACCCAGGACCTTTTCACATGCTAGGCAAGAAGTCTACCACTGAGCCACAGTCCAGTCCTCTGCTTTCTTTCTCTCTCTCTCTCTTTCTTTCTCTCTCCTTCTTTTCTTTATCTTTTTTCTTTTTGATTTATCGAGACAGGGTTTCTGTGTAACTGACCTAGCTGTTCTGGATCTCACTCTGTAGACCAGGCTGGCCTCAAACTCACAGAGATCCACCTGCCTCTGCTCCCGAGTCCTAGAATTAAAGGCATGCACCACACTACCTGGCCTACCTCTGCTTTCTTAAACTGTCTTGGAGGTGCCACTTGAGGAAACTGACCCTTCAAGGGATGCTTTTTGTCCAGGATGTGTCAGAGTTCAGACCTAGAATCTGACGCTGTGCCAGCACCCAAGCCATCCCTTTACCATTCCTGCCGCTGAAGGCCTGAACTTAAGCCAGTCTCTGAATGGCAGCTGTTTCTGTGTCTGTGCTTGTATGCTTTGCAAAGCCTGCAAGGCCCTTTCTTCTCCCCACCCCGCCTACGTGGTGCCTGGAGTACGGGAGCAGACTTTGCCGAGGTGCTTTGCTTTTCATCCGTTTAGTTGTTATCCTTAGTCTCTGTTCTTTTTTCATTTCCTCTCTAGAATGCAGCTTTTTGTTTATTTGTCTGTTTGTTTGAGACAGGGTCTCATGTAGCCCAGGATGGCTTCAAATTTGCTATATAGCAGATTACTTCCTTAGTGCTGAGATTGTAGGTTTATGCTCTACACCCAGCTTTAGAATGCTCTTCTTAAGGACTATAACACAGATAAAGACAATCTTGCCCAAGGGTCTGAAAAAATACAAAGGAGTTTTTTTTTAGCTGGTGGCCGAGTTTCTTCTAAGGCTGTTTGCACACTCCTAGCTGTTCAGTGAAAGTGGGTTGTCTTCCTGACATGCACAGGAAAGAGGGTATAAATGGGTACAGTCTTCTGGCAACCCAGTCAAGGGCCAAGAAAGGCATCTCCTCCTTAGCTACACTTCCTGTGCCACACACTGGTGTTTCTGTGCATTGAACAAATTAAGTTTGGATCTAGGCCCAGCTCTGCTGAGGAGAGAATCCTGATGTTGAGTAGAAGGGAGGGGTCAAAGGGCAGGGCTACGTGAGGAGTGTGGAGGGAGAGGGGCAGCTTGAAGAATCAGGATTGAGGCAAGCCCCTGCTTACATCTGGTGTGTTGTCCCTTCCCAAGAACAGGCCTTCCAGTGATTGCTACTCCATCTGGGTCTTGACCATTCTCCTGTCCGTCTGTGCTTGTCCATCTTCCAGAACTGAGTCTATGTTTATGGTTTTCCTTTCTTCCCAGCTATTAGGCAGAAGCCCATGACAGGAGAAAGAAGACAGACCCTTCTGTTACACACTCTGCTCATAAGGAGTAGAACTTTCTATAGGTTTCTCTGGAGCCACTGGGGGGTTTGTGGAATCTGAGAACTCCATGCCCTTGCTCTCTCCCATTCCATCCCACCCTTACTCTGCTCTTCCCTATCCAGCAAGAAGCATGGTATGTTCTAGTCACCCTTACACACACCTTTCGCCTGTCTCTGCCAGTTTGGTTACTTTAGACACAACCAGCCTTACTCTAAGACGTTTATTCACATAGTCACTCAACAAGCATTTTTTGTGCAGACGTTGCTGTAACCTACAAACGTTACAAATGGCCTGGGACCCATTCTGCCATTGTCACTGCACTGTCCCGCTCCAGACATCTCAGGGGTGTGTAGCATGACACAGGCCCCACCTGGGCCCTTCAGAGTACTCGTTGAAGGAGAATTTTCAAACAATTTTTTCCCTTCCGTTGTTCCTTTTGAGACTGCTTCTCAGAGCATGAGTCAGTCTACCTGGGCTGGTGGGACCAGGCTTGGGAATCTATTCAGGAACTCCCGGACAGCTTCTTGATAATACGGGCGTTGGAGCCTCGCTGGGCTTTGGCTGGCTGCTTCTCAGAGCTGCCTACTCAAGGAGCTCCTGAGCAGAAGAACATCTGTCTTCCTCCAGGCAGACAGATGTTCTAGTGTTGCTGAGGTTACTGCCTCAACATGGCCCGAAGGGGGAATCTTTTCTTCAAGTATTCTGTGTGTGTGTGTGTGTGTGTGTGTGTGTGTGTGTGTGTGTGTGTGTGTAGTAAGAGGACAATTTGTTAGAGTTGATGCTGGAGCAGCAAGAGCCTTTACCTGCTGATCATCTCCTCAGCTGGAAAGTTTGTTCTTTATTCTTTTGCTTCTGGTTTCCCTGTCTGTCTGATCCCCACACAGTGTTCCCAAGAGACATGGTTAGAAGTAGACTGCTAATAGTGGAGTTGATCTAGAGGGAAGCCACACAGTGTTCCCAAGAGACATGCTTAGAAGCAGACTGCTAATAGTGGAGTTGGTTTAGAGGGAAGTCATGGAGGTTGTTCACCTCCCTGTACAGGAGCTCCATGGGTGGTGAGTGTCTCACTGATGCAGTTTTCTTTAACGAAGCATTGTTGGGAGAATAAAAGGAAATCCCACTCATTGTTTCTGTCACATCATAGAGAGTATATGGGCTTCTGTGAGAGGATGGACTTGAGTAACTTGACCAGAGATTTTACAATTGTTGTGGCTGCTCCATCTTGGATAAGAAGACTGTTAACCTAGGGGAGAGCTGAACATTTCTGCTCTGTTCCCTTTTCTAGTACAGGGCTTCTTAGGCCACCTTGGGGGACCTTCCGTGCAGCCTGCCCTGGGCAAGAAGTGGTGCTGCCAGGAACCCTGAGGCTGGGCAGAGGTGCCTCTCAACCCAGGTCACCTTAGCATAGTGTTGAGAGTGCCAGCAGATTTGCAGACCTTCCCTCTTGCAGCAACCAGGCCAGCAGGTATGTGTTGATGAAGTGTTGGTGTCCTGAGCTGAAGTTTGAGGCAAAGCCCAGTGACAGTGGCAGCTGCTCTCACTCACTGGGAACCAGAATCAGACTTCCCTGGCCTCTTCCTTAGAGCTTAGTTGTAGAATTCCACATTTAACCTCTTTTCTTAGCTTATTAGTTCCCATATCCTCAAGTTCCTTTATTTTAGGTAGGAAAAGGAGAAGGCTGTTTCTGGAAACCTATGCTGATTTTGCAGAGAATCTTCTCCTGAGCAGACCATTCCCACCTACATTCCTGAGGGACTAGGGGTTTACCTTGTAATGGTTTACTGGAAGTCACAAAGGGCCAGGTCCAGCGTGCACTTTCTGCAATACCATCTTATTCTCCCTTTAGGTGTATTTCATAACTGTTTACCCAGTTGGAGTTGACAGAAGATCCAGCAGAGAACCTGCCCTGCACAAAGGTCATTTCTTTTGCCAAGCCTGCCAGTCCTGGTGTGCGTTCCAACAGAGCTGGTGACTAAAGGAGGCTGGCGACTTGTTCGCCTGGATGAGGGTCAGAGGATAGGACACGGGAAGGCTGGATGAGGGTCACAGGACAGGACATGGGAAGGCTGGGATAAGGGGCAGAGGATAGGACACGGGAAGGCTGTGGAGAGCTGTGAGGGGGAGACAGGGTAGAGAGTGCTTAGCTTGAAGTGCAGGAAGATGCCAACAAGTTGCTGGCACCAGGACTAAGAAGAGAAGAGACAGCCCAAGTGGGGCCTGGGCTGGAACCAGGCGTCACCCACCAGTGCGTGCTTGTCAGAGCCGGGACTGCTGCCTGGTTACCCTCTCTGCTCCTTTAGCACGAGACTTTGAGAGGTGTAGTGGAACCTTGGAGCCTGGCATCCTGCCTCTGAGATCCCTGGCCCATTTCCCAGAGTTCCTCTGAGGGAGGCCACCAGCATAGCCTTTGTGGGGTGCGGCTGAATCACTCCAGACCCTGGTCTCTGTGTAGCTGCCTGGCATGGTGTGCTCTGCTGTAGACCTGGCTTTGGCACTGCTGTGTAGCTGAAGGAGTCAGTTTCAGATCCCTGCGGGGAACGCTGTAGGGAAAGAAGACCCTGCCATCCTGCATCAGAGAAGGCAGCCAAAGACCAGGCCTGTGTAGTCACTGCTGTGATCGCACTGTGGGACCGCGCAGTGGCTCCTGAGCACACCCCAAGCCGTGGGGGCCTCCAGGGAGCCTCCCTTCCCATAGCTATCTGCCTCCTGCAGCTGGCAGCTTCGGACCTGCAACTTGGCAGGACACCTGAACCTTAGGCACCTTTCAAACTCCCTTTTCCCTCCCTGGTGGAGGGTGAAAGAGGAGGCTGAGCGGCTCCTCCTGTCGCCCTGCTAGGCCACTGCTGGTACTGCCTGATGACCTGGTGAGACTCTTTTCATTGGCCCAGCCGAGGCCTTGCAGGGCTTCCCTTTATCAGCTCTGGGTGGTGTCCCTGTGGGTGGCAGAATTGCCCTCGGGGACAGAGCCTGTTTAGAGTTGAATTCAGCGCTTCAGCTGTGGTTACCTGCCTGGGAGTTAGTTATCTGGGTTTGTTCTCAATTCATGTTGCCTGATCCTGGCCTCTTAGGAAGTACTTAGGCTTTGAATTCCTAACTCAGTTTGCGGACAGTCCTCATAAGCCTTCAACCCCACGATTGTTGACATAGTGTTAGCAGTGCACCAATGGCCTGAGAGTGGCCCCAGCCCAGGCTGCACTCAGGCCACTTGGAGTTTCTTCCTCCAAATGCTCACAGTTCCCATCTTAGCCCTTTTGGCACATCGACCCTCTGGGATGCTCTGAGTTGTCCGCCTGTGCAGGGATAGCCAGCTGTCCAGTGTGATTATTGTGGCCTGTGTCTAAGCTCAGTCCCAGGAGACAGTTGTGACATTTCCTGTATGGACCCTGTGTTACTGGGCTATCAGAATTGTATTGGCATAGTAATATATTGAGTTCTTCGTGTGTACAGATCACAAAAAAATGTTTGCCTGGGGCCCCATACTTCTAGGGGCACCCTGTTCAGGGGCTGCCCATTGTGTCTTCTAGTTCTGCTCAGCAGCTCTGGGCCTGGACCAGGAAAGAGGATAAGGGCCTATTGTTTGTCCCTGGGGCCTGAATGGCACTTTGTTTTCCTCCTTCAGCTCTAGCCAAGTGGCTTTACTGTGGCTGCGGGTGCTGGTATTACAGTCTCATCTCAAAGAAGAAATCCATTCCCAGCAGACCTCATGCTGCCTACTGAATATTATGGGCTTTGAGCCAACTAGAGGCCTTGTGTTGGTGGCTGCTGGGTAAGGGCCCATTATAGGGCCAAGAGAAAGCATCTTCACTATCAAGTGCCTGGAGCTATTAACACTGAACCTGGGTCTAGGTGAGAGAAGTATTTGCAGGGAGGGCATTTGAGGCCTGGTAGATGGACCAAGCTGGGGGCAAAGGCAGGAGATATGGGCTGTGCTTCCCCTTCCCTCCCTGTCCTCCTACCCTTTGTCCCTAGCCAGGCACTGTCATGCTGGTCCTCTAGTTGGAGGTACCTGTTTTGACTGGAGGTCAAAAGAAGAGAGAGGTTGCGCAAAGTAGGGTGAGCTGGATCGTGCTGTTGGATTTGGCAATCAGGGAGCAGCCTGTTCAGCCGGCTCTATGCTTGAACACCCGTCCTGCAGGTGCACATCAGCTCCCACCTGGCCCTGAGAGTCACACAACAGAGCTGGCTGTTTGCTTTATTCACTACTCCAGGACAGTAGGGAGTGCTCTTCTCACCCAGTGGTTCTTAGAGGGCTCCCCCGGCCCTTGCAGGTCCTTAAGCCCAGTTGAAGGGAGTCTTCAGGGCAGAACAATTTTCCTAACAATACTGACACATTAATTTTCTTTTCACCAATGATGTAAAATTAGGGGAGGCGAAACTACCGACACTTCTGCAGGAATCAGGCTACATATAGACTGTCCCGCCATCCCAGACCCTTGCCCTCCACTTCATTTAAATTAGCCTTAAGGAAGCAGTGAAGAAGCAGATTCATTTAATCAACATACGTGCTGTGCTTGGACACATATTCTTACCTTTCTGTGTGATAAAATGGGAACTAAGCATTCTTTTGCCAGCCATGGGGATTGTGTGGGAAGAGCGCTCATCCGGACCTATAAGTTGCACATTGAACTTGATGGGTTTTTAGAATGCACTGATGTAAAACTGTGGTTATGACTGTGGTTACACAGATTTGAATGCTTTCTAAATTTTTTTTTCCAAAAGTGAATGTTGATGAGTCTGTTGCTTCAAAGGAAACAGCTAACAATATTTGTGGCCTGTGGTGAAGTTAGAACTTGCAAGAACAAATTAGAGTTTGTCCTGAGCTGGATGCCTTTAAAATACCTAAAGGCTCTTCTGATGACATTGGCCTTGGTGGTGATATTATACAGGTGGCATTCTGTTAATTCATTTCAGTCTGTACTGTGTTCCCGTCTAGGAGAGCGGCATAATTCAGGGAGCCAGTATTTTCCGGATGACCAGCACATGAGATTACAAAATCATGTTGAGCAAAAAGACCCATTTAAAAACTGAGACAGGCCAGTGAATTTTAAAGTCATAGAGTAGGAAAAGTTCATGAGGTTTGAGATTTCCTGTCACAGTGAACTGCTTGTCTGTTGAGTTTGGATGTAATGTCAAGGGAAGTGACCTCAGTCATCAAGAGGTTATTAAAATATTTCTCTTTTGCAACTACATTTCCGGGTGAGTCTAAATTTTCCTCATAATCAACGTCACAGTAGATTAAACCACAAGCACACATGTGATAGGTGCTGGGGATTGAATGCAGGACTTCACACAAGTTAAGTAAGTGCCCAATCTTCATTAAAATTTTGGTAAATTTTTTTTGTGGTGCTGGGGGTATAACCCAGGGCCTCATGTATGCTAGGTAAGTGCTATACCATAAAATTAAACTAAAACCCTAAAATTTCTTTCTTTTTTTAAACAGCTTTATTGATATGTAATTCATATAAAATTTACTCTGTCTCTCTCTCTGACTGTTTTTTGAGACTAGGTTAGAATCAGGATTGTCCAGGGAATGTGCATTTTAGTCTTAGCTATCTATTTTTTTGAGGATGGTCTCACTCTGTATATCAAACTGACCTGGAACTCACTATGAAACTCAGGCTGGCCTCAGATTTGTGGCAATTTTTCTGCCCCAACCTCCTGAGTTGTGTGATTGTGGGCATGAGCTACCATACACAGCCCTTCCATCCTCTTTTGATACAAGACTTCGTTATGTTGTGCAGGCTGACTGATCTTGAACTCAAGAGCTCAAGTGATCACCTGTCCAGTCTCCCAAGCGGCCGGACTGTAGGCTCAAGCCACTGTGTCTGGCTGAATTCACCCACCCCTCTGGTTTTGAGCCTTGAACTTGCCATCCCACGTCTCTGTCTTCCAGGTGCTGTTAGTACAGACTTGACTGGCAAAATTCAAAAGTGTGTAATTCAGTAGTTTAAAAGTCAGTGGTTTTATATTTTTACAGGGTTGTGCAGCCATCTTCACTATCTAATTTTAGAATATTCTTATCACCCACAAGGAAACCCTGTGCCCATTAGCAGTCACTCGCTGTTCATCTCCCTTCCCAGCTCCTGACAGCTAGTATGTACTTTGTGTCCCTGGACTTTCCCATCTGGACACTTCATTTAAATGGTGTATTACTTGTGCCTCTTTGTGTCTGGCTTCTTTCACATAGGTTGTTCTTAGGGTTCATCCACTTTGTAACAATAAAGTTTGTAAAATTTTGTAAACAAAAATTGCCTATTATGAACAATGCTGTTAAGATCATTTGTATACAAGTTTTGGGGTGGACTTATATTTTCTGATAGCTTGTGTGATAGAATTGCTGGCTCACACAATTAACTGCTTCATTGAGGAGCTACCAGACTCTTTCCTAAATGGCTATGCCATTTCATCCCCCCCTCACCAGTGCAGAAGAGTTCCAATCTTTCCAGGTCTCACCACCACTTACTGCCTGTATCTTTACCACACTGATGACTGTGAAGTGGCCTCTCGATTTGTTTGATTTATGTCTCCCCTGTGGCTAGGGATGTGGAGCATCCTTGTATGTGTTTATTGGCCATTTGTATATATCATTCAAAGAAGTATCTATGGAGATCAGCATGGCACTGATCTGTAGATCAGTTTAGGGTGTGTCTCTATAGTCTTCTGTGAACACAAGCATGTTTCCTTTGGTTCAGTCCTTTCATTTCTTTCTTCCTTTCTTCCTTCCTTCCTTTCTTTCTTTCTTTCTTTCTTTCTTTCTTTATTTATTTATTTATTTATTTATTTATTTATTTTCTGGAGCTGAGGACTGAACCCAGGGCCTTGCGCTTGCTAGGCAAGCACTCTACCATTGAGCTAAATCCCAACCCCAGACCTTTCATTTCTTTAAATGCGTTATTGTAGTTTGCAGTGTGTAAGTCTTCTTTTGGTGAGTCTATTCCTCAGTACTGTATTGTATTTGTGTTACTCTCTGTTTAGATTTCACTTGTGCTGTTTAACCTCCTCCTTACTTTGACTCCTTCTTAGCTAGCGTGAGGACAGGACTGGGTCTCCATAAGGCCTAGTACCTTGTAGTATGATGCCTCAAAGTAAGTAGTCCAGAATTTATTTTTTGTTTCAAATAATTCTATGAAGAAGCCACTTTTCAAGCCAGAAGGTGGGGGCACACACCTTTCATCCCAGCACCCGGGAGGTAGAGACAGGCAGATCTCTGTGAGTTTAGCGCCAGCCTGCTCTACAGAGTGAGTTCCAGGACAGCCAGGGCTGTTAGTCAGAGAAACCCTGTCTTGAAAAAAAACAAAACCACCTTTTATCTAACGATGCTCAGGATGGTGGGGTGCCTTTCCTTGAGACAGAGTTCTGGCTGATGGAGCAGATGGAGAATAGAATTTTTGATTTCACAGCCACTGCTCCCTCCAGCCATCACCCGACGTAGGATTGTTAGTCTAGTCTTAGACCCCTGGGGCCTGTGTCTAGGTCTCTGTCTCTTATACATTGTAGCCCCAAGGCATGATAGAATGGCTGATATCACAAAGACTGGCAGTTGGGGCGGGTCACTGTGCTGGGCATCTGTAATGTGCCACTCTCCCAGATATTGCAGAAAACACCTACATTGAGGAGTTCTTGTAGCAACTCCATAAGGTTATTTGATTGTTTTGCTTCTATAGCTCAGGAAACTAAGGCTCAGCAGGTGACAAAATTCCCAAGTTGGCCAGGCAGTGGTGGCAGGTGGATCTTTCTGAGTTCAAGGCCAGCCTGGTCTACAAAGCAAGTTCCAGGACAGCCAGGGATATACAGAGAAACCCTGTCTTAAAAAGCCAAAAGGGGCTGGGCGGTGGTGGCGCATGCCTTTAATCCCAGCACTTGGGAGGCAGAGCCAGGCGGATCTCTGTGAGTTCGAGGCCAGCCTGGGCTACCAAATGAGTTCCAGGAAAGGCGCAAAGCTACATAGAGAAACCCTGTCTCGAAAAACCAAAAAAAAAAACCAAAAAAAAAAAAAAAAAAAAAAAAAAAAAAAAAGCCAAAAGGAAAAAACAAAAAAAAAAAAAAGAAAGAAAAGAAAAGAAAAAGAAAAGAAATTCTGAAGTTGAAGAGCAATTTAAGCATTGAACTTGTATTAGTCAGGGCTCTCTAGAACAGTGGTTTTCAACCTTCCTTTAATACAGTTCCTTTTGTTGTGCTGACCCCCAACCATAAAATGATTTTAGTTGCTACTTCATAACTGTACTTTTGCTACTGTTATGAATCATAATGTAAATATTTTTGGAGGTAGAGTTGCCAAATGAGTTGTGACCTACAGGTTGAGAACAGATGCTCTAGAGGAACAGAACTGATAGAATGAATATATATGTATTAGAGTGGCTTGGCAACAATGGCTATGTACCAATGGGAAGTCCAAGAATCCAGTAGCTCAGTTCATGAGGCTGGATGTCCCAGCTGGTCTTCAGTATATGCCAGAATCCTGAGGAAGTAGGCTTTAATGCCAGTGAAGGAATGGACTTACCAGTGAGAGTGAGGGCAAGCAGGCAAAGAGAGAGCTTTCTATAGACTGCCACCAGAAGGTGTGGCCCAGATTAAAGGTGTATCTTCTCGTCTCAAAAGATCCAGATTAAAGGTGAATTCCCACTTCAAATGATTTAATCCCAGCACTTGGGAGGCAGAGGCAGGCAGATCTCTGAGTTCCAGGCCATCCTGGTCTACAGAGTGAGTTCCAGGACAGCCAGGGCTATACAGAGAAACCCTGTCTTGAAAAACCAAAAAGAAAAGGAAAGAAGAAAAATATCTCACAGGTGGGGCCAGCTGATTGGGTTTTAGTTAATTCCAGATGTAGTCAAGTTGATAACCAAGAAACAGCCATCGCCAGAACTGCATACAGTTCAGACAATTCCAAAGCTCAGGCTGTGGTGCTAGGAGAGGGGATCCATATAAGTGGTCTTCAGGAGGCAGGCAGGCAGGCAGGGTTGAAGGATATGGAGAGGCTCTGTCAGCACTGGCTGGGTTGGATCAATCTAGAAGCCTTTGCTCCTTGGCCTAGAACAATCACTGCTTATCTAGAGGCCCCCTTCTTCGGATAGTGACACAGCAGAGGCCTGGAAGCCTCAGCCCAGTGACCCCCATTGCCCTGTGGTAGTGGGCTTGGCAAATGTCCCTGTGGTGATAAGCTGGGGGTGGAGTGGCCCTGTGGTGCTGGGCTCTGGTAGTAGACACTCTTTTGCCATTTGCAGGGCTTGCCTCTCTCAGCACATGGTGAATTTGTTAAGTGTGGAGATCTTTGCTTTCTGTTTCTCCAAAGCACATAATGTCATTTCTGCTCTGTAGTGGGGTCTTCCACACAAGTTCTGTAAAAGAAATTCTCCCTGTCTTCTACACAGAAGTCACCCAAGTTCAGTGCCTCTTGGCTGGATTGGGGCGATGGGGTAGGCAAAGAGCATTGTCAGTAGAGGGTCCGGCTGCCCTGGTAGAATGAGCAGCTTTTATAAGATGGGCCTGACCTGGAATGAGGACAGGAAGGCTGGGGACAACTACAACCTCTGTCTCTTGTCAGTGTTCCCATTGCTGGAGCTGAGCTGGGAATGTCTCATCCCTCACTCAGAATCTCGAACATCTGAGCAAACCACTTGCTGAGCAGCAGGGAATGACCTGGCCTCCCTTTTATGGAGCCAAACATATCCCTTTCTGTTTTTTTCAGAAATGAAGAAACAGACAAAAATCCCCAACTACCTGAACTGTCTGTCTTCTGTATCCACGGCTTCTTCATTTAAGGGATCAAAAATATTGGGGAGTATGTTAATGTTGGTGCTGGGGTGTAGTATGTTGTTAGTCCTGTGTTGGTTGCTGCACACACAGACTTTTTTGTTGTTATTATTTCCTAAACAATACAGTATGACAACTATTTGCATAACATTTGCCTGGTGTCAGGTATGAGTCATAGAGATGGTTTGCGTGTATGGAAGGTGGCCAGGGAGTCACAGGCGTGAAGCACATAATTTTTTACAACTAGGTTTTGGTATCTGAAACAGTCTTGGAATCAGTCCTGTTTTGGATGATTACAGTATGTTGGTGTTTTGGGGGTATTTCACAGTTGGGAAAAAAAATTTATTTATTTGCATGTGTGCATGTGCCTTTATGAGTTTGTGTACCACGTGAGTGTAGGTGCTCACAGAAGCCAGAAGAGGGCATTGGATCCTCTGGAATTGTGCTATGAGTCACTTGGTGCAGTTTTGGGGCTGGAACCTTGGTTCTCTCTAAAAACACTAAGTGCTCTTCACTGCTGAGGCTTCCCTCCAGCCCCATATTATTTTGGTGGGTGGGGAAATGCTAGATTTTATGCATCAAAATTGAAAACGACGGAATGGGTGTTGGGCCCTTTCTTCCCTTCCAGCCTGGTGTGCATAGCTTGGTCCATCTGCCACTAGAACTCTAATATCAGCCAGGCCGAGCCTAAGCATTGTCAGTATCCCCAGAGCATCCTGGGAAAGGGATATCTCCTTCCTGCCTGAGGCCTATTTCCAACCCAGAGAGACTCACCCTAGAGCTAGTTCCTTTTCCCAGAGAGATTGAGAGAATCAAGACCTTTAGATTTGGACGGCAGGTAAAACTAATGTTTTATGCTCATGAGGTTCTCAACTCTTCCCTCAGTGCAATGGGGTAATGTCCCATCCTATATTGCCCATGGTATGAGAATGAGAATGTTGATGTAATGTATCTAAATGAATTCTCAAGAGAGTGGTCAGGATCTCTTGTAGAAGTGTCTCCTCAGCCATTTGTGGTCTGGCTTTGCTCCTGGGTGGTGCTCAGGCTCCAGGTGACCAGACCTTCCAGCTCTGCATCCACCCGGTGACTCACCTCCAGCAGCAATTGTCACAGGCCGGAGCAGCATTAGGAGCAGGGCTACTGTGGCTTCTCAGTGGAGCTTTCTAGATGTTCCTCTCATCTCATCTTCCCGGCTCAGCTCTGGTTTGAGTGACTAGGCTCACCTTGCAGAATCAATGCTTACTTGGCTTTGTCAAGATTTCTTAGTGGAAGCACTCTTCCTTGGTGGACAGGAAGGGAATCGGAGCTGATATTATTAGTTCTAACAAAAAGATGGGAAGAGGTGGAGGCTTGACACTACCAGGCAAGTCCTGAGGGTTCAGCTTCCACTGGCTCTTCGGGAGATTGGCATCCAGAGTGTGCCACCTAGGATCCTGGCCCGGCTCAGGGCAACCTTTTTTTTTATCAGCAGTTTCTCTGGACGTGACCCGAACCAGGCAGGAGCCCTGTTTGAGCACTTGCCCTTCTGTTCAGGAGGCCCCACAAAAAGAGAACAGTGGATGTTGACTCTGCTGCTGCCCCAAGTAACCTTGTCAAAGCTCAGCTGGGTGCTTTGTTTTTTGTGATGGCTACATGCCTAGTGGGAGGAGTCCTTCTGTCCTCCTGAGTGGTCTTGGGGTCAATACCACAAAGGCAATCTTTGTAGCATGTAGCATTTAAAAGGCTACTTGTTAATGAAATCTGGTACAAGCTCACAGGCCTCAGGTGACGTGGCCTGGTGAGGGATCGTCTCCTGACCCCAATGGGAGAAAGGACCATCAAGTCATCTGTTCCCAGATGGACAACCTGAGGTGACATTTAGTCTCAGCAGGAAAAAGGAAGCTCCTTTTAGACTTTTCTTAGCCTTTTAGCTCTTTCTTAGCCTCCTCTGTGACTTCTCCTGGACCAGCTACCTCATCTCTTTTCTAGCTAGCTTTCCCAGTCCTCCGGCCTTTGAAAGTTCAAATGTCATTGCCCTTTATTCCTCCCACGGAAACCTACTGCCCTATGGCAGCTCTCCTCCACCTGGTTTTGTTTCTGGTTTGAGGCCTCTGTGTGTGCACGAACACACACACACACGCGCACACACACACACACACACACACACACACACACACACACGCACACACACTGTGGCCATTGTTACTCTCCCTTCGGAACAGGAAGCTTTCCAGCAGGAAAAGGAGAGGAGACATTCTGGTGACAGATCTTAGCGATGGGAATTGAGTAAGAGGGTGGACTAGATCATGGCTCAAGGACCGGTGGGAACATCTGTGGTTGGAGATGTCAAAACCCTGCTTTGGACAGAAGGATATAGACTGTAGATCCAAAGCTGTGGGCCAGTCTGCCTTCGTGTAGTGATTGCTGTTGGCGGAAGGCAACAAGGGTCCTTATGGAACTGGCAAAGCTTCTGAAGTCAGGGGAAGGTCTGTTTTCAGTCTAGCTCCAAGTCAGGGCCACCCTGGGCTGTGAGGTGTTGTCTGTGAATAGAGGAGCCTAAGGCCCAGCTTTCTAAGGCATGAGGCCTCCTGGACAGCAGTGAGAGAAAGTGCTGCCACTCACTGCTCCAAGTAGGGTGAGAGAGCTCTCAAATTTGCTTGGGAGGAAACCTTTCCCTCAGTTCAGGAGGAGGAGGAGGAGGAGGAGAGCTGATAAGGCCCCATGGCTTCTGACTCTTTATCTAAACTGCAAACAGCCCAGATGCCTGCCAAGTCATGGGGTAGCGACTCAGGAGGTGGGAGGCTATGTGTGTGCATGTGTGTTCAGGAGGCAGATGAGGGTGGGGTGGAGGCCAGCGTGCCTTAGTTGTTTTCCTCTGTCTGTCCCCAACCCCTCCATCAACTTTCTAGGGACTGTATCTTTTCTCAGTGTGGGCTAGATGGGACATGAGTTGTACTCCTATGGCTTTGTTCTCTGTTCAGGAAACCTATCATTAGCAAGGGGGTCTGAGGCAAAGATATAGTCTGTTTTAATCTGAATTAATCTGGAATGATCATTTGTTTGTTTTCCCCTGGATACTGAGACTTGAACCAGTGACCTCATGCATGTTGGTTAAGTGCTTTGTCACTGAGCTACATCCTCCAGCCGGAATGATCCTGATGAGAATGAAATGTCAGTTTCCTAAGGGGCCTCCTTTCGGAACAGTTTGTTTCCAGTCCTAACAGGCCTCAGGTTTTGTGAAACGCTTTCAAGATGGAATGAATGAATTCTTCTTCCCCACTTTTGCGCCTGTCATTCCCTTAACCCTGTGTAGCTTCTGCTGGTGCCCCGGGGCCTCTCACCACTTACCGTCCACCACCAGCTGCCCTTTCTGTGTTCCCATTACCTAGGAATCCCGCTACCTGCCTCAGCTCTTTTTTTTTTTTTTTTTCTTTTTGAGCTTTGCCTGGTGACATTCCAGCAGTATTCATTTGCCCCTCCTCAGCCCACCTGGTTTGTTCATGCTGTGGTTTCTCCATGTGGCATTTCTGCATCCCATCCCTGGCCTTTGCTGTTCCAGGGAAGGTTTGGGTTTTGTTTGTTTGTTTGTTTTGTTTTTTTGAGACGAGAGCAGCTGGCAGAGACAAGCTGTGAAGGGCCTGAGTACTGTTTTAATAGAGAAAGAACGGTTGTGGGGCGAGAGCTCATGGCTCCTTTCCAGCTTGCCAAGAGCCAACTGTCTGTCATGGTTTTGCCTGTCACCTCTATGCTGATCCCCAGTCACTGTGGCACCCCTTCTTACTGAGCTGATGGTCTTTCCAAGTCTGGCCCCAGCCTGGAAATCAAGCTTTATTTGATGTGATTGATTATTAGTTGGTAGCATGTTTTACATCCCTGCCAAGTGCAGTTTATGTAGATTCTCATATTTAATCTTCCCAATGAATATCTGAGGTTGAATTATTTCTATTTTCAGTTTCAGGCAAGTGAGTCTCCCCCCCAACCCGTTTATAAACACTGGGGTGGGGATTAGGGTTTGCTGGACCCTGACCTGAGGCACAGCCTCTGCAACAGGAGCTGTTGGGGGGTTGTTTTCTCACTCTGGTGCACGCGCTGAGCACGCTGAGCACGTGTTAGTGCTCTGTGAGCCACGGTTCTCTGCATCGGCCTCCCTCTGTGACCTTTCACCCTCCTCAGCTGCACCACAGCTTCTTCAGCTCTTGCTCCTTCTTCCGCAGTGGTAAGGAGGACTTTCTCATGTACAAGTTGTTTCAAACGTCTGACCATTGAGACTCTAAGTTTCTTGGAGACAGAGGCCATGCTTACTCTATCCCAAGTGTGATATTAGCAAAAGGCTCAATAAGGTGGCTTTGATCACATGGAATCTAGTCATCCTTTGAGTATGAATTATCATTTACAGTTGATGAAGAAACAAGACAAAGAGCCAGCAGGTGGTTTGAGATTTAATTTAGGCCTGGATTTGGTTCCTAGCTTGGGGATAAGGGTGATAGACAGACATGGACAGAAAAGGTGGGCGAGTGCGCAGTGGTGGTGCCTACCTTTAATCTCAACACTCAGAGGCAAAGGCAGGTGGTTGAGTTCTATGAGTTGAGTTCCAGGACAGCTAGGGCTGTTACAAAAAGAAACCTTGTTTTTAAACAACAACAACAACAAAACAAAACCCAAACCAACAAACAAAAAAACCCAAGAAAAGAAAAGATGGGACAACATCACAAACAGCAGGTTTATGAGAAAATGCTCAACATCAGTATTCACCAAGGAAATGTAAAAGACACCTCTACTCTCAAGAAAGTTCTATCAAAGGGACAAATGAAGCTGGTCGTGTAGCAACATGCCTGTAATCCCAGCACTTTGGAGGTAGAGGCAGGAGGATCTGGAGTTCAAGGCCAGCCTTTACCACATAGAGAGTTCTAGGAGTAATGGTGTCCACTACCAAGCCCACCTAGCTCTTTATTTATTTGTTTATTTATTCTTTAAATTTATTACATTTTATTTTATGTTTATTGGTATTTTTCCTGCATGTATATCTGAGGATGTCTGATCTTGGAGTTACAGACAGTTGTGAGCTACCATGTGTGCTGGGAATTGAACCCAGGTCCTCTGGAAGAGCAGTCAGTGCTCTTAACTGCTGAGCCATCTCTCCAGCCTCTAGTACTTTATTTTTTTTTAACTATTGCAAATTTTTGGTAAAATTTTAAGATTTTTTTTCCATGTTGACCTCAGAATTTAAAAAAAATATTAAAACTGTGTATATTAAATGCATAAGAATAATCAATGCATATACATACAATACAATGCAAATTTTTTTCTTTTCTCTTTTTTTTGGGGGGGGGGCGTTACTGTGTACTAAACTCAGAGCCTTACATGCATCAGGCAGGTGCTGTACCATTGAGTTATAACCTCTACCACTGTCATATACAAATCCAGTGACATGTATCTACCTCCTCATGCATTTCTCATCTCTTTAAGGTAAAAACACTGAAAGTCCTTTCTAGATCTTTGGAATATTCAATGCTAAATTGTACTGCTGTAGCCACACCGTTCTGGAACCACACAAGAATGCTTTTCTCTACTCCAGTGTAGCCCAGTGCCCACTGACATCTCTCCAGCCCTCCCTACTGCTTTCATCAGCCTCTGGAAGTCTCAACTTCCAGGAAGTCAATTTTTCACCAGTATAGACTAGTCTTTTTGTGCTAGTTTATTTCATATAGCATAATGTTCCCAGTTCTATGTTGTCACAAATGACAGGATTTCATGACTTTTTATGGCTGAATAATCTTCTACTATGTGTATGTAGCGCTGTTTTTAATCACATTTCTCCACTGACAGACACCTAGGTTGTTTCCATGTCTTGGCTACTATGAAGAATGCTGCAGTAAACATGGAGTGCAGCTGCCTCTTATGGTTTCATTTTGGCTTGTATCCAGTAGTGAGAGTGCCGGTTCATACCGTAGTTCTTTTTTTGTTTGTTTATTTTGTTTTTCTGAGACAGGGTATTGCAATGTAGTTCTGACTGCTCTGGAGCTTGCCCAAGCTGTCCTCAAACGCAGAGATCTTCTTACCTCTGCCTCCTGAGTGCTGGAACTAAATGTATATGCCAGTGTGACTCACCATGGTTCTCTCTCTCTCTCTCTCTCTCTCTCTCTCTCTTTTAAAAAGATTTATTTTATGTATATTGTGTTCTAGCTGCATGTATACCTGCAGGCCAGAAGAGGGCACCAGATCTCATTATGGATGGTTGTGAGCCCCCATGTGGTTGCTGGGAATTGAACTCAGGACCTCTGGAAGAGCAGTCGGTGCTCTTAACCTCTGAGCCATCTCTCCAGCCCTGTAGTTCTCTTTTTAGTATTTTAAAGCCTCCAACACTGTTTTTCCTTGTCACTGCACTAGTTGACATCCTCAGCAACGTGTGAAGGGTCCCCTCTTCCCACATCCTTTACCAACACTTCTTGTTTTTGTTTTAGTTTTGTTGCTCTTTTTTTTTTTCTTCCCAGTAGGGTCTCATGTAGTAGCATTTGGGAGGCAGAGGCAGGTGGATCTCTGAGTTCCAGGACAGTCTGATCTATAGAGTGAGTTCCAGGACAGCCAGAAACATGTCCTAAAAAACAAAAACAAACAACAACAACAAAAGCTGGGCCTTTTTATGCTCAGCTGGAGAGATTGTTAGCTGGTAGGAGCACTTTCTGAATCCTGGGTCTAGAAGGGGAAAGAGCTGATTCCCTGAGTTTACTTCCTGTTCTCTATTAGCCATTGCCCTGGCTCACTGGCCTGTAGATCTTACAGCATGGGAAGACACTGGCTCCAGGAGAACATTTGCATTTTAATTCGAATTTATTTTGGTTCAATTAAGTATGTTTGGAACCTACACCATAGGCAGGCACCAGGCCAGGTTCTTTGGGTGGGAAAACAGGGGCTCTGACATTGAATGGAAGTAATGATTCTGAAGTTTGCTACTTTCTGTGGGTCCCTCTGAGCCTCATTTTTTTATCTGTAAAATTTGGGTTGATTATATCCCCATGGGATTATGGGGAAAATTTAATGAGCTAAAAGATGCCTGGCATAGAGAAGGCAGGAAATGAAAGTTCTTCTGCTGTGCCCCTGGAGCTAGCTGTGTATGCCACATTTACATGACAAAGATGGGGCAGCCGGGGGTGGGTGGGCAGCAGATTCCTTATCCTGCAGACCGGGTCCAGGAGGCCTAAGTTCTCAGAGAACCAAACCCTTACCGATACACTGCATTTTAGTACGTCAGGCAGAGCAGAATCAACAACAATAACTGATAGAGCAAAACTTATGTATGTGAGCAGCCCTTCTGCCTCTGCCTCCCAAGGGCTGGAAGTCTCTCTCTCTCTCTCTCTCTCTCTCTCTCTCTCTCTCTCTCTCTCTCTCTCTCTCACACACACACACACACACACACACACACTTCAAAAGCTCTCACTGTACTCACCCTTCTTGTGCTGCTGTGAGATGACACAGACTTAGTGAAGCAAGCCACTTACCCTAGTACCTGGCCCTGATTTTGCAGTTTGAGGTGCAGCTGCAAAACTTTCTTGAATTTCTTTTTTCTTCATTGTTTCACAAATAGAATCTTTCTTGCCAAAGATCTTAGCAATTTCAGCCTATGATTTTTTTTTCTTAATAAGTCAAGAACTGTCACTTAAAGGAAGCATATTGTGGCCTCTCACTGCCCTCGTACTTGGGGCCATTGTTAAGTAAATGAGCGTTGCCTGAACAAAAGTACCGTGCTACTGGAACAGTCTTTGATAATTTAGACTGCCAAGTGACTAGCAGGCGGGTAGCATGGATTTGCTGAACAAAGGGATGATTCAAGTCTACTCAGGGCCAACAGGACCAAGAGAAATCTCATATTACCCAGAATGCACTGATTAATAACTTAAGAATTGCCAGTCGGTAGTGGCGCACACCCTTAATCCTGGTGCTCAGGAGGCAAAGGCAGGTGGATCTCTGAGTTTGAGGCCAGCCTGGTCTACAGAGTGAGTTCCAGGGCAGTCAGGGCTACACAGAGAAACCCTGCCTCAAAACAAACAAAACTAAATAAATAAATAGCTGGAGAGATGGCTCAGCATTTGTTAAGCGTGTGTATTGATTTTGCACAAGATCCAAGTCTGTTCCTGTCATCCACCTCTGGCAGTCACAACTACCTGCAACTGTAGCCTCTGGGTGATCAGATGCCAGAGCATCTTCAGGGACTTCATTTATGTGCACATGCCCACAAATACCTACTCTCTTACTGTCCCTTGTTGGAGTAGGCCCACCCACAGCAGCTTCGGGGAAAGTGGTCAGTCCTAGTCTTACTGCATTCATTTATTAAGAGACATGGGTTTGCTATGTTGCCCATGCTGGCCTCCCTAGTTTCCCCTGCCACCGTGTGTGTGTGTGTGTGTGTGTGTGTGTGTGTGTGTGTGTGTGTGCCGCGCGCGCGCGCGCGCTTGTGTGTGTGACAGAGAGAGAGACAGAGACACACACAGAGACAGAGACAGAAGCCTGGAACTTACTATGTGGACCAGGTTGGCCTAGAACTCACAGAGATCACTTCTGCCTTCCCAAGTGCTGGTATCAAAGCCCTGTAGCCCTGTATCACCACATCTGGCACCCTTCTGCCTCCAGTTTTCCTCTCTCTCTCTCTCTCTCTCTCTCTCTCTCTCTCTCTCTCTCTCTCTTCTCTTTTCTTCCTTCCTTTCTTCCTTCCTTCCTTCCTCCCTCCCTCCCTCCCTCCCTCCCTCCCTCCCTCCCTCCCTTCCTTCCTTCCTTCCTTTTTCCCCCAGACAGGGACTCACTATATAACTCTGACTGTCCTGTCCTGGAACTCACTCTGTAGCCCAGGCTGGCCTCAAACTCACAGAGATCCACCTGTCTGCCTCCTGAGCACCAAGATTAAAGGCATGCGCCAACTAACCCAGGATGCCTCTGGTTTCTTAATCATTCCTCTAAGCCTCCTGTGTGCTGGGATAGACAGGTGTGTACTGCCACAACTAGCTTACTTTTTATCTTTGTTGTTTTACTTTCATACATGATCTGTAGTTAGATGGAGAGGGACATTCCAGGTTGGAAGTTATTTGGGAAATCCAAACCTTTCTGATATATGATTGCTCTGCCCGCCTCAGCACCTCTTGATGTGTGTGTATTTATAAGGCTCCCAGCCGGTTCCTCTCTGTCTACCCTGGGAATTCCTTGAATTATTACTATGTTTTCTCTTTATTTCACCATTCTTTCTTTCTGAAACTCATGTTATCTAGCTTTTGGATCTCTTGAACTGACCCTCATTTTACCCTGTTTCTGGCTTATGTACACTTTCTTTGTCTTTTTGCTTTTTAGTTTCTAGATTTCCTTTCATCTTAGCATCCCAACCCTTCTATTGATGTTTTTGTTTGTTTCCAACATACTTTTAATTTCCTAGTGCCCTTTTCCCTGAGTAGTTCTTTAAGAACACATGTATAATACCCCATTGTTTCAGGGATATGCTCTTATTATTTCCCTGAGGATTTTAATGATGTGTTTTTTCTTCTCCCTGCATAGTCTACTGCCTCTAAATTGCTTTTTTTCCCCTGCAACTTTCTTTCCATCTCTGTCTTTTTTGAACAAACCAACCCAGTGATCTTAGCTTGCCTGTATGTTTTAGGAGTGGGGGATTCAAAAACTGCCTGAGTCCAGAGTGCAGGGGACTGTTTTGTCTTACAGTAGGTGACAGGGTGGGCTGTTTGTGGGGGTCTTACATCCAGAAGTCTTTGCTCCTCTCTTACTGGTATTCTAGAAATGGTATGCAGTATGGAGCAGGATAAGTCATTTACCCCCAGCCCCCAGCCCCATTTTTATAAGATTTTCAGTCCCTCCACTATACCTTATGTCCCAACTCTAGTTCAGAGACTCCTTTATCTGTCCAGAGGGTGAGTTCTCTTCTCCCTGGGGTGATTAAGAGAGTGTAGCTGCCTAACTGTTGGTTGGCTTTTACTCTATCCCATTGTTTGACATCTGCTTCTCCCCTGGCCTTCATGGAGTATGGGGTGGGTGGGGTAATCAGATTTTGGGGCTTTGAGGTCCATGAACCTGACCTGTGTTCTAGCCTTCCTGATCACGTTACTGGTATCACCTCTCCTGTTATCTCTGTCTTTAAGAAAATCTGCTAGTTACAGTGGTGAATGCCTATAATTTCAGGAGGATGGGGTGGGGAAGAAGATCTCAAATTTGAAGCCATCTTGGATTACATAGTAAGACTTTGTCTAAAAACCAAAAGTCTCTTTCCTGAATTGTGTTGGGACTTCTGGAGGGAGAAGCATTGGAACACATAACTCAGACCCCAACAACAGTCATGCAACAGGGAATGGAGGGCGTTCCAAATTGGGACCATCTAGAGCGAAAGAAGATAGTGATTAAAAAAACAACAACAAACCATAGAGTAAAGATGCAGGTGGGCTGGATGTACAGGATCCAGAAAGTGGAAGGATGGTGGAGACAGCCTGGAAAGCAGGTTTGTGTCATTGTGAGCATAACCCAGAACTGCCAGAAGGACATCTTACCCATTATTGGCTCCTGGGTTGATGGTTACAAGGATTTTATAATAGTTCAGGTCATCCGAAGAGGATAATGCAGGGAGGCTTTCAGATATCGAAGGCAAGAAGATTGTGAGGTACTCAAGAGGTGAAACCAATAGTATTTCTGGAGTAGATGATGGGTGAGTGGAGGGAAGGGCTGAAGGTGGTGTCAAAATTCAGTCCTTGAGATGGTGTTGAGAAAGACCAGAGGGGCGTTTGGCCTGGCTTTATGTACATGTAGGGACATGATGAAGGAGATGAAGGGAAGGCAAGTTCAGCTACAAAATGGATAGATGTTTGTACATCAAGAAGCTATAATTTTAAGTCCCATACTTCAACTTGCAAAATCCTGTGGTTGGGAGGGAGCTGTCAAGGGTAGAACGAGGAAGCTAGTCTTTTAGAAGACAGAAGGACAGTTTTCAAGTTGTTAGAAATGATCATCAAAGCATTTTTATTTTGTGACACTCTCAGGCTAATTAGCACTGCCAGTGGCTTCTGGGTACCGAACACATCTACTCATTGACGGAGGGCCTGTTTCCCACCTTCTTTAGCTCAGTGCCTGTTTTGACTGAATCAAACCCTTTGTGTTCTAGGCTCTTAAATAGAGAAAGGAATTTCTTCGTGTGAATTCAGTAGTTAAAAGGAAAGCAGAGAAGGGGCTGTGTTCATTGGCCTGGCCCACTGTGGAGGTGTTCAGTCAGTGGTAGATAGGGGAGGTGAAGAAAGGGCTCTGATGAGAGCGTTTGCTGATTCCTAGGGAATAAATATACCAGCTGTGGCCACTCTCCAGCTACTGACATGATGCCATTGAACATGGAGCCAGAAAGCAGCAGCCGTCAGGTGGGCCGGTGAGATGAGCAAGGCAGGCCCTGGCTCCCATTGGGAGCTGGTGGTACCAGCAGGACTTGTCTTTGAGATGGTCTGACTTTCCTGAGCAAGGCTTCTCCCTGCTGCAGCCCCAGCCTCTCTGACAAGCCTCTGCTTTCTTCCTCCCCCTTCCTGCCTCATGCTACCTTGGCAGCACCCACAGATCCAGCATTCACACTCAGCAGTACTCCAAATACAAAGAGCCAAGTGAAGGCTGACTGTGTGACAGGCAGTGGCCTAGGCACCCTACATGCTTCAGCTCATTTGATCCCTCTTAACCAACCCCAGAGGTAATTACTATTAACTCATACTTTATAGGTGAAAAATTGAGGCTCAGAGGTGAAGCAGCTTCCTCAGAGTCTATGGAGCTGATTTCAACCCAGGCAGCCTGACTCCCCAGGCTTAGGCACTGGGTTTGCCCTGTCGTGTTTCTAGCTGGGAGTTCTCTCCACTAGTTTCTTGCACTGTCCCTGTAGGATCTCAACTCAATGGCTTGTTAGAGTTGCCAGACAAACTATAGGATGCCTAGTTAACTTAAATTGTGACTAAACAACAAATGATTCTGCGGTATAAATATACCTTAAGTGTTGCATGGGGTTTACTTACATTGTAATGTTTTTTGGTGTTTCTCTGAAATTCAGGCCTTTTGTTTTGGCAGTGCTGGGAATGACTGAACCAGGGTCTTGCTGGTAGACAAGTACTCTGTCACTGAGCTACACCCTCAGTCCATTAAAGCCAGATTTCAGCCAAGCAGTTTACATTTTATTTTACTGCCTCTGCTATGGCCCAGCACGTTTGTTTATTTGTTTGTTTGTTTGTTTAAGATGGGGTATCATAAAACCTAGGTTGGTCTTAAACTTGCTAAGTAGCTGAGATTGGCCTTGAATTACTGATCTTCCTGCCTTCCCCTTCCTAGAACTAGGATGGTAAGCATGTAGCATTTGCCTGGAAGATTGGTGAGGTGTTGGGGAGGCCACAGTCATGCTGCCCGTTCTCTGTGGCTCAGTGGTACTGAGCTTCAAACCTCTGATTCTTGGTACATTTTAAACTAGAACAGACCAAGTGTCTGACCCCCAACTCTTACTCTTTGTCTTTAAAGAAAGACTATTAGGCCAGGTGGCGGTGGTGTCGCACGCCTTTAATTCCAGCACTCGGGAGGCAGAGCCAGGCGGATCTCTGTGAGTTCGAGGCCAGCCTGGACTACAGAGCGAAATCCAGGACAGGCTCCAAAGCTACACAGAGAAACCCTGTCTTGAAAAACAAAACAAAAAACAAAAACAAAAAAAGAAAAAAAAGAAAGGAAGGAAGGAAGGAGGAAGGAAGACTATTAGGACCAGGGGTGTATGTGAAAGTGACTTGCCCCTCTAATCCCAACACTTGGGAGGTAGAGGCAGGAGGAACACTGCAAAGTCCATGTTAGTCTGGTCTACATTGCAAGCTCCAGACCAGCTAGGGCTGTGAAGTAAGACCCTGTCTCACAATAACAGCAAGGACGATGACGATGACCACAGCGCTCTACAGAAACATGGCAGAACATAGCCAGAAAAGTGCCGTGTGTCCCTCACCAAGACAAGACGGTGACCTCAGCAGAGGTCTTGTCTGCCATTGGTCTTCGCTTAACACAAGAGTCAGTTGACCTCAACCCATTCCTTTGGAAAGTGAGTTCCTTAAACTCCCTCAGAGGCAAGTGCTGCTGCATCTCTAATCTCAGTTCTTTTGCTGGTCTCCAAGGGCTAGATGTTGTCTTCAAGTTTGATCTCAGTGCGGCTTGTCCTCATTATCCCTGCTCTTGGAGCAACTGTGGCAGGCAGGCAGCTTACATGTCATTAGGAGGCCACGCCGTCTGCTCATGGGTCTGCCTTGGGCTGCTATTCTTTCTGCGCTTTTGGCTGTGCCTCCTGGACAGTGACGCCTGTGCCTTAATCTGGGTGTCAGATTTTTCAAAACTGTGTCAGTCACTGGGTGATGCCCCTGGCCAGATACAGGAATGTTTTACAATTGGAGTGACCCAGAAAACCTAGGCATTGGTTGTTTTGAGGAGGTGTTCTTGCTCAGTTCAAGGCCGACCTTTTACCCAAGCCTGGAACTTGCTCATTTCTTATCTTCTTTCTCCTTCAACTCTTCCTTTCTCCTAATACTTGCTAGACATCTTCCATGCAGGAAGGAGTTGCCACAGAAGTAGTGGAGGATGTCTGGACTAGCATAAACATTTATTACAGCTAGCAAAAAGAAAAAGACAACAGGTCAGTGGAAAAATGGGCAAGGCAGTTCACCAAAGAGAAAACCTCAAAAGATGTCTATGACCTTGAGATCATCTTCGACTTCTCTAATAGAGAACTGACAATGAAGCAAAATAGGAGTTTAGGGTTTAGCTCAGTGACAGTGTGCTTGCCTGGCAAACGTAAGGCCCTGGGTTGAATTCCCAGCACACACCAAAATGAAATGATAAAACTAAAAATATAAACAAAATATCATTTTATACCTACAAAGTTGACAGAAGTCAAAAGTCTGACGTTGTAGGAGTCAGTAATGACTTGCAGGATATACAGGAGTCCTGTTGTATGTACTTCAGTGGTTGTACAAATTGCTAGAACATAGCTGTAGAGAGAGAGTTTGCAATACTGACGTAGAAGATATACCAGTTATCTGATGCAGCAGTTCCAACGATAAGTCTGTTTCTAAGAGAAATTCTTACATTCCTTCGATAGGGGTCAAGGCTTTTCTTTTTTCTTTATAAATTTTCTTTTATTTTATGTGTATAGGTGTTCGACTTCATGTATGTCTGTGTAACACATGCATGTCTATTGCCTGCTGAGGTCGGAAGAGGTGGTATGATTTCCTGGGGCTGGACTTAAAGATGGTTGTGAGCTACCATGTGGGTGCTGGGAATTGAACATGGATCCTCTGGAAGAATAGCTAAGTATTCTTAATGCTGAGCCACTTCTCCAGCCCCAGCTTTAAAAAAAAAAATTTGGTTTCTTTTGAGACAGGGTTTCATGTAGTCCAGGTTGGCCTCAAACTTGTTATGTAGCTGAGGATGGCCTTGAACTTCTGATATCCTGCCGCTCTCTCCTTTTGTGTTGGAATAACACCACCACAGCTGGCCGTTTTTGACATTTTTAATTGATTCTATTATGACTTTCCAATCATTCACAAAAACAGAGCAGTTAGTGTATTGGACTCAGTCTGCCTGTCACCCTAGGTTTAACAATTAGTCTTATCGATCTGTGGGCTGTGGCTTTGGAGCTTTAAGAAGAAGCAAGGATGTGCTGGCATGTCTCAGTCTGTGTGAGGCAGTCTACTGCTGTTAATAGCATAGACACCATGGTGTAAGCAGTGGACTTGGTTCTCACTTCCTAGAGGCTGGCAAGTCCAAGACTAAGGTGTCTATATGGCTTCTTCTTGGTTCCTACATCAATGTTCTTATTACATTCTGGAGCTGTGCCCCAGGACCTTTTCACCTTCCAAAGGTCACACCTGCTAACACCATCGTGCTGAGGTATAGAGTCATCACTTGTGAATGTGGGAGGACAGACAGAAATATTCAGTCAATGAATAGTGAGTGGGTCCTCATTTGATCATGACTCAACTCTTTTATATAGAGCAGTATACAGCCACTGAAATTAACAAATTAACAAGAAAAAAAATGAGAGCTGGGGGATCGTTCAGTGGTTTAATCCCAGCATAAAACAGACAAATGTAATAATAATAATGACAGAACACAGCGCGCGCGCGAGTGTGTGTGTGTGTGTGTGTGTGTGTGCGCGCGCGCGCGCTCTCAGAGATCTGCCTACCTGTATGAGAGATTGTGGAGCTGGAGGTTGACATCAGGATGTCCCCCTCTGTTGCTCTCCACTTTTTTTTTTTTTAGACAGGGCTTTCATTGAACCTGGAATTCACCATTTCAACTAGACTGGATGAGCCCCGGATCTTTCTGTCCCTCCCCACCAAGTGCTGCCATACCTGCCTTTTTATGTGGGTGTTGGGGATCTGAACTCAGGTTCTCATTCTCTCACAGCAAGCACTTTACCCTCCAGGCAGCCTCTAATGCCTTTCCTCAAGAGCCGTCCATCTCGTTTTTGAGACAGCATCTCTCCCTGGCAGCTGAGGCTTGCTGATTAGGCTAGGTGGGCTAAGGAGCCCAGGTCCACTTGTCTCCACCTTCTCAGCGCTTGCATGGAAACTCGCCACCACGTCCAGCTTTTAGACAGGCACAGGAAGTCAAGCCCAGGTTCTCATACTTACATGGCAAACACTTTATCAACCAAGCTTTCTTGATATCCAGTTCTGTGTTGGTTGATTTTTTTTTTCTTATGAAAGATTTAGTTCAACTACCACTCCCCTCAGTCCCAGATATGTACCCCCTTTCTCTTCCTGCAACCTTCCAGCGTGGTTATAGGCATGCTTTTTCATATTTTAAATTATTCAAATCGAGTAGTCACGTCTGGAAGTGTGTGCTATGGTCTAACTCCTCACTGTGTGAGCTGGTGTTGGCAGTTCCTTCCCCATCGGCTCACCTGCCTTTCTTGTTGTCTAGCAGCCACTCCACTGGGACACCTGCGCCTTCCAAGGTCTGTTACTGTGTCAATCTGCAGGTGACTCTGCAGGCTTCTGGGCAGTGGCCTGGCTCACCAGGTGGTGCCCTTTGCTCCTTTTGCTGGCAGCAGGGACTTGGCATGCCTGAGATCTGTATTTTATAAACATCTATTGACCGATTGAGACAAGACAAAAAGATGGAAAGTCAAGGGGACATGGGAAGTGAAAAAGACCTCTCATTCCAGAGGCTGAAGTCTTTCACCAACTGAGAGTCAAAAATTACAGCATAATTTGCTGTTGAGGTGGTCTACATAAACACAATGTTGTTTTTTTGTTTTTTTAAATAGAGGTAGTTCAAATGAGAATGTTAAAATAGTAGTGAACTTAAGGCCTAACTGCATGTGGCAGGGACAGCCTCTCTCCTTTCCTAGCTGTAAACCTGATATTTTCTGAAAATTTCACAAACAAGACTAGAAACTTTCATAAAAATAAAAATTAAAATTAAAGGGCCTTGGAGAGGTGGCTCAGTGGTTAAGAGCACTTGCTGCTCTTGCAGAGGCCCTGAGTTCAATTCCTAGGGCCTACAACTCACAACCATCTGTAACTCTTCCAGGGGATCTGACACCCTCTTCTGTCCTCCAAAGGCACTGCATACACATGGTGTATTTACATGCAGCAAGCACTCATACACATAAACAAATAAAAATAAATAAACCAAGACTAGAAACTCCATTTACAGCAAAAGACATAAGACGTGTCATAACACCTTGTGAAACCCTTAAGGACCATGGTTTTACCTTATCAGATTGTATTACCCTACCCAAAGTACTGAGGAACCAACTTTGAACTCATTACTAAAATGGGAGGAAAAAAAATTTTTAGAAACCTTTTGAATAATGGAGTTTCGGGGTTGGAAAGATAGCTCAGTGGTTAGGAGCACTTGTTGCTTATGCAAGGGACCTGGGTTTAATTCCCAGCACCCACATGGTGGTTTACAACTATCTGTAACTGCAGTTCTATGGAATTCTCTTCTGCCCTCCATGGGGCCAACACACACATGATGCACATACATGCATGTAAGCAAAACACCTATACACATAAATTAAAATGAATAAATCTAGCATGTCTTTAATTCCAGCACTTGGGAGGCAGAGGCAGAAGCAGTGGATCCCTGTGAGCTTGAGGCCAGGTCTACAGAGAGAGTTCCAGGACAGCCAGGGCTACACAGAGAAAACTGTCTCAGAACACCAAACCAACCAACCAATCAATCAATCTAAAAAACAAGAACTATGGGATGTTAAGAACCATACAGTAGGAGGCGTGGCAGTCACTAAGACACTGAGATACATCTCTGTTGAGAAGCTCCCCTCACATTGCAGTGTGTACTGCCCTTCCTCTGTGTTAAAGCCCCATCTTGTTTTTTCTGCTTTCTACCAGCTCATCCTGACATTTCTTCTCTGCAGTGAAGTCAAGAATTCTGGCTTCATCTGAGCAGAATTCTCGGAGAGCAACCACTCCAGCTGCTACAGCTGGAAGCATGGAGTCCTGGCCTATGTCCACTGCCACAGATGTGATGTCTGACTGGGTAGGACATTCAGGTTGAAAGGTCTTCCCTCAGGAAATTGGAGACATTGGTCCAGGAGCCTGCAGCATCCCTGTTGAAGACCGGTTCTATGCAACCTCTTTCCTCCCCGCTCAGAGGTGTTTTCAGGTGCAAGACACCCACATCCTAGAGATACAAGGTCTTAATCTCAATGTCACCTTAAAAGAGGCTCAGTGTGTGGATTGAGGACCTGGACAGGGGACAGGCCTACATACTATTCCAGGGGTCCTTAGGAGAGAGAGCTACACCAAGAAGGTGATGTGGAGGCAGCGGCAGGCAGACATTGAAGTGATGTGGCCACACGCCAAGGAGTCCCATCTGCCACTAGAAGCTGAAGAAGCAAGGGATGGGTCTTTTCCATAGACCTGCCAGGAGCAGATTTTCATCTAAACTGATGCTGAGTTTCTGACCTCCAAACTGCAAAGGGATACATTCCTGTTGTCCTCAGACTTGAAGTTTGTGTTCCTTGTTACCACTGCCTTAGGAACCAATTACAGGTTCCTCCCTTGCCAGTTGGGGCTTTCAGCAGAGTGGGTCATAGAACCCTTTCACATGGGAGGAAGTGGGTGACCTTCAGACTCCAAGACTGCGGCAGGTTGTTCCCCACCCCCCAGTTTTCTTCTTCTTTGGGATTCTCAAGTAGCCAGATAGTGGACTCTGTGGATGAGTCCTTTATTTTCTCCTGTTTTCCGTAGGCTAGCTTTCTGGGTGTTGCTGTCCTGAACCGTCTTGTGATCCCACTTGTTACGTTAAAAACCTTTCTGCAGCTCTATTTTTTAATTTCCTAGAGCTCTCTCTTGTTGCTTTTTAAAATAACTGCCGCCTCTTAATGGATGCAATCACTTTTCTTATTTCTCTGAGGAGATTAATTATAGTTTTTCTACGTGTCTGCTCTCTCTATTATTTTTCTCTTCAAAATCTCCATTAAAATATTCCCAACTTTGTTTTGGTGATTTCCTCAAGTATCCAGTGACATTTGGCTGATCATTCTATAGAAGACTGCAACCCAAAGTGTACTGGGAGGTGTGGGCAGGTGAAGGTTGGAGAAGGTTATAGGTGTGGACAGTGGTCTTCTCTCTGGGGATTCTGGGTAGGCTCTTTCAGACATCTGCAGCAGTGAGACGGGGCTTCTGTCACTGTGACAACTCAGAAAGGCAGTGAGCTTACGAGAAGAGGTCTACTTCAGCTCATCCTTTCAGAAGTGCTCCGTGACCGCTGGGCCTGAATGCAATGGGAACATGTGGCAGAGAAAACCAGCTCTCTCATAGCCAGCGAAGGGAAACTGGGAGACCAGGGTCTCAGGATGCCTTTTGAGAACACCCTCAGTGACCAAAAGCTTTCTACTGGACCCCACTTCCCAGAGACTCTAGCACAGGGGTTCTCAACTCTGGGTCAACGACCTTTCACAAGAGTCACATACTAGATATCCTGCACATCAGATATTTACATTACAATTTATAACAGTAGGAAAATTATAGTTATGAAGTAGCAACAAGCCGGGAGGTGGTGACGCACACTTTAATCCAGCACTCGGAGGCAGAGCCAGGTGGATCTCTGTGAGTTTGAGGCCAGCCTGGGCTACCAAGTGAGCTCCAGGAAAGGTGCAAAGCTACGCAGAGAAACCCTGTCCAAAAAAAAAAAAAAAAAGAGAGAGAGAGAGAAGTAGCAACAAAAAGAATTTTAAGTTGAGGTCCTCACACCGTGAGGAACTATCTTAAAGGCCCTGTCGTTAGGAAGGTTGAGAACTACTGTTCTAGCACTTTCATAGCGCCACTCTGGGGATCAGCCTTTAACACATGGGCCTTGGGGACATAGAAGATCCAAGAGCGGAATCTTCTGGCTTGCGACCTAAGAATGAGCCTGCTTAGCTCTCTGTGGAACTGTGGGGCTGCTGTCTCCATCTCACTCCTTGGTGGCAGGAGTTGCATCTTCTCCAGGGACCAAGCCTCCTTCCTGTTTTCAGAGAACACTGTCACATAGGGGCCCACAGCAGGACAGTGGGTTCCCATCACCAAGCTGTGCACTCTGGTCCTGACGTCCTGCCGGCATTCCTGGGCATGTAGCTCAACCTATGCTGCCAGAATGGCTGTCTCCACAGCTCTGGATGCGGAAGCGGCAGGTGACTCCGTCATGGAGGTTATTGTGTGGGGTCAGAAAGTGAATGCAAAGGGCACTCAGAGCACACAGGCACACATGTGGGGTGTTTTCTTTTACTGTGTAGGTGAGAGACATTTGAGTATTCTGAATCCCTCAATCTTCAACTTGTCTGTGTTTGCAGTCATTCCACCTTCCGAATCACCAGAACAGAGTGCTGGGCTTTCCAGGGTCTGCAATTCTCTTGCTGGAAGGGGCTTTTCTTGAATTTGCTCTCCATCCCCTGCATCATGACGGGTAGTCAACATGCTGCCCATCTTGTCGAGTGCAGCCTCTGTCATCGGCTGTCACCAGCTGCTGTCAATCTTTCTCTCTTTGTTCTTGTCCCTTGTGCTCTTTAGGAAGGAAGTCCCAGAGCAGGCGTATGGATTACACTCTAATCCAGCCTTGGAAATCTGAGACAGTAGGAGTTTGAGGCCAGCCTTGCTATTAGTGAGTTCCAGGCTAGCCTGGACTACAAAGCAAGACACTGCTTCAAAAATGCAAAATTAAGCCAGTCCTCATTGGGAATAGAAATAAACCCTCATGTCTGAGTTGTTACATCCTACTAGATGTTTCTGTGTTTTACTGAAAAGGAAAAGTCTTCGGAGCTTGGGCTCTCTAGCTTACCTGCCTTCCTCTTCTTTCCTAAACTTTCTGAAAGTTCTCAATGAAGCTTTAGCAAGCTTGATGGGGACCCGACCTCCTTAGTCTTCTACTCAGCCCTGCCTTCCCTCTCCTGACCCACCTGGCCCGCCTCTCCAAGACAGCTCAGGCCTTCAGGGAGCTAGCTCTGTGGTGTGGAATCTGGTGGCTGGCTTTCTCTTGCTTCTCAGAACCCCGTGCCTCAATACTACTCATCCTCTTCCTTGGACCCCTCTTTCTCACAGCAGCCCTTGCTGGGTGTTGGCCATCTTTCTGTTGTCTCCTCTCTGCACCAAGTCTGTCCATGGGTGTTTTCACATTGTCTCTCTGGGACAGCTCCCCCAACTAGCTCCTGCTGAGTTCTCTACCCATCTGTCCTTTCCACCTGGAAACTGGCAGTTACCACCAGCCCTCTAGGCTCTACAGTGAGCGCCCAGCTTCTGCCTCACCTGCTTCTGTGATCTTTGATTCGTTGTCACCATAGTTCATCTTAACACAGGAACCCAGAGTTGCCTTCCTCCCTGCCTCTTTGCATCTAACAGGTGCTGTCAGTCTCCCCTTTTGTCTCCTGTCCAGGTATGCTGCCTCTATGCTCCCTGCCCCCACCTGCCTGGCTCCGAATCCCCCCCCAGCTGCCCCACAGGCCTTAGAACACCTTCCTGACTTCCCACCCACTCCGTTCTTTCCTTCGCAAACCCAGCTTCCTCAGACCCCGCAGAATGGGACTTGGCAATAGCCACGCTTCTGCTCCTCCCTGCCAGGTTCTTCCACAGCATCCCCTGAGGTTGGGGCACAGCCCACTTTCTCTGCCAGCATGCAAACTCTTGACCTAGACAGAACTCAGCTGTCTGCCCATGGGCTCCTTTTTAGCATCCTTGTTCCTGCAGTGACTAGGACACTGGCTAGGAGATTTACTCCTGCTGCCCCCATCCCCACCCCAGCCTCCTCCTCCCTCCCTCCCTCCCTCCGTCCTGGCCTCTTCCTCTGACATTCTTCTCTCCCTTCATTAACTCCTCCTCCCTTCTCCTTCTCTTCCAGGGCTAGTCTGTGATGCCTTCGCCCTAGAGACCTTCCCGCTGGCTCAGGCCAACTTTCCCAGCAGCCTCACACAGCACAGCCACAGCGTCACTGTTCACTTCTCTTTTTGCTGCCTCCCACTCACCTTCCCCAGCTGAGCCAGTCCTAAATAGCTACATGCTCTAAACCCAGCTGCAGCTGCAGCCTGCAGCAGAATGAGCAGAGGAAAGAAGGGCGCATTTGTTCTATTGGATGTGTTCCTAGCCCGGTATTAGGGTCTGCAGAGGTCTGGCCACCTGTGGGGACTCTTCGTTGATTTTCCAGGGTCATCACAACAAAGGACCAACTCTGGAAAGCTTAAAACAACTGAGATTTTGGCTCTTAGATTTGAAGGCTAGAAGTCCAAAGTCATGGCATCAATAGGACCATATCCCTGTGACGGCCTTGGGTCCCTTCTGACCTCTTTCAGTTTCTTATGTTTGTCATTGACGCTTGGCTTCCCTGGCTTGCAGACCTATCACCGTAGTCACATGGCTGATGCATCTTCATATTATCTCCCACCTGTGCGTCTCACAAGAACACCAGGCATGTATCAGGTTAGGGATGGCAGCCAGCGACTGTCAGAATTCCTTGGAAAGACTCCAGTTGTAGATGAGGTCACACGCTGAAGTACAAGGGCAGGACTTGAAGGTATCATTTTCAAGGGATACAATTCAGTCTACTGTCCTGAACTTAGCAGGCCCCAGAGTCCCTCAAGGCTTCTGAGAGTCCTGCTCTTATCCAGCCAAGGCCTTTCACCTAACATCTTAGACCATGAAAGAGGAGCATATGAATGGAGAGCAAGCCAACATGACTCTCTGGAAACTTCCGTCTGCCAGCATCTGCTGTCTGCCTTGCCTTACTGCAGACATGGTCCAATGAGGTTTAGAATCGTGACTTCAGTGCTTCTCAATGCTCACCACAATCAGCCCTGAAATTTGCCTTTTTTTTCCTTTTCTTTTCTTTTTCTTTTTTCTTTTTTTTTTTTTTTGTTTGTTTGTTTGTTTTGAGACCTTGTTTTAAGATCTGTGTAGTCCTGGCTATCCTGGTACTCACTCTGTAGCCCAGGCTGGCCTCAAACTCACAGAGATCCTCCTGCCTCTGCCTCCATGTGCTGGGATTAAAGGTGTGCACCACCACTGCCTGGCTGAAACTTGCCTTTTCTTAGTTCCCACCTTTAGCTTGTGTCTGAGATCCATCTGGGCCACTTTAAGCAAATGCCGCAGACCAGGGGGCTTGTAAACAACACACGCTATTTCTTGTAGTCTGGAGTCTGGGAAGTCCGAGGTCAGGGTTTCAGCATGTGGATCTGGGACAGAAACAAACATCCAGTCTGCCAGGTGCTCTCTACTGCCTTGCCCTTTGTCCTGCCAACAGCACACTGGGCTCCAAACTTTGTGGAGGGGAGACTTGTATGCACTGTTAGCTTGGGTATACTGTTCCCAAAAGGAACTGTGCCTTATTAATCTTGACTAAGTGCACCATAATATTTTTGAATGAATGTAAACTGCCACACTATTTTGCAAGCTTACTGTGTGGCCTGGAGTATTCATTCCTTGGTTCATTCATTCATCATGCATTCATTCTGCATTGCCTGCCTCAGGCATATATTTAATTTTGGTGCCAGGCACTATGCGGAGTGCTATGGAGAGAGTAGAGGGATAGATAGGCCAAGAATACTGTGCCTGGGGTGCTCACAGTGCTCAGTAAAAGGAGACAGATGGGTCAGCAAGTTGTTGTAACATTAAATGCACCTTGCTAAGGACGTAGACTCATCCACGGGGAGCTGGCTTCAGCAGGAGCTCGATGATGAGAATGAGGCGGCTGAAGGGAGATGGCTGCCCAGTTAGGGCTGTCCGAGCCGCTGGGGAGATGGGCCGTCCAGGAAGGCGTTTCTGTTCAGAGTCCTAAAGGATGTGGAGAAATCAGGGCAAGTGCCCTTTCCTGGTGGGGGGGGGTGGGCAGCAGGTGGGCAGTGATGGCTTCTTGCACCAGAGGGCAGTGTTGGCCCTGAATTTGTCACTTCCCCTAAGGCCTGGGATAAAGCGGCTATCTGCATGCCAGCAGTGCCCTGTCCTTGTCCCTTCCTGCTATCCTCCAGGCCTTGAGATACCGTCTTGCCTGCTATCTCTGAGTCTTTTTTGCATGGATAGAATGTTCGTGTAGCAGCAGATCCTTGGTCTTCCACTTGCTGTAGCTTTTGAATGGGAGCTTGCTGAGCACTGTTGGACCACATAGCCATTGGTGATTGTAAGTGGCCCAGCTCTGCCCAGGGCCTTTTAGAGCCCTTGGGGCTCAAGCTGCCACAAGGTTCCAGTGTTTTGCTGAAGCTCAGGGGAACCCCCTCCAGAGCCTGCAAGCTGGGTGTCCCTGTTGTGCTGTTTCTCCTGTCTTCTCTGTTACTTGTGACACCCCTACACCCTACCCTCCTGCCCCCCATTCCCACTACCCAGAAATCTCAGCCTCACATTGTCCTTTCCATGGTGCTTTGGTATCAGCTACTGTAGCCTAAAGCCAAACGTGTCCTCCTTTCATCTGTCCCTTTTGCTGCCAGTTCCTGGGCCTAGCAGACAGTTTAGAATACTATGGAACAGCCTAGAGAGAGCGGCACATCACCAGAGGATGGCAGCCAGGGAGGAATGCTCTGCCAGGACTTTCTGCTTCACCCTGTCTTCGATTGCTTACAGTGGCCCAGGACGGCTGGGGTGGGCTGAGCTGGGGTCTGGGAGGAGGGAAACAGGCATCCTTTTGTTGGTTAGTTTGGTAGAGACTAGGGCCTGTTTCTGAGTTGTCCTTTCTTCTTCCTGCACACCTGGCTGCTTGCCAGCACACTTGAGTCAGCACAGGTAGTCAGGACCGCTGGCTGTGCAGAAGCCACTTACCACCAGTGCCTCAGGCAGGATGTCGCCTTTCCCTTCCTTGTGACCCTCTACTCTGTGAAAGCAGATATAGTTAAGATCAAAGCCATGTGGGTTCTGGAAGGAATATCCCAGGGCCTAGCATTTGACTGCGGCACTGACAGGGCCATTCTGCCCCGTTCCCCAGCCAGGCTGTTCCGTGGAGCAGCACATCTCTTTGCCAGCACAGTGGCCATGTTACCTGTACCCAAACTGGCCTGACATGGAATTCTGTGCTGCTTCTAGTTGTAGGAGACAGTCTGCAAGCTATATTTTAGGTTTGAAGGAGTGGAATTTCTAGGGACATTTGGTGATTTGTTGGACAAATTGAAACTGCACTGGCATTTCTAGGACACATGACCAGTGGCACAATTGCTGTCTTTGGTGTTCAGCACAGAGTGCTGGTGGTGGCCTGTGCGGTAGGTTAGGAGGGTTTTTTGTTTCTTTGTTTTAAATAGGTTTTCTAGTTTGGGTATTCTTGGTGTTTAAGTGCCTGTCATCTGTGTTCCTGATGAAGTCACAGCTCAGTTCCATAGTTGGGACTTAAATCCTATCATGTCAGTTCCTGCTCTGGAGGGCAGCATTAATGTTGGACTCAAACGTGGCTGGTGTTAGTTAACCCTGAAGCGCCTGGTTAATGATCTGTAGGAAGCCTCTTAAGGAGTGGATCCCTGAGAATCACTGCTGGCACTGGGGGTTTGGCATTTGCTTTGTTGGAGAATCCACAAGGGCAGCACAACAGACCAATGGCTGTGGTGTCAGGACCTTTGCCCAGCCTCCTCCAGCATGGTGTTGTAGACACCATCCCAGCTCCATGATTCTGTCTGAAGGGGAATGCTCAGTTCATAGATCAGTGTTGAGAGAAAACTGAAAAAGGAAGAGTTGAAAAGTCTCCAAGAGCTGCCTTGAGAGGCAACAAGGGAGAAACAGGTGCACCAGACACTCCTTGCTTCTCTGTGGCTTATTCTTGCTTGAGAGGAGTTATTTACACGTCCCCAGTGACAGTCACACAGTCTGGGTTCCCTGTTTCTAATGCACAACCTGAGACCAAGAAAGGGATCTGTCAGCCAGCATTTGCAGAAAATAGCAAACAGGCCTTTTCAGGCTGTTGGCTCTCTGAGGAAGAATGTGGGGTGAGGGATCTTTGGGGAGCAGTGGGTTGCTTGTCCTTTTGCCACCTCCCCATCTCTGTGGTCAAAAAAGAAGTTCTACTTGTGTGTCGCTCGGAGCAAGAAGATGGTGTGGTGTCTCCCGAGGCACGTGCCTGGGCCAGTTGCTGTGTCTGCAAGGTGGGAGAGTGCTTCTCATGTAGGAGGAAAAACATCCTTTCTAGAAGCTTCAGGGTTGGGGCAAACTCCAGGTGCATTGGTGTCACCGAGTAGGAGGGCTTTCCCTCAGAGGATTTAAATCAGATTCTCAGTCACATTGCCAACATAAGGACTTCATGTAACCATTCAACCCAGTACTCCCCAACAGGACACTGTGTGGGCTAAGTGGAAGCCTGCCTTCTATTCCACTTGTCTGTCCCTGCCATCATTTGGAATGAGAGTGACAGGAGACTCCTGGAACAGTGACAGCCTGAAGGGCTGAGTCTAGAAACACCTTCTGATAGGTGCTGTTGTGGAGAAAGCGGCTAGTCACATCAGGGTGCCAGGGCTTGGGCTTAGACAGGTTGCATCCCATTACTGCCCAAAGCAGGAATTCTGGGAACCTGGAGGGCATTTCATGCCTCAGTGCCCATCCAAAGTCTTCTCACTATCCTGGGTATTCTGCTTCTCTCCCACCTGACCCCAAGCTTTATGACATCCCTGAGCTGTCCCTTCATCTTTGGGGATGTGGTGAGGCACAGATGCAACTTGGTCAACCTTGTTAGCTGCTCTCTGGGACCATCTCAGACCCTCAGACTCCACATTCTAGTTAGCTGTCACATGGTCTGTGAGGGCCTCTGATGGCACACTGTCCCTCGATCCACAGCTGTCCTGCAGCGGGGTGTCTCTGGCTGATCATGCTTCTGAAAGGTCCTGGTTGTAGGCCTGTGAGGGCAGTGGGATTCAGTGAGGGAAAAGCTAGATCAGCAGTGGAGATGTTTCAGGAGCAAGGTGTGTGTTCTCTTATCTGTGTTGGCAAGGCTTGTCTTGTGTCTAGCATTGTGTTGAACTAGGGGAGAGGCAGGTTGAAGCAGAGGTCTCCTGTGATTGTGGTAGTGAACCAACCTTCGGGACAATGTGACCCTTGCCCTCCATTATGCCTAGCACAGCCCCTCCCAAGCAGTCCTCCTAGGCACCACTCTATCCTCTGGTTGACATTTTTGTGCCTTGAACTTCAAGTGGCAGTATGTCCTAAATCCACCACATAAGTCTGCAGCTGCTTTCCAGCCTTAGAATACTGGTCTTGTAATCCTGCCTATCCCTGAGGGCCCAGGGAACAGGCTCTAGGCTACTGCTCCTCTACTTTCTGCATGACCCACTGCCCCGCCTCCCTAGTCCGGCCCTCCCAGGCAGCCAGTGGCCCATGATGGCCTCAGGAGGCGGCGCCCCTTCCCCTGATTTCAGCCTTGGCTAATGCCCAGGCCTCCAGCAGCCTAGTGCTGGAGAACTTTGTATTCCGGGGCCAGTGACCTCAGGTGGAGCAGCCGCTGGCTGTGGGTCGTCTACCACGTCTTCCGTGCAGCACGTCTAGCTTAGCTGGTCCAGGGGGACGGTTCCAGAACAGGTGCGGCTCTGCAAATCTGACTCAAGCTCTGGGGTAGGTTTTTACATGTGGTGAAAGCATGCTGTGTGCCTGAGGACTGGATACTTTGTGCTGTGTGTGTGTGTGTGTGTGTGTGTGTGTGTGTGTGTGCGGGCATGTGTGGGTATGCCCACGCAAGTGTGGCTCATATCAGTGTCCTACTCAGAAGCCGCAGAGGGATAGGAATGCCTTGGGGCAGTTAGCAAGAGGACCTTGGTGTGTACACATGTATGTGGGGGGGGGGGTGCGGGTGTGATTTGTATAGGGCTCTGGGAAGGTTGGGAGGATTTCTTCTGTATCCCTGCCTTCACGTGGAAGGAAGTAAAGACAGTGAGAAAGAACAACAGCTGGCTTTTTGTTTTTGTGTGTTTGTTTGTTGTTTTCTGAGACAGGGTTTCTCTGTAGCTTTAGAGCCTGTCCTAGAACTCGCTCTGTAAACCAGGCTGACCTCCAACTCAACAGAGATCCACCTGCCTCTGCCTCCCCAGTGCTGGGACTAAAGACGTGTGCCACCACCGCCCGGCTACAGCTGGCATTTTTAACCCAAGATCTAGTACTTCAGGTGCTCTGTCTCAGTTGGTCCTGAAATGACCTGCCTGGGTTGGAAGGAAGTGGCACCTGAATTTACAGAGGGACCAAACCACAGCGCTAGCAAAGGGAGAGCTAGGCCTAGATCAGGTAACAGTGCAGGCCAACACTAGGCCTCCTGGCCACTCAGCCTAGTGATAGGCACTGCTCCCACTGGCCTGCTCTGACGCCATCTGAGAGGGCCTCACCTTTTCCTGCCTGTGAACATCTGCCAGGTTTGCTGCCAGCCCTGGCTCCTGCTCCCCAGCGGCCAGTCACTCAAGTCTCAAGTTCGGCTGCTTTTGCTGCCCTCTACAAGGACACGAGGGCTCAGAGGGGCTCTTTCCTCCCCGCTCTACTCTCCACGTTCTTTGTGAAGTGGGCTTGCTAAGGATCCCTGGGCCACCAAGATCATTTGTGAGAAGTCATGTTAAGTGTGTGTGTGTGTGAAGTGGGCTTGCCAAGGATCCCTGGGCCACCAAGATCATTTGTGAGAAGTCATGTTAAGTGTGTGTGTGTGTGTGTGTGTGTGTGTGTGTGTGTGTACTAGATGTACGGTTCAGTCTTCCATCATTGGGTGTAGTAGAGAGTCAGCCCTCTAAGAACTTGCCAGCTCTTCCCACAAAGTGACGAGCCTTTTGACACAAATCTAAAGTCTCTTTCTTTATCTGAAGAAGGCACTGGGGAACCTGTGTGGTGGAGAGAGGGGGTAGGGCACCAAGATGGCCTGTTTGCTCACAGGATGAGAGTCAAGTGCTCAAGTGGTGGCAAGATCCAGCCACCAGGTGAGGGACAGGCAGAGCCTCCCAGAAACAGCTTGAAACTTCCCTGGCGCTTTGAGAGCCTGGGTGCCGCTGGAAGGCTGCTTGCCAGGGGTTGGGTAGATCCAGCGGGAAAAACAAGTGTGGAGGCTCATGCCCTGCTCTCGGGGACATGCCAGCCTCATCTTCACCAGGGGGACGCCCGGGAACTCCCCTTGTCTGCCTTCTCTACCCCTCCTTCTTTCTTCTTCTCACTATGTAGCCAAGCCTTGAACTTGAGATTGTCCTCCTGCCTCAGCCTCACAAGAACTGGGATTACAAGTATAGTTTGTATTTAAAATTATTTAAAAATTTTCTTTTACATTTATCTATGTTTGGTAATGAGTGGACATGAGTACCACAGTGTTTGTGGAGGTCCTCTCCCACATGTAGGTTCCTGAGATTAAACTCAGCTCATCAAATTTGGCAACAAGCACTTTAGCAGCTGAGTTATCTGGCCAGCCCCTTTTTCTTTTCTAATTATAATAATATGCCCCAGCCTGGTCCCTAGCCAGCAGTGGTCTGACCTGTTGGTGGCCTGGAATGTATCTTGGAGTGGGTAGTCAAGATGAGTGAATGATAAGCCAGACTTGTCAGAAGTGGAGAAGTTTGACAAATTAAAATTGGAGAAATTAAAAATGAAGAATACTAATACTGAAGGAAATACTAATTCTTCAGTCAGAGAAAACTAAATAGCAGGAGAAAGAATGTGTGTGTGTTAAAGAATCATGATGTGAGAGTCCCTTCCTCAAGCAACCAACACTGTCCGACAGTCCTGGTTTTAGGCTTGCTCTTATAAACTGTCTGTAGAGATTTAAGACAATTGCTGATGGCTTCTCACTTCTGCTGGATGGTTAAGCGTAACCAGGATCCACTGATCCCTTTGTTTGTTTTTAAACTTACTCATTGATGCATAAATTCCAGACGCAGATGCTGACAGTATCTCACCACTGATGACCATTGTGTGTGTAGTCCTTGTGCCCCCCAGGAGAGCCAGCTTTAACCTATGATGGAGCGGCTGCCTTGCTTTGCCATTGTCCTGAGGGTGCATGTTTTTGCAGCTTCTCATGTATATTTTCATTTCTAATGCAGCAATAAAAATAAGTATAGTTATTATTTTAGAAAATAATGTGTTCCCATTGGATAAAATATGGTGATTTTTTTGCATATAGAAATATATAAACGGATAAAGAAGAAAACAAACACACGGCAGCCATTTAAGCCTATGGCAGTGAGGTGGCCCTGGCATGATCTCACTAGCTGTCACCCTTGCTTCAGAAGAAAACTTCATGAGATGGTATAGTTTACCTTTCATTTTCAGCTCACATTGTATCACAAACACTTTCCATGTGGTAAACGCCCATGCAAAGCCAGCGTTGATGGATTGGTAATGTCTACCCAGGACCTTCTTGTTTATTGTTGTCAATGGTGCTGTTTCAAACACCTTCATACACACATCTCAGTCCCTGTTTCAGAATATGAATATTTTGGATTCCTGGGGTAGAAATGATCCAGCCAAGGAACAGAAGACCTATATTTTAAAAAGAATTTTAACTTTACATTTTGACATTTAATATATTTATATAACATATCTTGATCACACCCATCCTCACTCCCTTCCACTCTCCTCACACCCCCAACACTTCCTCTCTCTTTTACATGCCTCTGTAAGTATTATAGAAGCTTTTGTTTTGTTTTAAAGGTAGGCATGGTGGCCCACACCTATAATCCAAGCCCCTGGGATGCTGATGCAGGAGGATTATACAGTAAATTCAAGTGACCCTGGGCTATATTGTAACAAGACCTGGTGTCAAGAAATGAAGGAAACCAGTATTTTGCATTGTAGCCAGACTGGCCTTGAACTCTTGATCCGCTTTTCTCAGGCTTTGAAGTGCTGAGATCATCTAGTGTATCAGTAGGCCTGGCTTGAAGGCTCTAGATAGATTAAAACTCTCTCTGGTAGCTGGACGGGACCTGGGGGTGTGACCTGTGGGTTTTCTGAGTTAGAAACAGTCTCCTTTATGAAGCTGTCACTCAGGGCAAGGGCGGCACCGTGCTGTGTTTCAGCGTGTGTTGGGTATTTTGTCAGAGCCTCTCCTAACCATTGACCGACAGCAAGATCAGGAAGTGACTGGACTGTGTAACTACAGACCTTGTTTAAACTTCGCCAGTGGTCCTTTGTGTCCTTGGGCCCTTGTTGGAAATAGAAGTCCAGGGTCCAGTCAGCACCAGTTGTCTTTTCAGCTCCTTTCATCTGAACTGATTCTGGAGTCCATGTCGCATATGGACTTTTACATATTTGGTTTTTGTTGTTTTTTTTGAGATGGGATCTCTCACATAGTTCTAGCTGCCCTGGAACTCCATCTGTAGACCAGGCTGGCTTCAAACTCCCAGAGATCCACCTGCCTCTGCTTCCTGCATGATTAAAGGTGTATGCCACAATGCTTGGCATTTTTCACATATTTGAAGCATTAATTTCACATATTTGAAACAATAAAAATAGTTGTTATCTTGGGAAAAATAGTGTGCCCTCTCCTCGTTGAACCACAAATGGGAATTTGGTTTAAGTTAAGCCTGGGTTGTGTCTGAGGCCAGGCCCTGCAGGACTGTGATTTCCATCTTGGTGGACAGCTTGAGGAGGCACCAGCCATGCCAGGTTGGTGTTGGTGCTGGACCTTTATCTCTTCGTCAGTGAAGAGCTGGCCCAGTCTGTCCACACTGGGGTTAGCATTCAGATCCACCAATTCCTCTTCCCTCAATTCAGTTATCCATGGAAAATTGTGGTCCAAAAATATTAAATGGAAAATTCCAGAAATAAACAAGCCATACGTTTTAGGTGGTTTGCTGTTCTGGGTGTGTAATGAAATCCTGCCGCCTCCCACTTCCTCCCACCCACACTGAGAATTACCCTTTTGTGCAGAGTCTCCAAGCTGAATTTGCTACCTGTTTGCTGGCTGGTTAGCAGTGTCTCAGTCATCACTGACTGCTGTGGAACTGCTTGTGTCTGGGTAACCAGTATTTTACTTTAGTGGCCCTAAACACAAGAGAAACGAGACTGCCAGCTGAGATTTGCCAGGGAAAGCTGTCTGCGCTGTTTGAGGGAAAAGGTGAAAGTTCTTGAGTTACTGAGAAGAATATATGCTGAGTTGCTCAGATCCGCAGGAGAGAACCAAGAGAGATCACATTCCGTTCACATAGCTGTGTTACAGCATTTGTTACGGTTCTATTTGATTATTAATTCCTGTTAATCTCTAACTGTAATTTCTAAGTTAAACATTATTATGGAACATACATTAAAAAAAAAAAAAACCACCATTGTTGCAGCCAAATGTGGTAATGCATTCTTATAATCCCAGTGCTTGGGAGGTGGAGGCCTGAGGATCAGGAGTTCAAGGTCATTCTTGACTGTTAATGGAGTTTGAGGCTAGCCTGGGCTACATGAAACTTTAAAAAAAAAAAAAAAGCCATAGCTGCCATGGGGTTTAGCATCATCCAGATAAAACACAACAATTACAGTAAGGTCAAGATACAAGCTATTTTAGAAAGACTGGGGCCTGGAGTCCAACAAGGTGACACCCCACTTTTGAAGCCTGGAGTCCAGCAAGTTGACCCCTACTTTTGAAGCCTGGAGCTCAGCAAATAGACCCCCCACTTTTGAAGCCTGGAGCTTAGCAAGTTGACACCCCACCCACCCCCACCCGCCGCCCTACTGTTCTGTAGGTGAGTTAAGATATTCCTGCCAGCCCTGGCTGCTGTATACTACCTGGACAGACACAAACTTGAGGACTGCCTCAGAGCCATCTTATTCTGCCTCTCAGAGATCATGGCGGACCCCACTGTCCCAGGGCATGAGCTCTGGCTCAGGACTGACACTACAAGGATCCTGGCTTTTCTCCTTGCTCTTGGGTAGCTGTCTCTTGGTTGGCTCTTCCTCCTAGTCTAGCCGAAAAGGACAGGCCTGGGCCTTTTCCATCTACAACATCCTCAGCTTGGATTCATACGTTGCCTGTCATCATGCACCAGGTTTCCCTCCCTTGCTCTTTCCTTGTCCATGAGCCTCCTCCGCTCCTAACGCTGTCTCTGCCTCCACAGCCTTTCTGTGTTGGCCCATCCACTGGACAGGCTTCTTGCATTCCTCAACTCAATGGAACTCTTTTTTTTTTTTTTTTTTGGTTTTTCGAGACAGGGTTTCTCTGTGTAGCTTTGCGCCTTTCCTGGAACTCGCTTTGGAGACCAGGCTGGCCTCGAACTCACAGAGATCCGCCTGGCTCTGCCTCCCAAGTGCTGGGATTAAAGGCGTGTGCCACCACCGCCCGGCCTCAATGGAACTCTTAATGAATGTTGCCCGCTCTATCCCTACACCCTTCCCTGACTCCAGCCTGATCCCATGGCCCCCACCCTTAGTCAGAAGCTTTGTCTCTCCTCAGCCTCCCAAGTCTGATGGACACCCTCTGTCTGTCCCCATCTCTGCCCTGCCAGGACCTTTTCCAATCCTTGTAGATCTGCTCGTGGTCTGAAGGAGGCAGGACTATCATGTCTGTCCATGCCTTCAGCCTCACTTCATGCAGGGCTCCTTGCCCTCCAGTGCCCATCTGCCCAGCTTGTTTCATTGTTCCAAGCTCGTTCCCTCAGGACCTTGGCGATCTTGGTGATAGGTAAGAAAGCCACCTCTTTCTCCCTGGTCAGGTTCCAGCTCCTGTGTCCCCTTCTCACAGAATCATCTCTGATACCCAGCTGCAGTAACCATCTTTCCTCCAGGACATTCACAAAACATGACCTTTGAGGCACGTTGTCACCACCTATTTGGTCAGAGATGTTCCTGTGTGTGTCCCTCTCTTTGCAGAGGGACCTCACAGGAGACCAGGCCGCTCTGTGCCTGCCTGCCGCCGCCGCCTCCTCCGCCTCCGCCTCTCTCCTCGCTTGCTCTTCTGTGTAAGACTCCCTTGTTCACGGCTCTCTTTCTGGCCTAATACCTCCCTCCTCTCTACTGCAGGCTGTCCTGTGACATCAGGGTCCCTGCAATGTGTCTTTGTTATGGAGTATGCTTTTATGTTAAAAAACACTTTTACCTTTTACTAAGATCCAAATCCTTCAGCTACAGAGAGGCCGCAGTCTGAGTGGAGAGGCTAGATGCAGACTTGGGCCCTGCTGTCTTTTCCTTCTTTCCTGGGCCTGGCTCTCTGTCCCTTCCCTCTCTCCCTCATCTCTCTCCCTTTTCCCCACCTCCATAGCTTTCTTTTGATTTTTTTTTTTTTTGAGGGAATGGGTGAAGAAATCACACTGTAGTTCAAGCTGTCCTGGAACTTACTGTGTAGCCAAAGATAGCCTCAAACCCAGCAATCCTCCTGCCTCAGCTTCCTGAGTAGCTGGGATTAGAGGTGTGAGCCACCTATCCAGCTGTGTCTTTTATTTATTTATTTATTTATTTATTTATTTATTTATTTATTTATTCGTTTGTTCGTTCATTCGTTCATTTATTCATTCATTCATTCATTCATTTATTTATTTATTTATTTATTTATTTATTTATTTATTTATTTATTTATTTTCAGAGCTGAGGACCGAACCCAGTAGTAGCAAGCGCTCTACCACTGAGCTAAATCCCCAACTCCTGTGTCTCTCATTTAGATAATGAGTGGTCAGCTATGAAACCTGTTTTGTGGTATATAAGTTGTCTTTAGTTGATTTTAAAAATTAAGTTGCTGTATGATACACAATGCCAGGTTTCCTGTCTCATCCAGTGCACAGTTCACAGCCATTCCACTATCATCTACAACACTCTTTGCATATCACAGACCTGCAACTTGGTCCCTATTAAATACAGCTCCCTACCCTACCTTCAGCTTGGAACAGTGTCCTCCTCCCTCTTCCTCAGCCTGTCGTACTATCATAGCCACTGTAGGACCTACTGTTGGTGGAACCCCAAGGCATGTGTCTCTGTGACTAGCCTCTTGACTTGCCCTTTGTGGCTGTCATGAATATTTTACAGTAGAAGGAAGGTCCAGGCCTCTGTTTGAAGAAAGCTGTGTTTTAGCCGAGAGCCAAGGCCACCTCCTGAGAGAGCAGGTTGACAAGAACAACACAGGGCAGAAATCCGTATTGGATGTTGGTAGAGAATGAGGGTAGTGAGCCTGGGCACAGAGCATCCGGTGCACACCAGCCTGCCCACACGGGCACCACAGCCTCTGAGATGTCGATGTTGTATAGTGTGGGGCTGTTGGGTTAGCTGAGCCCCACTGGGCACCGTTTGCTCGCAGTCCAGAGCTCCACCACAAATGGAAGTGGAGATGGTACTGTCGTCTCTGTTGTCTTCTGAGGGTTGGGGTCCCTCTATCTTTCTGGATTTGGGGTGCTCAGTGCCGAGCCTGCTCTAACCTGGATTCTGATTGCTCCTCCTCAGATGCTGAGGTTCCAAACAGTTCGAGGGGGCCTGAGGCTCCTGGGTGTCCGCCGCTCCTCCACTGCCCCTGTTGCCTCCCCAAATGTACGGCGCCTGGAGTACAAGCCCATTAAGAAAGTCATGGTGGCCAACAGAGGTGAGTACTACCAGTATTCGGGGCTGGGGGTCAGCCTAGCCCGGCCTCCTCATCACTCTGTGCTGCCTGTCTCCTTTGTGTTTTTCTCTGGACCCAGGAGTCTAACTGCTTACCCTGCTTCTCCTAGGTGAGATTGCCATCCGAGTGTTTCGTGCCTGCACAGAGCTGGGCATCCGCACAGTGGCCATCTATTCGGAGCAGGACACAGGCCAGATGCATCGGCAGAAAGCTGATGAAGCCTACCTTATTGGTCGTGGCCTGCCTCCTGTGCAGGCCTACCTGCACATCCCAGACATCATCAAGGTGGCCAAGGTAGAATCTACTTGGCTTAGGAGATGCCAGGGTTTCCTGAGGCTGGGCGAGATACTGTGCTATGCCCTGCATTCACACCTATCAGCAGGATGTGTGTGTAGGGGGTAGAGGCGGAGCCCAGCACACCAGGTGTTTCTCCCGCCACTTACAGGAGAATGGTGTAGATGCTGTGCACCCTGGCTATGGATTCCTCTCAGAGCGAGCAGACTTTGCTCAGGCCTGCCAGGATGCTGGAGTCCGGTTCATCGGGCCAAGTCCAGAGGTGGTGCGCAAGATGGGAGACAAGGTGGAGGCCCGGGCCATTGCCATTGCTGCAGGTGACACACAACTCCTCCTGGGCTAGTAGAGAGGGGCCCGTGTGAGAATTTGTTTCCCTGACAAGATGTAGTAGAGATTTAGCCCATTATAGAGACCCTATACCTTCCAACAGGTGTCCCAGTGGTCCCGGCACTGATGCCCCCATCAATTCCCTGCATGAGGCCCACGAGTTCTCCAACACCTATGGCTTCCCTATTATCTTCAAGGCTGCCTACGGAGGTGGGGGCCGTGGCATGCGGGTTGTGCACAGCTATGAGGTGAGCGGGGCAGCACCAATGCTAAGGGCTGGGTGCTAGGCAGGCACCCCCTGTGGTGGAATCTGGGAAGTGTGCAGAGGTGGTCACAGAGGGTACAGAGCTGGTCCCATTGTCTGCCTGCCTTGCCTGCCCTCCTAGGAGCTGGAGGAGAATTACACTCGAGCCTACTCTGAGGCCTTGGCAGCTTTTGGAATGGGCACTGTTTGTGGAGAAGTTCATTGAGAAGCCACGGCACATCGAGGTGCAGATTCTGGGTGAGTGGGGAGTTGTGTGAAATTGGAGAAGCCTAGATCTCCCTGGTTACAGCAGCAACCATTGGGACAGCAGTGCCCAAGGGCCAGAGGGCATGTAGGAGGAGGCACTTGGGTTCTAGGAAAGGCTGAATCCAGTGTTTTGAATGCTCAGGGGACCAATATGGGAACATCCTGCACTTGTATGAGCGTGACTGCTCCATCCAGCGGCGGCACCAGAAGGTGGTAGAGATCGCTCCTGCTGCCCACCTGGACCCCCAACTTCGCTCACGCCTCACCAGTGACTCTGTCAAACTTGCCAAGCAGGTGAGGACATGCTCCTGGGACATGAGCCCATTTTTGCAAACTTTCTTGGTACCTCTGTCCAGATTTTCTCTTGGCTTAGGGGTATAGGCATTCCCTGTTGAAGGAAGAAGGAGGGCTTTGCAGGGAGGGACGGGTGCAGACATCTCTGGAGGCTGGAAGCAGTGCTTGTTGTCCTCAGTGATAGCAGAGATGCCTGGCTCCAAGGGACGGTGCACTGGCCATTCCTTCTACTCTGGCTATATAGACTAACTTTTCTGTGGCACCAGCGCGCCCCGGTCACTGTAAAGAGAACGAGAGTCCTTGGATTCTGGCAAAATTATGTATGGCATGTCCTCCTTGCTGGCTCCTAACCTCCGCTGCAGTATAACCCATTCCCTCACAGAGGTGTCTGCCAGTCTCTGTTGGGCTGGTAGAGTGGATTCTGGGTATGGAGGTGCGAGTTGTGTCCATAGCTGGCCTGGGAACACTGGCCATGGCAGCAGGGTACCACCTGTGCCTTCCCACCTTAGACTTCCCATCTCTGGACAGTCACGCTGTCCCAGCTTGGATCCCAGTGGCATCCAGGTGCAGGCATCCAGGGCTTAGGACAGTGGGAACAGAGTGGACTGAGACAAGGCTCAGCAATGTGAGCAGAGGCGCTGTCGAGGTCTGGTAGAGCTGGGGTTGCCTCAGAGGAGCAACCTCACTTTGGTCTTGCTCTGTTCTTCAGGCCAATGCCATTAATCATATCAGCTCAGGCTCTAGGGAGTGGGCGTGTTATTCTGGAAGGACCAGAAGTGGAATGGAAGGAGGGTTGCAATCCAAGTTAGCATCACCATTGCTAGTCCTCAAGTGGCATCACTTGAGGTGATGGCCACAGTGAGGACAGTGGTCAGAGATGACCACAGAGTAGCACAGGAGGAAACTTCCTGAAAACCCTTCTGTAGTGGAGAAGTGGCCTGGGAGACCCAGGACTTCAGGTCTGAGGGAGGAGGCAGCTTCGAAAGCAACAGGGAAGGTCTAGGGTGGGTTGGGAGATGTCTTCACCCGGACTTGCTGGGTGTGGCCTGGCCTTAGTAGCTTCCAGTGGAGCCTTGAGCCTGTAGCATGTTGGAGTGGAGGTATATGCTGGGTCCTGGGTGCTGGCCACCGCAGGGGAGCTGATGGTAGGTGGCTGGATTGCTACAAGCTGTTGTGTTCCAGAACCTGTGTGCTGGGCAGGCTTGTGTGGCACAGCCCTGACCCCAGGAACCTGTCCGTACCGGTCACTCCTGCAGGTAGGATACGAGAATGCTGGCACTGTGGAGTTCCTGGTGGACAAGCATGGCAAGCACTACTTCATCGAGGTCAATTCCCGCCTGCAGGTGGAGCACACGGTCACTGAGGAGATCACAGAGTGAGCACAGGGCGTAGGCAGGGGCAGGGTGGGAAAGGGGCTCCTGGGGGTGGCAGCCGAGGCTCGCTTGCTCTCACTTTAGTGGACCTAGGGACTTCACTAAAAGAATTCTTATGAGGGTTTCACGTGGTTATTGTAAAAAACCAACACAAAATAAAAACAACTCAGAGCTTACCCACCCCTCACAATAAGGATGGTAGGTGCTACCAGGCACTCCATGGGGCCCTCCTGGCTGTACTTGTGAGGAAGGGACCCATCACCCCATTTTTCAGATGAGTGAGCCAAGGCTCAGAGAGGAAGAGAATTATACAAGTCCACACAGTGGACTCTGTCTCTCCAGCCTTGCCTCCAGCGCTGTGGCATTTCTTAGGCCTAGGCATAGCCTTTAGGTATTTTTCCATCTTTGTTTATTATATAGCTGATTAGATATTTATATGGACTTAAAACAATTTTTTGAGATTTATTTTTGTTTTATGTGTATGGATACTGTCTCAATGTGTCTGTGTCAATGTGTCTGTGTACCACTTGTGCATAGTGCCCATGGAGACCAGAAGAGGACATAGATCCCTCAGGACTCGAATTACTGATAGTTGTGAGTGCTATGTGCATGCTAAGAATTGAACTCAGGTCCTCTGGAAGAGTAGCCAGTGCTTTAACTGCTGAGTCATCTCTCTAGTCCCTTAGATTAAAAAAAAAAATTATATTTTTTATTTGTATAAGTGTTTGCCTATATGTATGTATGTTCACCACAAGTGTGCCATATGCCTACAGAGACCAGAAGAGGGTGTCTGATCCCCCAGAACTGAAGCTACACAGGATTGTGAGCTGCCATATGGGTGCTGGGGACCAAACCCATATCCTCAGCAAGAGCAGCCAGTGCTCTTAGCGGCTGAGCCACCTCTCTAGTCCCTAGATTTTTTTTTCCCTTCGAGACAGGTTTCTTTGTGTAGTTTTGGTACCTGTCCTGGATCTCACTCTGTAGACCAGGCTGGCCTCGAACTCACAGAGATCCTCCTGGCTCTGCCTCCCGAGTGCTGGGATTAAAGGCGTGCACCACCACCGCCTGGCTCCTAGAATTTTTTTGTTCTCCTTTAAGACTTGCTATTTAGCCAGATGTGGTGGCAGCAGGGGCAGGCAGATCTGGCTAACCTGGTCTACATAGTGATGGACAGCCAGGCTATGTAGAGGAGACCCTGTCTCAGAACAAAACAACAAAAGGTTTGCTGGTTGTTGAAGGCACCCAGACCATTACTCCTTGGAATACTTCAGTGGACTGTTCCACATCTGTACATGTAATAATTCTGTTGTCCTGTTTTCTGTTGGACGGGGTATTGTTCTGGCTTTTGTGGTTCAGGTTATGTCTATTAACATCTGTTTAAATTTGAGCCACGGCTTCCTAGAAAATTTGTATCCAGAGTATTCTCCACAGTTTTGGTATAGACTTAGAAAATCTACTTATTTTTACAAACTGTGAAATAGCTTTCATTATTCCAGGATACATATTTTGAGCCATTTAAGTAGTAATCCTTGGACTGGACCAGTTTACCTTGCCATGAAACACTCCTGATCCAGTTTTCTTCTTGGCCCACTCAAGACGAATGATGCTGCTGCCCAGTGGCTACCTCTGCCTAGCACGTGTCCAGAAGCCCAACACTCCTGGCTCCCTAGGGTTGGAGCTGGAGCCACAGTGACACTCCAGCCACATTCCCTGCTCTATGCCTTGGTGCTGCTCTGCCAAGGATTTGCTTGCTCAGGTGTCAGGTCCCAGGTCTTGAGCCATGTGCAGGCTGGGCTAGCTGTGGCTTCTCTGACCCTCAGCTCCTCTGATGGGGAGTACTACCATGGAGATGTAGCATGCAGGCAGGGTCAGTGGCCTGCAGAGAGGGTGCCATGGTGACCATCATCAGCACTCTGCGTTCACAGGTGACATGGAGTATGGAGGGCAGTCTGCAGTGGAGTACTGGCATGAGCTCAGACCCATATTGACACCTGGAGGCCTTGTGCCAACAGCTTTGGCCTAGACGGATACCATTCTTGGGAGTGGCTGTTGCTCAGGCGAGTTCACACAACCATGCAAACACGGAGAGCCTTCTTGCTCTGCGTGTGCCTGAGGAACACAGTGTCCTGTCATGTCTAACTTTGCAGGCCTCCAATGAATGCCGCTCCTGTTTTTATTTGTTTGCTATGGTTCTGTTTTGCTTTGATTTGTTTTTTTAGATGGGGGTCTCCTGAGGTCCACATTTGGTCTCAAGTTTGCTATGTAGCCAAGGGTGACCTTGGACTTCTAATCTTCCTGCCTCTACCTCAATGCTGAGATTACAGACATATACCAACATACCTGGCTTGTGATTCTCATTGGGGCCTGCCCTCCCTGCATACACAATGTAGCCCCCATGCTCCAAGAGTGGGTGTTCCAACCTGTGACCATGACTCTGCCTGTACTTCCATCTTGGTTCACGTGCAAGCAGGAGTTTGCAGAGGGCAGGGCAGGCAAAGGACAGGCTGTTGGAAGAGGCCACCAGGAGGTGAAGGCAGGTGGATATCTGTCTTCTGGAAGCTTCTTAGGGACTTGGCAAACAAGTCAGCTGTAGGACCCAGGTAGAGGCCCCAGGCTGTTTGGGCTCAGAGAGGATGCAGCAGCATTGGCCTGTGTGAGTTATGGGACCCTCCTCCCTGCTTCTCCTCATTCTCCTCCTTCCCTGTGTCCTTCTCATTTGCAGCGTGGACCTGGTCCATGCTTCAGATCCACGTGTCTGAGGCCGGAGCCTGCCTGACCTGGGCTCGGCAGGAGAACATCCGCATCAATGGCTGTGCCATTCAGTGCCGAGTCACCACTGAGGACCCTGCACGCAGCTTCCAGCCCACACTGGCCGCATTGAGGTAGGCGACGAGCAAGTGTGACCCAGCTCCAGCCTGGGTTGAGATTCTTCACAGCCTCCCATGGTGTCCAGGTTATGACCCAGTGGGCCAGGTGCAGCTGCTTAGAGCACGTGGGAGCCCAGGACTGTCTAGAGTAAGGGAAGACCATTCCACAGAAAGCTAGCAGAAAGCCATTCTGGAATGGGCAGACCAGCTTAGGGACAGCTGTGGGCCCCAGATGTGAGCCTTGGCCCTGATGCCTGCTGTCTCTATCCTGCCTTCTATCAGGTATGAGGGTGGCTGGCAAGGCAGACCTGTGGCAGCAGAGGTTGGGATCTCTGTAGCAGGGTGAGTCAACAGAAGCCCCTTGGATAAGCAAGAGTTCTCTGAGGGCAGCACTGAGGGACTGAGAAGTTCACCTCAGCTCTGCCATTTTCCCATCAGGTTGGAGCATTTGGGCTCCGTTGCTGTCCCTTGCATTCCCTGTCTGTGGCTCCAGCCTGCTCCTCTCCTGCATGTCAGCAGCACTCCCTGCAGATACAGGACACGGAGGCACTCAGGTTAGCACTGGTATCCAGGGTACGAGGGCAGCAGCAATGAGCATGGCGACTCCAAACTCAAAAATGTCCAAAGATAGTACGGTGGAGTGTGGAGCAGGGCTGGGTGCTAGGTCAGTTCTGATGCCTTGAAGTCCACGGCCACCAAGATGACCACCCACACTCGTTTCTGAGTTCCCAGGTGGGCATCCCTGGGCTGTGCTGCCTTCTATCCTAGCTCTTTTGCCCTTGTCTGGAAGCGGCAGCTGATGCCTGGGGCTCAGAAGCGGCTGCTGGGCTGGTTCCTCTCCACTCACCTCCACGGCCAGGGGCTGCTTTAGAGCTGGTCACCACAAGGTATTTTTAGCTGGTGGTTCCTGCACACAGCTGAGTGTCCATCCTTAAATATTGCATGAAGTTCTTCTTATTGAACACAGCTTGTGCCCTTAGCAGCCGAAGGTGATGCTGAGGGTGTTCCCAGGCCAGTCCCTCTGGCCTCCTCTCTCCCTCATTTCTCCCCACCTGTCCCTGCCTGTCCTGAATGAACACTCACCTGTGTGTGCAAGTGTAGCTACCCCAGACACCCGACCCACCTGAGTCTGCCATTCTCCTCTGCATGTCTCTCTTGTGTCTCCTGGACGAGCTCAGGTGTGTTCCTCCTGTGTGTGTCCTCTCCATGGCTCCTTCCTTCCTCTCTGCTCCTTCTCCACCCTCCTTCGGGAAGAGGGAATGTGAGTCGATATGGAGGCCCCCCCCCCAAAAAAAAAACACTAAAAACAAACAACAAACCAAGTTGGGCATGATGGTGCACACCTGTGATTCCGGCACTCAGAAGCTGAGGCAGGAGAGTCATTCATGAGTTCAAGGCCAACCTAGGCTACGTTGTAAATTCAGGCTGGCCTGGGCTACATAGTGGTGTTCAAATCAGAAAATGAACCAACCGAAGCCTTCCTCGGTCAGCCTGCCGACTCCTTTTCTTGCTTGTGGTCCGTGGTCTGTACTTCTGTCTGTCCCGGGGCTTGTTGGTCAGGGATTGCTTTAGCAGCTTCATCCCCAGCGAGCAGCGGCATGGGCATTGCGTGCTGCTCCTGGATGATGGCGGCCAGAGACTGGGTCTGCAAGGAGGAGGGTGGCCGGGCAGGTGGTGGAAGGTCAGTGGATGTGGCCCCTTCCTTCCCACCTGGGCTGCTGGCTGGGCTGTGCATGAACCAGGAGCCTTCAGGGCGTTTCCTCCTCTGTCCGGCCTGGCTGCAGCCCTGAGTGAACGCATGGACTCAGAAGGGCTGCGCCTGGGGCTGTTGGCAGAAGTAGAAAGAAACTTGAATGGTCAAGGATGGGCTCTGGGTAGCGTGAGCTCAGCCCTCGGGGGCCACGTGGGGAGCCCAGTTTACCCCAGCTGCTGACTTGTGCTTCCCTCTGGTGACAGGTTTTCCGGAAAGTGGCGAGGCATGGGCATCCGCCTGGACAATGCCTCTGCCTTCCAGGGGGCTGTCATATCGCCCCACTATGACTCGCTGCTTGTCAAAGTCATTGCCCACGGCAAAGACCACCCCACGGCTGCACCAAGATGAGCAGGGCCCTGGCTGAGTTCCGGGTCCGAGGCGTGAAGGTGAGAGGCCGCGCCTTCCCTGCCTTTGCCCACGTGGGTCCATTTGGTCACACACCAGGTGTGTGGCCCGCTGTGTCCTTGCCTTGCTTTATTGAGAGTGGCTCTTAGCCTCCGTGACGCAGTAACTCTCCGGGCTGTTCTCAGACTGCTGGTGCCTGGACTCTGCTGGGTCTCTGTGTAAGCATGGGTCCCTGGGCGGGAGCTGCAGCCCTGAGGGACCGGGCTCTGGCCACAGTGGCCGCCTGACAGCAAGGGCCTCGGCGCGCCCATCACCTCCTTGTTTGGCTCCGTCTCTAACTAGTTTCCGCAGCTAAAGACACATCACAGCCGAGAAATGCCGCTGTCCTTTACGCCAGCACCTGCTCGAGTGTTCTATGGGGCGCCCTGGGCATGGGCTCAGGCCCCCAGCCCGTTGAGTTCTCCCTCCTCCTCCAGAGGCTCCCAGGGGTGCTCTGGCCATGTGGCAGTGCTGGTGCTGACCTCCCGTTTGTGACCTCTTCCGGCTCTTGATCGCTGTTAAAGCTTGGTGGCTCATGGGCCCACTGTGACAGTGCTGTCCCTGATGGCCAGTCATCTTTCTCACTGTTCACAGGTCCTGTCAGGGACATAGTGGGCTTAAAGACCTTGGAAAATCTTGTGGAAGAAGGATGTTTTGAGCCTGTCCCCCACAGCCCATCTTAGGAGCAGTCTGTTTTTCTAGAGGTTAGGGTCTGCATTCTGCTGTTCAGAGCTCACAGGCTCTGTTGAGGTCCATGTCACCCTGGGGCAGAGGTATGCTGTAATATCGGATCCCTTCATCCTAGAGTCACTGGCTCACGCTCTGGGGCCTGTCTTTCTTGTGGCTGACCAGGGACGGGAGCGGTTGTTGGGTATCAGGCTGTGCCCTGATAGCTCTGCTTATGTTTCCCACCCTTAGCGCCAGGTACCCTGAGCACACAACCGTACATCCCTGTCCTATATCCCAGTGCACTCAAGATCCCAGCATCCTCTCCAAGGATGAGAACAGGGACAGCAGGGCCCATGACCACAGAACAGCAGCAGGACCTGGGGCCTGTCTGTCCCCTTCCTGTACATCCTACCTTATGTCTGCCTCTCCTACGTCTCCTCCCTTATCTCCCTCAAGGACCCTAAACGAGCATTTCTCCAGGTCATGTCCAGGGATGTTTTGGTGCCAGGAGGCTGGGTGTGTGTAAGCTTGGCTGCACACTGTGGACACAGCAGACTGTTCCTCAGGCTGCTTGGCGGTCTGGAATACCAGTGTCTACTTCTGACCTTCATTAAGCACGTAGGTGCCTGTACAGGGCCCATCTGAACAGTGTGGGCCCCCGGGTGTGGGAGGGCCAAAGCAGCTTGATATCAACAGGCTGCAGCAGGTCAAAGCCAGCTTTCCAGGAAAGCCCAGCACACAGCTGTGTATCTTGGAACAGCTGGGTGGTGCCATCTCACACAGGACCTTCCTGATGGTCCTGGACTCATGCCTGCCTTCTGGCAGGGCCAGCAGACACCAGCTCTTGACTGCTGCCCTGGGCTTCCCTATAGGCTGGCTGCGAGTCCTGGACTATGAGGACCAGCTCTGCTGGGCCTGGGCAGCTTTAGCCTTGACACCAGTACTGGTCTGTGTGCTTCTAACAGCCTCCCTCCCTCCCTCCCTCCCTCCCTCCCTCCCTCCCCTCTCCCTCCCTCCCAGGGACCAGCAGAATGAGACCAAAGACCTACACTGAAGTGTCCCCAACAATTTTATTATAAATAGAAACAAGACTCCCTCTTGGTGGCTGCAGCCCCTGCCTTGGTGGCTCTGAGCACCTGTTGGTGGGACCTGTCCTTTAGTCTGGAGGCCAAAACCAAGGAAAGGGCTTGCTGTCCCACCAAGTACCTGGGGAGCCTGAGGTACTGAGGAGAAAAAGCAGAGCGGGGCCCAGGGCCGTGCTGCCCACCCAGGCTGGGTGCTGCCACCTGGGCCCCGCAGTGGCACTGCCTTCCTCAGGGCACGAAGAGGCTGGCCTCCTGTCACACCACACTCTCCTCCAGCCGCTCTGTACTGCCCCCCAGGCCCCGGCACCCAGCTCCCAGCAGCCCCCCATGTACAGAGTGACTCCGCCGGGCCCAGGCCCCTCCCAGGCGCCTGGCATACCCGTAGCACCCACCAGTGTCTCCCAGGTCCAGGGAACAGCTGCGCTGGGGACGGGGTGGAGGGCTCCGTGGTGGGTGGCTCTTGGGCATGGGGCTGGTGCCACCATTGGTCTGGGATTGGACATGGCTAAGTTTGAGTGGCAGGCGGCCATTCCAGCTCCCCGGCCCCGAACCAGCAAGGCCACAGTGAAGACCAGTAAGGCGGCCACTAGGACCCCACCTACTGCCACAGTCAGGGTCCCGCCCAGCACATGGGCCTGTAGGGCATGGCACAGGGGTGTGGCTGGTAGCGTGGAGAAGTGGGCACAGCCCAGCAGTCTGGTGGCCGTGAGGTCGGAAGGCCCGGCAGCAGGTGACAGGGCCAGCAGGCAGAGGTCGTAGTCGGCACCAGGAACCAGATGCTTCAGTAAGGAAGTCGGGACTGGAGGCTGGTACGATCCTGCAGGGCAAGGGCAGGTGGTCAGAGCCCCCATTCCCATCTCTCGTGTTTGCCTAGGACAGCCCCTCAGGGCCTGAAAGGCCCTGTCAACACACACAGGCTGAGCTCTCCCCCAGGAAGGCAGCACAGGCATCCGTATGTAGGATAGTGTCAGCAACAGACAGGTGTATGCACTGACAGGCCTCGCCTCGGGTAAGAGGAGCTGGGTGGGGTGGCACCAAGCAGAGACAGAAATACCCGAGGCGGGGGCAGGTGCTTCAGCAGACACCCCACGTGCCAATATCTGACGAAGGGCTGGCACACACACAGCCACACCTGAGACCCCCTTCCTCTGCCCAGGCAGCCGGCTCAGCCATGCTCCGCGAGTTTAGAAGTTTTAGAAGAGGGGCAGCACAAGCCTGGAGGGGCAGGTAGGACTGGGGACACGGGCCAGCAGGGAGGCCTAGTGACAAAGCAGGCTGAAGGATCCTCACCGGTAGATGAGAGGGGTCGTCCCTCGCTGCTGTTGTACTGGATTTGGAACATCCACACCACAGATGGCCGCCCGGGGCCCCCAGCTCACCAGGCCAGAGGTGGCAGTCACCTCCGTCACTTGCACCACTGGCTCAGACTCTAAAGTCCCTCGCCTTCGGCAGCAGTTCTAGCAGAAGCAGCAATGTCTGAGGGCCCAGGACGGCCCCCTCAGCACTGGTGTTTTCCACCATGGGCAAGGCCAACACCCGCAGCTCCACCCGGGCTGTGGCCTCGCCAGCGGGGTTGGTGGCGATGCAGGTATAGGCTCCTGCATCTCCAGCGCCTGTCACCCCAATCTCTAGAGTGCCGTTGGGGAAAGCCCAGGCTCGTGAAGAGTTGCCAACCAGCCGGTCGTCAGGGCCAACCCAGTGCATGGTGGGCACAGGGTCACGAGGGCCCTGCACCTCAGAGTAGCCGCTGGCCCTCCAGCACCCACAGGCGCTGTGTGTGACGGGCAATCAGTGGAGGCTCGCAGGAGAACTCTCCCTCAGGCACTGCCCAGAAGTAGCGGCCCGCCAAGGGTGGTGGCGAAGCACAGGTTTCCAGGTCATCAGGCCGGGCCAGCCGCCTCAGCCAGAGCAGCTCACAGTTACAGTGCAGTGGGTTCCCGCTGAAGCTCAGCACCAGGGGGACGGGGAGGCCTCCGCATCCCGACCTCGGGAGAAGAGCGGGTCAGGTGCCAGCGTGGCCAGGCGGTTGGAGGTGAGGTCAAGGCGGGAGAGCTGGCTAAGCTGGGCAAAGACACCTGGGGGCAGTGCGTCGATGAGGTTATGGTCCAGGTTAAGGGTGTGCAGGGCAGGCATGGCCCCGATGCCGCCCAGGGACCTGCCGGAGTTGTTATAGGACACATCCAGGTCCTCGAGGCTGTCGAGGAAGTCATCGAAGGCCCCTGGCGCGATGCGGCCCAGCTGGTTGCCACTGAGGATGAGGTGCTGCAGGTTGACAGGCCCCCGGAGGCTGCCGCTGCCCAGCTCCACCAGCCTGTTGCCATCCAGATGCAAAGAGCGCAGGCTCTCCAGGTCCCCGAAGGCGCGGGCCCCGATGCGGGTGATGGCATTTCGGGACAGCGTCAGGTCCACCAGCCCTGTCATGTTGCGGAAGTCAGGCGGTCCAGGGCCTGGATGAAGTTGTCAGCCAGGCGCAGTTCCACCGTGCGCCGGTCCACGTTGGGTGGCACAAACAGCAGGCCTCGGTGGGCACAGAGGGTGCTGAGCGACTCCGACAGGTTCTGGCACACGCAGGGCAGCGGGCAGGCGGCGGCTCCACTGGCCAGCAGCAGCAACAGGAGTGGCGGGGCCATGGTGAGCTCCCTGTGGGGAAGGGCCACAGCCCCGGGCACAGGTGGGCTGGGGCAGCTGCCCACTTGTGCCCAGGGCGCGCTCCAGGAACCAGTTTCCAGAGTCTGGACCGAGTAAGAGGCTTAAGGAGGGCCCCAGGGAGAAAAGGTGGCCGGGGCTGCAGGCTCAGGCCCCCCAGAGTAAAGGTCACATTTCCAAGCAGCTGAACAGAACCCAGGTACCAGGGACAAGGTGAGGCATGAGGCAGGAAGTGGAGGAGGGCCGAGAGCAGGGAGGGTCCGGGAACTTCCTTCAGGCATCCTCTGGAATGGGCAGCCCCCTCCCCCCTCCGTGCCTTCCCCTCCGTGGCTGCTGAGGACTGCGATCCCCCAAAATCCCTGGCGTGGACCGTGGCTCCTCCCGCGGGCGGGCCTCCCGCTGTACCCTGCCGGGGCGGGAGGGGGCTCACTGGTGTCCATCGTTCAGGGGGCGCGGGCCGGCCTCCCGCGGGCCCAGCGGCTCGGCCGACCAGGGCCGCTCTCTCGCGGGGGAGCCCAGCCCGCCAGCGCGCGCCCTCGGCCATGGCGCTCGGCCCTCGGCCCCGGCTCTCTCGGCTCCCGGCACCTTTTCTCCGCGCCGTTCGCGGTGGTGGGGCGCGGCGGCGGCGGCAGCAGGCAGGCAGGCGGTGCGCGCGGGCGGACACGCGCGCCGCGGACACGCACGTGGAGGGCGGACCGGAGGGGCGCGGATCCACCCGGGCCCCAGCCCGGCTCCCGAGGTCACGGGGACACGCTGCCACTGCAAGCGCCCACGGGTGGCACTCAGTCACGCCCGAGGCCCGGCCAGGCCCGTCGCGCTGCCCCACGGCGCTGCCGCAGCACACTCACCCTGGCACGGGCGCGCGCGCCCCGGGCCACCCTGGCGCCCAAGCATCCTGCGCTGCTCAGGCGGGCGCCGCGGCTCTGCAGACAACCAGACAAAGCGCCAGCTCGCAGGCCCTTCACCATCTCCCGGAGACGGGTCTTTGTCACATGTCTCTGGGCACCCTCCCCAACACGCCCACATATGCTCACACACCCACACGTCCCCGCACCCCGGGCAGGGCCGGGCGCAAACCCGCACAGTTGCTGGGACCCTCGCGTTTACAGACACACATTGAAGGTCACAACCGTTCTGCATCACCGAGTCACGTGAAGGATCCCCCACAGGCCCGGGCCCTGGGGGGCTCGGGTGGCGCCCCGAGCAGGGCTTCTGCGGGTGGGCCTGAGGCTCGGCCACGGACTGGCGTCGCGCCCCGCCCCACCGCGCCCCTCCCTCCCTCCTCTGCTCGGTCTCCCTCCGCCCTGCCCGGCGCTCCCCAGCCAACCGGCCTCCGCCTCCAGCCGGATTGGTCTGCGCCGCGCGCTTTCCCAGCAGGCTGGCGGTGGCACGCTGTTGAAGCTGTGCGTCAGTGGTCCTCTCCGAGTCGCTGCTCCGCCCCCCTCCCCCGCGGGGCCTCTTAGGGAGGTCTGGCCCGAATGGTCTAAGATGCGAAGTGGCTTCAGAGCCGGGGCTTGGATGAGAGTGCCGAGGACTCAGAACCAGATTGGGCATCGCCGTTCATGTTTTCTCCACCATCAAGAGTGGCTCACCTAGTTGGCATGGGAAGTCGTCACCTTCTACGGGCATCTCCTAGCCCCTAGACTACCTGGGCCCCTTCTTCCTTTTCCCCTCCCTCCAAACTGGTTCTCAGGAGCGTGTGGATGGCAGGAATCCAGGGGGACAAAGGCTGGATTCTAGTCCTGCTTGGTACAGCTGCGCAGCCTTGAGCACGTTACTGAACTACAGAACAGTTTCCTAGCGGAGACCCAGGGCTGTTGTTAATTGCCTGTATTATTCACACCTAAGGGAGTAGGAAACCGCGCGGCTTGAGGGGCTTAAGTTCGTGCCGCTGGAATCCACTGCCTGATTGTTGCTGTTGTTGGGACGCCTCAACTTTTACAAAACAATTTGGATCTTTAGTCTGCTCAGCTGTGATTGTGAGGCGGTGTCAGATACTTTTTCTTCCCTAAAGAGTTCCCCTCACTCCAAACATACACGTGTTCTAGCATCTGCCATGTGTTGCCCTGTGCTGGAGCCAGGTGGTTCCTGGCCCTGTTCCTACCACCCTGGAGCTTCCAGTAGAGGCGGTGGTGGTGGGAGGCTCTGAGGATCCGTCTCATCTTAAGCAGCCCTGGGTTCTTTCAGACGCTCTGGTCTCTATTTTTTTTTTTTAGGGCATGGGCAAGTTTCCAGGAGACAAGCAGATGCAAGGCACTGATAACTGACTGGGCCCTGCTTTGTAATCGTTAGTGACTTCCTGTCAGAAGCTGGTGGGCAAGGCACCCCACTTGTCCAATCTGTTGGGCAAAGGTGGCAGTGTCGAGGCAGCTCAGGGAAAGGTGTGGGCTGAGCAGAAGAGATTGAGTCTAGGATCTGTCATGGGACAGAGGTCCAGTGTACCCAGCCACACAGGAAGCTGGGGAGCCAGGGCAGAAGACAAGGCATCCATCTACAAGATATCTGCGGGGGAGCACAGGATACAGGGCTCTTTGAGGAACGTGGAGATGCTGGCCACCATCCCACCTGGCTCCAAAGACAGAGGCTCTCCCCATGGGAGCAGCAGGTCCAGCTCAGGGCTTCCTAAGGACAGTGACTGTGAGAAGTGGCAGGGCAGAGGAGGTCCGGGAGGAGTGTTAAGGTGGGCGCTGTTGGAGTTAGGAAGAGGGGATCCCATGATAGTGGGTTCAAGAAGCATGGCTGGTGGGGGTGAAGTGTGGTATGTGTGCTGAGACAGGAGAGGCAGCGCTAGGTTCTGTGCTTTGGGGGTGTTAGATCTTAGTTTGTAGACCCGAGTAAGAGGGGTGGCATTGGCATAAGTTCTGGGTGAGCAGAGATGGAGGGTGCGCATCTAGCCCCTGGCAACTTCCGGCATTGCCAGAAAGATGGAGATGAGGGAAGCGGTAGCGCTCCAGGCTAGTCTCTTCCCTGCCTTGAGCCGCACAGTGACCCCTCTGCCTTTGTCTTGCAGACCAACATCCCCTTCCTGCAGAATGTCCTCAACAACCAGCAGTTCCTAGCGGGCACTGTGGACACCCAGTTCATTGATGAGAACCCTGAGCTGTTCCAGCTGCGGCCCGCACAGAACCGGGCCCAGAAGCTGCTGCATTACCTCGGTCTGCCCACCCTCTCCCTCCTGACTGCTCCTTGTCTCCCGACCCATAGCCCTTCCTTGTTACGGTCCTGTGCCCTCCTCTCTGTCTACATGGCCCCTAATAGGTTTCCACTGCCCGGACCCAAGAGGCCTGGGTGTCCCGGGGAGAGTCTCTATCCCAGAGTCTACCCCCTCACTGCCCTTGGCTCTCACTCTGCCCAGCCTGCCTTGACATAGTGCCCACTTCCTCCCCAGGCATGTCATGGTGAACGGCCCGACCACTCCAATCCCTGTCAAGGCCAGTCCCAAGCCCTGTGGACCCCGTTGTTCCTGCAGTGCCTATAGGTAGGTGAGATCCATTTTTACCAACTCAAGGGGGTAATGGGAGATTGCAGGATAGGCACCAATGTTCTTGTCTGCCTAGGCCCACCCCCAGCTGGCTTCCGAGACATCCTTCTGCGAGAGGGGCCTGAGGGATTTGCCCGAGCTGTGCGGAATCACCAGGGGCTGCTGCTGATGGACACCACCTTCCGGGATGCCCACCAGTCACTACTGGCCACTCGAGTGCGCACACATGATCTCAAAAGATTGCACCCTATGTTGCCCACAGCTTCGACAGGCTCTTCAGCATGGAGAACTGGGGAGGTAGCTAGAGGAGGGCTGGGATGTTGGGCAGTGCTAACAGAAATTGAGTGTCCAATCCAGAAGGCCCAGGACACTAGGGACAGAGAGAAGCCGGCAGTGAGACCATGAGGATGAAGGCTTTTGTTCCACAAGACCCAGCTTCAGCCAGCTTCTGCTGGAAAGCCCTGGGCTCGAGGCTGCGGGGGCGGATGGAGACCCTGTCCTGAGTAGTTTGAGGGCACAAATGAGCCTCAGTTTCCCTGAGCATCAGTGTGGGGAGAGGCTGGTAAGGGCTAGAACATGAGGAACCCTGGAAGTGAGAGGCTGTGGAGGGCATTGTTGGGTCCTTGTGACGTATGGAGTGACCAGCTCCTCTGTTCCTGTCCAGGAGCCACATTTGACGTGGCCATGCGCTTCTTGTACGAGTGCCCCTGGAGCGGCTGCAGGAGCTCCGGGAACTCATCCCCAACATCCCGTTCCAGATGCTGCTGCGAGGGGCCAATGCTGTGGGCTACACCAACTACCCCGACAACGTGGTCTTCAAGTGAGCCTGGGTCGCCTGGACCACACAGCAGTGGGCTCCAGAGTGTCCGAATGTGCCCTACGGGGACTGAACACAGACCGTAGAGGCAGAGCAGGCTGGGCTGCTGGGTCCCCACGCAGCTAACACTGAGGGAGATGACTTGTCCCAGGATCCCTGTGGGGAAGTGGGGCTGGAACCCCCGCCTTAGGGCCCTGCTCATCAGCTGCCTTTGCCAAGACTCTTCCTAACCCTCCAGGCTCAGTCAGGCTGGACAGCGCTGTCGGCGACTGTCACCTCCTGCCCCGGCTGACCTGGAAAAGGCCCTGCTCCCCTGCCAGGCCAGCTTCATTCCCTAGGGGCTAGAACTAGAGGAGGAGGTGCAGGTAGGATTCGCCTGTTTTCTTCTCGCCCGCCAGGTTCTGTGAGGTGGCCAAGGAGAATGGGATGGACGTCTTCCGAATCTTTGACTCCCTCAACTATTTGCCAAAACATGCTGCTGGGCATGGAGGGCAGCAGCAGTGCTGGGGCGGTGGTGGAGGCTGCCATCTCATACACTGGTGATGTGGCTGACCCCAGTCGCACTAAATACTCGCTGGAATACTACATGGGCTTAGCTGAAGAGCTGGTGCGAGCTGGCACACACATCCTGTGCATTAAGGTACCAGGCTTTCACCTCTTCCTCCCACCATACCCACCATACCCACCGTGGCCGGCAACACAAACATGTCACATCCCTCCTCACCATACTTCTTTCATTTTTTTAGGACATGCGGGGCTACTGAAGCCCGCGGCCTGCACCATGCTGGTCAGCTCCCTCCGGGACCGATTCCCCGACTTCCGCTGCACATCCACACCCATGACACATCAGGAGCAGGTGTGGCAGCCATGCTGGCCTGTGCACAAGCTGGGGCTGATGTTGTGGATGTGGCAGCAGACTCCATGTCTGGGATGACTTCGCAGCCCAGCATGGGGGCCCTGGTGGCTTGCACCAAAAGGGACTCCTCTGGACACAGGTAGATGTTGTAGCCCACGGCTGAGCCCCTCTTAAAGCTGTAGCCGCAAATAATCCCAGCAGAGCCTGGGACACAAAACCCAGACGCCTCACTCTGCTCCCACCCGAGTTTGAGATGGGATCTGGGCGAGCTCTCCTGACTCTGGCTTCCCTGCAGAGATCCCCCTGGAGCGTGTGTTGACTTACAGCGAGTACTGGGAAGGGGCCCGGGGCTGTACGCAGCCTTTGACTGCACGGCCACCATGAAGTCTGGCAACTCAGATGTGTATGAGAACGAGATCCCAGGGGCCAATATACCAACCTACACTTCCAGGCCCACAGCATGGGGCTCGGCTCCAAGTTCAAGGAGGTCAAGAAGGCCTATGTGGAGGCTAACCAGATGCTGGGGGACCTCATCAAGGTGAGCAAGGCCCTTATTCAACGGCCCTGTACACTCCACTCCTGCCTCTGTGCCTAACATTCTTATTTCCAGAGATCTTTTCCCCTTCAGGTGACACCATCCTCCAAGATTGTGGGGGACCTGGCCCAGTTCATGGTGCAGAATGGGTTAAGCCGCGCAGAGGCTGAAAGCCCAGGCAGAAGAGCTTTCCTTCCCCCGCTCCGTGTGGAGTTCCTGCAGGCTACATTGGGATTCCCCATGGGGGTTTCCTGAGCCCTTTCGCTCCCAAGGTGGGGAATGCGCCTTATGGTGTGAGGCAGGGACTGAGCACAAGCACCCGGCGTGACCCTCCGCTTTGCTCCTCAGGTGCTGAAGGACCTGCCAAGAGTAGAGGGCCGGCCTGGGGCCTCCCTCCCCGCCCTGAACCTGCAGGAGCTGGAGAAGGACCTGATTGAGCGGCATGGGGAGGAGGTGACCCCCGAGGATGTTCTCTCTGCAGCCATGTACCCTGATGTCTTTGCCCAATTCAAAGACTTCACGGCCACCTTCGGCCCCCTGGATAGCCTCAACACCCGCCTCTTTCTTCAAGGACCCAAAATTGCAGAGGAGTTTGAGGTCAGTGGTTCTTGGGTTTGCTCAGGCTCAGCCCCAGGTCTACAGCAGCCCTGCCAGAGCCCCAAACTTGGTTCTCACAGCCTTGTGAACTGTGATGCAGTAATGGTCCTTGTGTGACCAGCCGGGTAGGCCTCCACACATGGAACTAAGAAAGATCCAGAGCATAACTTCCCTGAGTCGGGGCCCAGGGCTGCTCTCCTGACTTTCTCCCTCAATCTGGTCTGCGACCATTTCTGCAGGTGGAGCTGGAACGGGGCAAGACACTGCACATCAAGGCCCTGGCAGTGAGTGACCTGAACCGGGCTGGCCAGAGGCAGGTGTTTTTTGAACTCAATGGGCAGCTTCGCTCCATTCTGGTTAAGGACACCCAGGCAATGAAGGTACAGTGTCCCAGGGCCTGCCGGGTGGTGGGGCTGGGCCTGACCTGCTGTCTGATGTCACCTCTGTCCTGTCTGCAGGAGATGCACTTCCACCCCAAGGCTCTGAAGGATGTGAAGGGCCAGATCGGGGCTCCTATGCCTGGTAAGGTCATAGACATCAAGGTGGAGCCAGGAGCCAAGGTGGCTAAGGGCCAGCCCCTGTGTGTGCTCAGTGCCATGAAGATGGAGACTGTGGTGACTTCGCCCGTGGAGGGCACTATCCGCAAGGTTCACGTGACCAAGGACATGACACTGGAAGGCGATGACCTCATCCTAGAGATCGAGTGATCTTGCTTCTGATTGGCAGCCTGGCCAGCCCTACCCCAAACCTCCCAACAGGAGCTGTGCAGCCAGGGCAGGCCCAGGCCAGCCAGGACCTGAGTAGGAAGGTCAGGCCCCTGAGGTCCTGGCCCGTGGGACACACTACCTGCCGTGGCCCGCTCCCTTTCCCGTTCGTCCTTTCCTTATGGGCAGGCAGTTGCTCACATACTCATCTCTTGCCAAATAAGGGTCTGCTCCTGGTGGGGACTACAGGTGTGCAGCAGGTGGTTTAGGGGTTCTACCTCTGGGGGTAGGGGAGACCTAGTTCACAGGTCCTGGGACATTTGCTCAATAAAGGTGGCCTTCCCTTGCCCTCCACACGAGGTCATGTACAGTCTGCCTCATCCCTGGTGCTGTCCCCAACCCGGGGCAGTACGGGTGGAAGTCTCTCGAATTCTCATGAGGTCTAGGTCAAATCTGTTTTCCCTTTTAAAAAAAAGCTTCCTGGATTTCAGGAAAGTGGACCCCTTTCTGCCCAGTGTTCTTGGGGTCTTGGCACATGACTTTGGGGGAGAATAAGTCAGTGGGGTCTAGGCTGCATCCTCTCTGGACCTCAAGATCTAAATGTACTACCTACCCCCTCACCTCCCAACCGCCAGCCTCTACACAGGCTGGAGAAGAGCTCCGCAGGGAGGCAGGTGTGTGACTGATACTTCCCTTCACAGCTGTAGGAGTGTGGCTGTGTCACAGTCACCCTGGGGGGGGGGCGGGGGATCACTGGGGAATGACCACATGTCCATCTTCTCTCCTCAGTCACCAGCTTCAGGAAACAAGTTTCAGAACAACCTTGAACATGGGAGACTTAAAATGATATTCACAAATTAAAAAAGAAAGCAAAAGGAAAAAGGGCTAGCCAGGAAAACAAGCCCCACCGTAGAGTGTGGTCAGCAGGTAGAAGACTGGGTCCTAAAGAACCCTGAGGTGCTGTGCTGCTCGAAGGAGTCCTTGCCATTCTCAGGGCTGGGGCCTTGCCCTGGGCGAGGCAGAGGGGCAGCAGTCCAGGTGGAACCAGAGACCTCTACTCCTGGGAGATGGAGAAGGGTCGTGCGCTCTGGAGCCACCCTCCACCAGCTCACAGGGGTCAGGGCTGTGGCAGCGAAGGTGCTGGCCCCACAGAGATGGGTTTCCAGCTGTACCTGCTAACTGAGCCACAGCTCCGGAAGAGTGAACCACAGCCCTGGCAGCTAAAGGTCCCGCCCTATCCTTTGCTGTTGGGGCTTGCTTGCCAGGCTCACCTGCCCAGGTCAGCAGTGTTCGAGGTAGCCGAGAGAGAGGTGTACACACTCCCAAGTGTTGGCTTGGGTCCTTACCAAGATCCAAGTACATGGATTCCCAAAGGTTCAAGACCATGTTACCCAAGTTAAATCTCTTTAATATCCCAATACAAAGTCTTGATGCAAAAAGACAGTGAGAAAACCCTGGGAAGTTGGGAGGAGGGGTTTTATAAATAAACCCACCGAGCAGCTTTTCGGAGGGGCTGAGGGGAGAGCTAAGAGAAGCAGCAGTCCAAAGAGGGAGTGCTCCTAGAATCTGTCCTTGTCCCTCATGTCCAGGTGCTCCTCAGCCCCTCTTTGAGAAGCCGCACCCTTTGGGTATCTGCTCCTTTCTCTTGGTCCCTGGGGTTCAACTAGCTCTGGCTTCAATCCCCTACAAAAATTCCTGAGATCTCGGGACCCCAGCCAGCCCCTCCTCTGCAGTATTTCTTGATAGGGAGGGCTGGCGAGCCCGTCAAGAGTTCACTGGAGTATGCACAAGAGTGATGGTCAGGAGCAGAGCAGGGTCTCTGAGGCTCCGCCAGTTCGTTCCAAAAGCAGACAGAGGGGAAGGCTGCCATAGAGCCTGGGGTCCGTCAGGGGTTGAAGCAGAAGCAGGAAGAGTCCCACACCGAGAGCGTAGCCTGCCAGCAGCGGCCACTTGTGTGGATGCTCCAGGGCTGCGCACACGGCCGGGAAGCCCATGTAGTTACAGAAGGAGTGGCAGAGGACCGGCCCTATCAGGTGTCCTGGAGATGGAGACGTGCGGTGTAGGAAGCGGCCCCGCCTGGAGTGAGTGACCCTGGTCCCCTAAACAGGACTCAGTGACACCCCACTCCACACATTCATGTGCCCCCATGTCATGACCTCTGCTTCCACCTTCAGACCTGAAAGGCTGAGGCCCTGGCTCAGTCTGCCTCAAGGACTGGCAGAACAAACTTGTCACATCCACAGTATTCCCCTTCTCCCACCCACATCTGTGGGCCCTGGAGACCCAGGAAAAAACTGAGGACCAACCTGTGCGGATGAAGAGGAAAGCCGTGTAAGCACCAAAGACAGCAGTGTAGGAGAACTGGAAGGCTGGAGATGGAGGCCGAGAGTGACCACACAGGCATGCCCACCCTGCCCCAGTACTGCACATCCCATAGTCAGAGACCACCCTTTCCCCTCGGCAGTGGCTGCCTGGCCACCATCTATGGCTGTCCTCTGTACCCCACCTCCAACGATCAGTGGTCCCCATCCAATCCTTGGAGCCCTGTGTTTCCAGGCCTTTCTGCAGAGTGCCTGTCAGGGCTATCACACCCCAGCCCCCAACCGTCCCGGGCAAGCTCCCCAGGCTCACCTGCAGACAAGAAGATACTCCCCACACTGCTCTGGCGGAACCGCAGCTGCTCAATGATGTGATGGAAATGGGCTGGGAGAAGAAGAAAACCACACTGTTCCTCTGGCCAGCCACTTAGCTCCCGGCCTCACCCCAAGCCCCACTTTTAGACCTCATGCTGGGAACATCTTTGCTGGACCAGTTAGACTCACCAACTCCAAAAAAGAGTGGGCAGGTGAACACAGCGGGGCCCAGACCTGTGCATGGCGCTAACATGGGCAGCATGCAAGCCCGGAACACCAGCTCCTCTGTCAAGGGTGCAATAACTTGGTTCCGTAGCCAGCGCATGTCTGTGAGGCAGCGGGCCCAAGAACGAGGGGCTAGGGCAAATATTCAGGATAAGTAATGCAATGAGTGCCTGGTTACTGAAAACAGAGACCCGCCCCCTGGGGCCTCCCCACAGATTTATTCTGGCCAAACTCAGGTCAGGAATCCTGAGAATCAGAATGGGGGAGGGAGCAAACCTTATCAGACCTAATTACAGTGTCTTCAGATATAAGTGACCACAGTAGACGAGGGAGCCATGGTAAATTCTGGAGACACCAAAATTTAACCAAGGCCAGTCTTTAGGGAAGCCAAAGGATGGAAAAGCAGGGGAAGGCGCTGTCTGACCCACATCAGGTACTGTTCTGGGTCCTGAGAGGCCTCCTTAAGTATCAAATTTATAATTTGATTATTGCTGAGGAAACACACCCGGAGAGGTGACATCTCACCTCCTCAGTCCAGATCACACCATCTCACTGACTCCTTTCCCCAGTATCCTGGACTGCCTGTGCCTACCTTTTTCTCAGTCTTGAAGACTCACCCAGGACAACCTTCAGCCCATCTGTCAGGTCACACGGGCAATCCATAGAGAGCTGCATCAGTGGACCCAGAAAAGGATCTGGGGGCAGAAAAACAGATCAAAGGAATGACTCACCACAATCCCACGACCTTGCTCACACCAGTGCCCTTGGTCAGCCTCATGAGACCTCGGGTTTCCCAGACATGCACACCAGGGAGCTCAAGGGCCACATCCTAATTCCTGTCTGCCGTCTGCCAAAGGCTGGACACGGGCATTGCACTGCACTAGTGACAACAGGAAAAACGAAGCAGGACTCACCATAGTTAGCAGCAGGGGCAGCAGAGCTGCTGGGAAAATGCCCTCCAGCCTGAAGCCCATCAGGGTGAGCAGTTGATGTGCCTGGCTGAGCCACAGGAAAAAGGGCATCAGTGATGTTCCTCACACACACACACACACAAAGCGTTGGAGTCTTTCCCTGATTGCCCTGTGCCCCGCCTCCTTCGCACCTGGATGCCAGTGAGTTCCCTCCAGAGCAGCACGCAAAGAGGGGACAGGCTGGAGACCACCAGGACACTGGTGAAGCGCCGCTTGATGACAGCAGGGTGGTCCCTAGGAAGGAACAGTAAGTCCAGGGGGCCTTGAGCAGCTCCTCGCTAATGCGGCCCACCCCGCCGGCCCAAGCCCCGCCCACAGCCCCGCCTCGCGGGGCGCGGATTCCGGCCGCGCGCGCAGCCCCGCACCTGGGCAGCTCGCTCTTCCACACGTAGAGGCTGCCCACGTAGGAGCAGCGAGGCTGAAGCAGGAGAACACGGACACCCAGCAGCACAGCCCCGGGCCCAGCGCGGCTGACTCGGGCTGCCGCTCCGGCCGCGACACCGACAGTAGGCGCAGCCCGTCCCCGCCCAGCGCCGCCATCACGCCCGGACCCGTGGCGCACAGCAGTGACGCGCTGCGTGGATGACGTCAGGCGGCGGCGCGAGCGGCCGGCGCCCCTGGGGCGCCCCTTCCTTTGCACTGTAGTCGATAGGCTGTGCTTGCAGAAGTTTTATTGAACCCCAGAAGACATGACACACGTGTCCCGGGCTTCTCTGGCCCGCTGGGATCCTCAGTAGCGGGCGATTAGAACCTGCGCCCCGGACTCAGCCACTCGGACAGATTGGAGACCTCCTGCAGCCACAAGTCCTGCGGGAGCAGAGGAGACAGTGGTGAGGACCCAGCGGCAGCAGCCCAGGCCCGCACCCACCCCGCGCTCGCCATACTACCTCCAGGCCGCCGGCAGGGCTCGCTGCGTCAGCCGCCGGGACCCTGCCGGGGGCCGCTTGGGCCTGCGATCCTCTGGCATTTGGGGAGGCCACGGTGGACTCGTGGTGGCCTGTGGCGGACTCTGGAGGGCTCAGATCCCTGGCGGGGCACAGAGCTTGCGATTCTTCCCTGCCCTGGTTGGGGCTTCTCTTGAGCTTCTTGTTTTCTGCTTGCCCGCTGGTCTCTAGGAGAAGACAAGTCCATTTCATCTTGCTCCTGCAGCTTTGTGCTAGTGCTACAGAGAGTCTACATAGTTCTAAATGAGCTCTCCCATTCCATCCTTCCAGATGAAATCTTTCAGCGCCCGGCCTTCCGTTAGCTTCCCCTCCCCCTCTTAACTGGACCTTGATAGCGAGCATCTGCAACTTTCTGCAGATTGTGCAATATGAATTCCAAGCTCCGATTGCTTCGGGCAGAAAGCACCTCAGTCTCTCTGGTATTGTACTAGGCAGTTGCTACAGAGGCAGCTTTTTGTTGTTGATATTTAAACAGGCTCTCATGTAACCAAGGCTGGCCTTAAACTGATCACCCAGCTTCTATCTCTCAAGCGCTGGGATTACAGACACAGTCAACATGCTTTAGCCCAGTGCTTCTCAACCTGTGGGTTACAACCCCTTTGGGTCGAACCGCCCTGTCACAGGGGTTGCATATCAGGTATTTAATTACGATTCATAACAGTAGCAAAAGTACAGTTATGAAGTAGCAATGAAAATTTTATGGGGGGGGTCACAACATGAGGGTTGCATTGCAGCTTTAGGAAGGCTGAGAACTACTGTTAGCTTATCCATAACAGGTCCACTTGTGGAAGGGGAGAGGAATCAAACTCAGGTCTTGTCAAACAGGCAAGCACTCTGCCACTGAGCTACACCCCCAGCCACTCAGGTGCAAATTTACAGTGTCTTTGCCTTGGCACATTCCTCCTGAGCAGGCCCTGGCAATGTCTGCCAACAAATGCACTTTTCTTTAAGTACAGCGCACAGACTTCAGGTAGGAACACATGCTGCTGCCGTAGACCCAACCCGTCCCAGCAGGTGGCGGCATAGCCAAAGTGCAGCAGGATAGTTGGCCCTCTCCAAGCCATGGTTTTTACTTCTCTGCTTTCAGCCCAGGGCACACCCAAAAACCTGGAGCCTTACCTACAAGGGACTCCGGGCCGATATTCTCATGCCAGCCTTCGGTACTCTGGGCCGAATGCCTTTTCTCTGGAGTCGAGTGCTTTAACAATTAGAAATTCCAAGTGAGTTTTACAGAAGTCTGAATGAGCCGTAGGAGACGTGTGTGCCTGGTGGCTTGATTGATTTATAAGGATGTTCTTCTCCTGGAACTCCCTCTTCCTCCTAACTCAGCAGTCTCTACTTGACCTCCAACTTTCAAAGCATCCTGCTTCTGTGGACCCCTGGGAACTCACACCCTAGCCATTCCCAGCACATCTGTTCTTCCCTGAACTTCAGATACCTGCTGACAGTCTGCCTCGTCTCAGGCTCTGAAGTGTAGCACTGTTCATCATTTTACATACATGTGTCCATCTTTCTACTCAAGATTTATTTTTACATATCTGTGAGTACCTATGTGAATTACGTGTGGACATATGTACATGTCAGAGGCCAAGAGAGGGCGTCAGGGCCCCTGGAGTTGGAGTTACATGTTTGTGAGCTTCTGATGTGAGTGCTGGAACCCAAACTTGAGTCTGCTGCAAGAACAGCAAGGTCCCTCTTACACACAGCCATTTCTCCAGCCCCTCTTTATGTAGTCCTGGCTGTCAGGAACTTGATGGGCAGGCCAGGCTAGGCTCGAACTCATAGAAATCCTTCTGCCTTTGCTTCTGGGATTAAAGGCGTATGTCATAATGCTTGGCCATGTCTATTTTAAAATAAATTTTTTTTTTGGGGGGGGGAGAAACAGGGTCTGACCTTGAATGTCTGGTCATCTGTCTCTCCATATATAGAAATCTTTAAAAACAATGAAAAATGCCTTTTCCTTCTTCATACACGTGTCTCTCCACAGGCCTGAGCACTCGTCTGTCTCTTTCATCTTAATAAAACTCTTGTTACTCTTGTTAGTGAAAAAAAAAAGATGATAAAAAGTGCATGAGAGCTCCAGGTCCAACCCCAGCACTACATAAAGCACACACACACACACACGTAATCCCTGCACACAGGCGATGGAGGCAGAATGAGTTCAAGATCATCCTCGCTATATAGGAAGAGAAAGGCCACAGAAAGATAAAGGTCTCAGATGCACGAGACCCTGCCTCCAAAGCAACAGCAAAAGCCCCACCTGCAATTCCTACTTCAGAGAACACCATGGGGAGAGTGAAAAGAAAAACAAGAACGGGAGAGGGTGGGCTAACTGCAGGTCAGTGGGCACAGGCTTGTTTTCAGTGGGATGGAGGTGTCCTGGAGCTCGGTGGAAGCCGGGACACAGCACTTTTAAAGTTGCATGCTTTAAAATGATAAATCTTAGCCAGGCAGTGGTGGCGCATGCCTTTAATCCCAGCACTGGGAGGCAGAGGCAGGCGGATCTCTTGAGTTCAAGGCCAGCCTGGTCTGCAGAGCAAGATCCAGGACAGCCAGGGCTACACAGAGAAACTATCTCAAAAAACAACAACAAAAAGGTAATCTTAGCTAAGAATTACATCACAGAAAGGTACATTCTATAAGGTACATTCTATAATACACTGCTTCCCTCACTTCCTGCCCCTTGAAACAGTCTCACCATACAGCTCTGGCTGTCATGGAACTCACTATGTAGGCCAGGCTGGCCTCTGTCTCCCAAGTGCTGGGGTAAAAAGTGCGCACTACCATACCTGGCATCCTCACTAAAATGTTTTATGTTATAGAAGCTATGCAGTTAGTTACAGTCACCGCTCATCATTTCTGGGAATGGGTTCCACAATCTCCCCCCCATATACCAAAAATCCTCAGATGCACACATCCTTAGAGGTGTGTGCTACCATAGCTGGCTTACATCGTTTATTTATTTATTTATTTGATTTTTTTTTTTTTTTTTTTTTGGACAGGGTTTCTCTGTGTAGTTTTGGTGCCTGTCCTGGATCTCACTCTGTAGACCAGGCTGGCCTCGAACTCACAGAGATCTGCCTGGTTCTGCCTCCCGAGTGCTGGGATTAAAGGTGTGCACCACCACTGTCCAGCTCCTACAACATTTATTAATACCAGTTCTAACTTGTATAATTACATTCCCAGGAACATACAAAGGACAAACATGGCCCCCAGACATAGTGCAGTTTCAGTTTGCTCTAGCCTGGGAAACCTTGTGTAGCAGACACGTCTTTCTCCTTTTAGAAACTGGTCTTACGGAGGGATGACCCACCTGAGGTGGGTAGCACTGTGAGAGCCTTGCATACCTGTCAATGTCTGGGCCCCGAGAGGCAGACTAGTCCTCAAAATAGAGCTCCTCGGATTTAACACTGGAGCATTCAATTCTAGTCTGCACTCTAGAAAGCCACCTTCCCTTAGAGAACTGCCTACTTCTCCTTAAACTGTAGACGGGTGAGTTCTATATTAGGTGAGTTGGCTGGTTACCATGGAAACAGTGCTGGCCCACAAGTGAAGGAATTTGACCTAGACCGTGTAGTTTATGGCTGGAGCCACTGGGTGCCACTGTTGTGCCAGCAGTGAGTGATCACAAAGAGGCTGGTGCTCCAGGGAAGGAGTCATGACAGGATCTAGGTGTGCTCTTCCCTGGACTTGCTACTCAGTCCTACAAAGGCACAATGACCAGGCTTGGAAGCCCCGCCCACTGGCTGTGTGACTGGCAAGTTTTAAGTTTTACAGTTACGTTATCTATAAGATGGAAAACAAAGACCCAACTCAGAACATCTTTGTGGAGACTGAAGTGGAAATACAGACTAGGTACCCTGTAAATGCTCCTTTCTTCCAAGATCCTTGAGTTCCCCAGCCATCTGCCAAGCTAAGTGGGCTGTGGATGGCCCTGAGGCGACAGGCCATCACTAGAGCCAGACAGGGTAAAGAGGTCAGATAGATTCTTTGAGATCTCACTGGGATGTCAGAGAGGTCCACGCAGAAGCTCTTCAGAAGCAGACACACACCTAGACCCTGAGGGGTCTTTCGGGGTGCTGATGATGGCTCATGCTGTATTCTCAAAATGTGCCTGGTCGCAGTGACCTGGATTGTGCCCCTTCCCCGCATGTCCACGCCCTAACACCAGGTGCCTGTGAATGTGAGATTATTTGGAAAAAGGGTCTTGACAGATATAATTAAGGATTCAGAGATAGGACCACACTGCATGCTGGATTCAGGGCAGGCCCTCCTAAAGCTGAGAAACAGTTGGGTAGGGAAAGGCTTGGTGAAGATGGAGGCAGAAACTAGAGTTATGTAAGCCACAAACTAGGAACCAGAGAGAGGATTCTCTCCCAGTGCTTCCGAAGGAAGCACAGCCCTGCTCACACCTTGATTTTGGACTTCTGGCTTCCAGAACTGACAGAGTAAATGATGTTAAGTCGTAAGTTTTTGGTACTGTCTTACAGCATTGCTAGGAAACTAATACAGTAGTTATGGGCTTTACATGCTTGAGGTGCGGCCATTAGCTCTCCAACATGGTGAAAACCAGTGAGCTTTGCAGTGAGCCAGCTGAGGGCTGCAGACAGGTATGACGGAAGTTGTGAAGGGAGCGTGCTGTGTGGGCTGTGAGCCCACTGAAGGGAAGCGGGGCAAATCCAAGAATCTCAAGATCCTCCCATGCCCGAGCACCTGCATTCCCCGTCCAGCCAGGCAGATGGAGGTGCAGAGGGAGGAAAACTGCAGAGGGCACGCTGAAGCCCTGTTCTTTCAGAAGATTAGGGAGAGGCTGGAGAGAGCGCAGCAGGTAAGAGCCTCTTGGAGAGGGCAGGACCACATGCAGCTCCAGCCCCAAGGGATCACGTGTGAATTAAGTTCTCCCGCTATGGTTGAGCAGTGCTCCACCATGGAGATACACATCAGGCTGCTTGGCCACCAACCTCTAGACACAAGATCGTTCCCAGCTTGGGGTTCCAGCAAACAAAGGTACTGTGCACATGGATGCACCAGGTACTGTGACATAGTGGGGTAGCCAGGGCAGATGGGTATGTATGTAACTTCTAAAGAAACTGCCAAATCGCCAGTTCCAAAACAGGGTTTCACCATGCTGCCCAGGTTAAATGATCCTACCTCAGCTGCCAGAGCTGAAGCTACAGGCGCATGTCCCCATGCCTAGTGGTCTTCTTAGTCTCAATATCTGTGGTTTTCATCTGAATTTTCATACTACTAATAATGAGCTTGTGTATTTATTTGCAGTTTAGGTGTTTTGTATGGGCACTTTTATTAAGTGTGTGTTCACTAGAACTCTTAAAATATATTCTGGAGCCCATGGCTATTTTTTAACTAGAAATATGATTTCTTCCTTAGGATTATCCTGTGTCACAGGGGTATTTACGCTTAATGAATTGCCATTTCATCATTTGATGTAAAATGTACTCCCAAATAGCTGTTCCTTCCTGACAATTAAAAAAAATAACAGATGCCATATCTCTTAATTTCTAATAGTAGCATCTTATGGTTTAAAAAAAATTCGAGAGAAGGCATTCTTGCTATGCAGCTCAATTTGGTCTTGAATTCACTATATAATCCAGGCCTGCCTTAGACTCTCCGTGTTCCTGCCTCACCCTCCTGAGTACTAGGATTACTGGTGTGCATGACACATGGAGCCTTCTCTTTTTATTCTGGTTTACCTGGTTACACCTTTATTAATATTCTCAGTGCAGTATACCTTTTAGTCTCAGTGGTTTTCTTTATTTTTATTTCATATTAATCTCCACTTGGCTCTTTATTATTTCATTTCCTCCAATGTGAGCCTTTTCTTCCTAGTCTAGTTAACAGCACTGGAAGGCAGGGTTGCTGGGCTGAGATTGTTCTTTCCTTCTATATATTACATTAGCTGTAGTCCGTTAATTCCGATCATTTGCATTTCACTTAATTAAAATACTTCTAACTTTTTTTTTGCTTCATGTTTTATCTCATGTATAATTTATTTCCCAAACACTTTAGAATCTTCTAGATGTTTTTCTGTCGATAGTTTTATTTTAGTAATTCTAATGTGGTCAAAACATACTTAGAGGCTGGTGATGTCGCTGAAAGGGTCAAGAGCTTGCCACCAGGCCTGGCAGCCTGAGTTCCCTATCTGGAGCCCATGTGGTAGGAGGGCCCTGATTCCTGCAAGTCAGCTCTCTGATTTCTACATATGCACTGTGGCAAATGTCACAAATAAGTGTTAACACACACATACCACAAACTTCAGAGCAAGATGGTTCACTGGGTAAAGGTACTTGCTGCCTAGCCTGACTACCTGAGTTCAGTCCCTGAAACACACATGGTGGACAGAGGAACAGCTTCTGCAGGTTGTCCCCTGGTCTCCACACATGCACCGCAGCATACATACATCACACAAATAAATAGACAGAATAAAAATATAAAACGTTTGTATGATTTTAAATACATTTATATCGAGAGATATCTAATGGCTGGGAATATGGTCTTCTGGTTTTGATATCTAAAGACTGGGAATATGATCTTATCTGATACAGAAGTATGTAATGGCTGGAATATGCACTGTTCTGATTTAGATATACCTAATTGCTAGAATATGCTGTATCCTGCTGAATGTATCCTATGTACATGAAAAGAACTATATTCTTCCATGGTTGGACAAAGTGTTTTTTATGAACATCAATTAGGTCAAATTGATTGATAGCACTATTAAAGTCTTATACAGACTTACTGATTTCCTGTCTGGCCGTCCTATCAATTATTGAGAAAAGTATGTCAAAATCTCCAAGCATAGCTTGGATTTAGCTCTTTGTACTTAGAGTTTCTTCATTTTGTTTCTTGTATTTTAAAGCCTTCTTAAAAGGTCTGTGCATGTTTAGGACTACAGAAGGCCCCTGGGTTATGGTGGTTTGCCATGGGCTTCACAATGGTGGGGAAACACCTTCAGACTGCCTTGTGATCTCCGCCTCACTTCTTTCCTTTTTCTTTTTCTTTCTTTTTTGTTTTTCAAGACAGGGTTTCTCTGTGCATCTCTGGCTGTCCCGGAACTCACTCTGTAGACCAGGCTGGCCTCGAACTCAGAGACCCACCTGCCTCAGCCTCCTGAGTGCTGGAATCAAAGGCGTGCACCACCACTTCCTGCCCCCCTTTCAGTATAGCATTTAGTATATTCCATGAGCTATTGTGTAAAATTGGCCTTGTGTTTAGATGGCTTTTCCCAGATGAAAGCTGTTGTAAGTGTCTGAACACATTTAAGTTAGACTGGGTTATGGCAGTCAGCTGTATTAAATGAAATTTTACTTCTGATGATTTTAATTTAGGATGGGTCATTACAATGTAATCCAACTGTAAGATGAGTAGCATCTACAGTTTGTCTTCAGGATAAACATTTCATCTGTATGAAATGACCCTCTTTATGAATGTGTGTGTGATATGAGTGTGAGCACATGCATGCCACAGCATGAATGTGGAGGCCTCCCTTGTGGGGAGTTCTCTCCTTCCGACTTGTTTTGGAGGCAGGGCCTCTCTCTTGCTGTTTCTGCTTCGCTGTGTCCTACTCCAGGCTAGCTGAACCACAAGCTCCCAGCCGATTCTCCCGCCTGTACCTCCCAGCTTGCCATAGGAGTGCTGAGATCCCAGATGCACTACCACATAGGACTCTTTACATGGGCTCTGGGAATCACTCAGCTCTCCAGACTTTCTCAGCAAGAACCTGAGCCATCTTGCTGACACGGAAAGGACCCTATTTATCCCACATAATATTTTCCGCTCTGAAATTTACTTTGTCTGATAGTGACAATAGCCTCTCTAGCTCTACTTTGTGTTAATGTGGTGTATATTTTCCTGTGTGTACATGCCTATGCGTGTGTGTTGTATATGTGTGTGTAGGCATGGTGGACTCTCGTCAGAGCTGATGAAAACCTCGACTCCTCCAATTCTCTTGCTTCCTTTCTCATTAGATGCTAGGGCCTTGCTGTCCATATTCTCTAACCACCAGAGTTTTAAGGCACCTATTCTTAAATATTTTGCCATAGCAATGTCAAATGGACTATGGCAGTACCTGTGAGTTTCCAGCCCCGTTGTTTACCTCAGGCAGACTGCTAAGTTTTACCTGGACTGCCTCTCTTACTTGATGGCCTCCATACACTTCTCTAGATGGTATGCTGGGGTAATCATCATTTTGTTTGAATAAAAAACATTTTTTTTCCAGCTGGACAGTGGTGGTGCACGCCTTAAATCCCAGCCTCTCAAGGCAGAGGCAGGTGGATCTCTGAATTCGGCCAGCCTGATCTACAGAGCAAGCTCCAGAACAGCCAGGGCTATACAGAGAAACTCTTGTCTTAAAAAAAAACAGAAAAAAAAATTTCCCCAATAGGATATAGTGGTACACAACTTTAATCCCAGCACTCAAGAAGCAGTCAGAGAGATCTCTATGAATTCAAGATCAGCCTGATCAACATAGAGTGCCAGGCCAGCCAAGGCTATATAGTAAGACCCTGTTCTCAAAAATTTTTTTGCTTTCCATTTCTCAGAAATGACCATTCCATTTATTGCCTGATGTTAAGGAGCCATCTTGACAATCCCTCCCTCCCTCCCTCCCTCCTTCCCTCTCTCCCTCCCTTCCTCCCTCCCTCCCAGAAGTGACAGTGTAATGATTTAATTTTTAGTCTCTTTTGCTTATTTTAGTTTTTAAAAAAGTCAAGAGAAGCCTGGCAGTGGTGGCACACACCTTTAATCCCAGCACTCGGGAGGCAGAGGCAGGAGGATCTCTGTGAGTTCGAGGCCAGCCTGGTCTACAGAGTGAGTTCCAGGACAGCCAGAGCTGTTCCACAGAGAAACCCTTATCTCAAAATACAAAACAAAACAAACAAACAAACAAAAAACCCCAGCTCCAGGTGTGATGGCGCACACCTTTAATCCCAGGAGGCAGCTCTCTAAGTTCAAGTCTAGCCTGGTCTACAGAGGGAGTTCCAGAACAGCCAGGGCTACACAGAAAAACCTGTTCTGAAAAACCAAAAGGGAGGGGAGGGAAGGAGGGCGAGCCAGAAAGGTGGGCTTTAGTTGAACAATTTGTTACCAGCTACACCTGGAATGAAGGCACACAGAGTTTTCTAGCTAGGATCTCTCCTTGTTAGAGGACATTGTCACCAAAGGTGCTGGAGTTCTCGCACCTCCTTGAGAGTAGAAACTTCAACTGCTCTAGACCTCCGGCACACAGAAAGGAGAACCGTTAAAGGTAGATTTTTTTGTTTTTGTTTTTGTTTTTGTTTTTGTTTTTCGAGACAGGGTTTCTCTGTGTAGCTTTGCACCTTTTCCTGGAACTCACTTGGTAGCCCAGGCTGGCCTCGAACTCACAGAGATCCTGCCTCTGCCTCCCAAGTGCTGGGATTAAAGGCATGCGCCACCACCGCCCGGCTTAAAGGTAGATTTTTATTAAACAAAACTTCACAACAGTGATTTCAGGTATGTGTTATTATCATTTTACTGACGTAGAAACCAAAGCTCACAAAGGTTAAATCTCTAACGACACCAACATTTCAGTGGTAGAAATGGAACTCAGTGTCCTCCGTGCTCTCGACTTCTACAAAGCACTTGGTTCTGGAACGTTTCTCTGGGCTAAGGTATCTTTGCTAAAAGGCCAGCCATGTGATCTGAAGTATTTGTACTCATCTACCCTGAACTAAGGGTCCCCACATCAAAATGGGAGATCTCCACTAGAATACCGAGTATTATCTCCACACTTACCTGCTCTGTGTCACATGAGCAGTGGGACCGAAGTCTGTGCTGGGTGGCATCGTAAAAGATCCTGTGCAGTTTGGTCCCGAATTCCTGTGTGTCAGCTGCCTGAAATGCACGAGAAATAGAAGGTGCTGGATTCACAACTGGAAACCAAAGGGTAGGCACTGCAGAGGCCGAGGAAGGCAAGGGATCAGCGTTCTCTGTATTTACAGCTCTGTCTCTACGGGAGCATGGAGAGGCAGAGGAGGGCCCGAGATACTTGGTATGTGGCTTCCATATGTCCTCCCACCTAAGCAAGATCCTTCAACCAAGATCTCTGTCTACAGCAGATAAATATCCCAGAGATCCCTCTGTCTCATGACTGGGTTGTGAGAGATTCTCTTCCATAAGATGATCGAGAAAGCAGTGATTCCACTGAGGCTGTGGAGTTCCTCAGTAAGGCTGAGGAAGAGGTAGGAAGTCTTCCTCGGAAGACAAGCCTTCTGGAGAGAAGAGAACCAGAGAACACAGTCTGTATCCAGGGCATATGGACTTGCCTTTGATGCTTTAATACAGGACTGTAGGCTATCAGTTAAAGAACATGAGGAATCACACTAATTAAAAAATGTATCTTTATGTGTGCTTGCATGTTTGTAAGCCATGTGTGTGCAGGACCCTGCAGAGGCTAGAAGAGGCGTTGATTCCCCTGGGGATGGTTGTGAGCCACCTGATGTGGGTACTTGGAATTAAACTTGGGTCCTCTGGAAGAACAGCAAGTTCTTTTATAACAGCTGAGCCATTTCTCCCAGCCCCTAACACATTAATTTTATAGACAAGAAATTGAAATTAAAAAAAGTGAACCACTCAAGATCAGGTAGGACAAAGTCAGGGCCACTTCTTCCCCCATCACCCACATGCCCAAAGATGAAGTCATGACTAAAGGCACCTGCTTATAAAGGAATTATTCTTTGTGCCATTAGTTCAAAGCACTTAATCTAGGAAACAATTTTAGATAAAACAAGATATCACATAAAGGATTAACTGAAGCACTATTTACATACAGCAATAAATGTTATCAACTTAAGTGCCCAAAATTAGAAGACTGGATTATTAGATTAAGTAATAAAGTATACTATTTATTTATTTATTTTAGATTTACTTATTATGTATACAGTGTTCTGTCTGCAGGCCAGAAGAGGGCACCAGATCTCTTTACAGATGTTTGTGAGCCACCATGTGGTTGTTGGGAATTGAACTCAGGACCTCAGGAAGAGCAGCCAGTGTTCTTAACCGCTGAGCCATCTCTCCAGCCCAAGTATACTATTTATTAACCAAAGCAAATTATAACCCTTTTGAAGTTGGCAAAATGCCATTTTATATACAAAAATATAGTTCCTTGGTTTTAACTATGAATATGAAATGTGCAAAAATTAAAATTATAGTGATAGATATTAGCATTTAAGTTTTTCTTTTTTCTTTCTTTCTTCCTTCCTTCCTTTCTTTCTTTCTTTCTTTTTTTTTTTTTTTTGAGACAGGGTTTCTCCGTGTAGCTTTGCGCCTTTCCTGGAACTCATTTGGTAGCCCAGGCTGGCCTCGAACTCACAGAGATCCACCTGGCTCTGCCTCCGAGCGCTGGGACTAAAGGCGTGTGCCACCACTGCCCAGCACATTTAAATTTTTCTATGTGTTATATTATCTTTTTTGTTTTGTTTCTTTGAGACAGGGTTTATCTGTGTAGCTTTGCGCCTTTTCTGGAACTCACTCTGTTATATTATCTTTTAAGAAAAAAAGCATATAAAAATGAAGGAACAGCCAGGCATGGGAAGCAGAGGCAGGTGAAGCTCTGTGAGTTCAAGACCAGCCTCATCTACACAGAGTTCCCGAGCAGCCAAAGCTTGTCTTGGGGAAAAGGCAGCAGCGACAAATAGGGAGTCTGTGATCTGCTCCCAACCTGGTCACCATATAACCCCAAAGGAATACAGGGAACTAACGAATACTGAGAACCCATCATGCAGTTTGTATTTCCAGTCTCAGTTGCTCGGCCACTACAACAAACTTTCATAGACTAAGAGGCTTATAAATGCTACAGATTTCTTTCTCACACTCTTGGCTATCTGAGATCAGGGTATGTGATGGTGACCATTAATGTTAATTGTCACCTTGACAAAATTTAGAAAAACCTGGACGGAAGGCCTCTGGACAGACCAGTGATTATCCTGATCACGTTAACTGATGTGGGAAGACCTTTTTGTTTTGTTTGTTTTTTTGAGACTGGGTTTCTCTGTGTAGCTTTGGAGCCTGTCCTGGAACTCGCTTGGTAGACCAGGATGGCCTCGAACTCACAGAGATCCGCCTGCCTCTGCCTCCCAAGTGCTGGGATTAAAGATGTGTGCCACCATCGTCCGGCGACCCTTCTTAATTGTAGGTGGAACTGTTGGTTCCTCATCAGGAGATCATGAACTGTATGAAATGGGGAAGTGAGTGGAGTACTGGCCGCACCCACACATTCACTGCTGTGTGTCTTAGAGTTTCTATTTCTATAGTAAGACACCATGACCAAAGCAACTTGGGGAGGAGATAGTCTGTTTCATCTTACAACTCTCAGGTCACAGCCCATCACTGAGGAAGCCAGGGCAGGAACTCAAGGCAGGAACTGAAGCAGAAGCCATGGAGGAACACTGCTTATCCATGGCTTGCTCAGTCCACTTTCTTATATACCCCAAGACCACCTGCCGGAGATAGTGCCATCCTATCACATCAATCATTAATCAAGAAAATGTCCCGCGGGCTTGCCTACTGAGCTGCTCTTTTCTCAGCTGAGGTCCCCTCCTCTCAGCTGACTCCAGTTTCTGTCAGTTGACCAAACACGAGCTAGCACACAGACTACAGATGCAGGGTGATCAACTGCCCCAGCTCTCGCTGTCCTGACTTCCAGGGTGAACTGTAAGCTGAGGTAAACCCTTATCTCGGGTGGCTTCTGTCAGAGTGTTTCAGCACAGCAGTGTTAGAGACCGAGGTCAGGTCTCAGCACAGTTGGGGTCAAGGGTTTCTCTGAGCCTCTTGATTTTTTTCTTTTAATTTACTGGATGGGGTGCCATGATGCATGTGGGGGACAGAGTACAACCTGTGGGAGCTGGTTTTCTCCCTCCGTCGTGTAGCTCCCGATTATCAAAGTCAGTATGTCAGGCTTGGTAGCAAGTGTCTCTACCCATGGCCACCTCACCAGCTGTGAGGCTACTTAATTAAGAACTAATCCTGGCCAGGTAGTGGTGGCTCACACCTTTAATCCCAGCAGAAGCAGAGGCAGGTGGATCTGTATGAGTTCAAGGCCAGTCTGGTCTATGGAGTGAGTGCCAGCCAGGGCCACACAGAGAAACTTAGTTACAAAAAAACAAACAAAAAGAAAAAAACAAACTAATCCTGTTGTGGGGTATTCGCCAGAAAAGACTGCTTAGACATGGGTTTAGGCCAATAGAAAGTCTTTATTTTATTAGCTGGCTGGTGACTACACTGGGTGTTCGGGATCCCAGTGTAGCACTGAGCCTTTTTCAGGGTGGGCACACAAGCCATGTTCTGGGCTGACATACTTCAGGTAACAAGAACAGTTAGCCAGAAGCAGAACTACAGAAGCTAAAAAAGCAAAGCTAGTACTTTGAGAGACGTCCCCAGAAGTCTTTTAGTCTTTGCTTTAGTTTTGACAGGTGGTGCTGTCTATGTGCTGAGTTTTACAGCCTGAGTGGTACTTCCACCATGGAGTCAGTTGTGCTAAGGCCTGGGCCTGTTACAATCCCATTCGTATGACCACCCCTCAGAGAACAAAACAGCCAAGTGAAGAGCACAACCTCAACTCTCAGAAGTTTCCTTTAGGCTGCACACCTTTGATCCCAGTACTTGGGAGGGAGCAGCAGGAGGATATCTATGAGTTCAAGGCCAGCCTGGTCTACATAGTGAGTTCTTTTTATATAGACCCTATTTCAAAAAGAAAAACATTTGCTTTGTGTGTGTGCACGCAAACATGTACAAGTGCATACTTGTACATGTATAACCACAGAGTGCACATGTAGAGTTCAGAGGACAACTTCCAAGAGTTATTTTCTTCAACTATACGGGCTCCAGGGATCAAACTCAGACGCAATCAAGTTTGGCAGCAGGTGCTTTTCCCTGAGATATCTTGACAGCTCCAAAAACTTGAAAATATCTTGAGCTAGGTATGGTAGCCTAAGAGCACCACGTTGAGGGTTAGGATTTCAACATGTGAAGTTTGGAATGATACAAACATTCAGACTGTAGCCTACATTTCCCCCAACTTTTAAACAAGTTTCAGAAAAGTTAAATATAGGCCTAACTCCATGTAGCAAGTAAACGAGCCAAGGACCACTGACCCCCAAACTCTGGTGCCAAACTACATCACTCACTCCACTCTGTCACATATACACGGTACTGTGTCTGCTCGGTTATGTCCGTGTATTGTGTCACTGTGAGATAGCGAAGCGTTCTTTCACAAGGTTGAGCTAGAAATCAAGGGTCTAATTCTAGCACTCTGAGTATAACTTTTCTCATTTATAAAAGGGTATATTTACCACTATCCTTCAACAAATTTCTTTTTAAAATTACTTATTTTTTGAGACAGGGTTTCTCTGTGTGGCCCTGGCTGTCCTGGAACTCGCTCTGTAGACCACTTGAACTCAGATCTGCCTGCCTCTGCCTCTCAAATGCTGGGACTAAAGGTGTGCTCCACCATAGGTGTTTTCCTGCTGTGTGCCTGTGCACCACATGCGTACCTGGTGCCTACAGGCCAGAAGAGGGCATCAGATGCCCTGAAACAGATAGTGATGAGCTGCCATATGGGTGCTGGGCACTGAACCCAGGTCTTCTGGGAGAACAGCTCTTTTTTATTTTGGTTTTTCAAGGCAGGTAGCCTGGCTGTCCTGGCCCAGGCTGGCCTCAGAGATATCCTCCTGCCTCTGCCTCCTGAGTGCTGGGATTAAAGGCGTGTGCTACCACTGTCTGGTGGGAGAGCAGCTCTTAACTGCTGAGCTGTCTCTCTAGCCCCAACAAATATCTGAAAACACTCAAAGCTGGTACCAAGTAGAGAACACTCCAGGTGTTTCTCTCGGCACGGCAGGTTGTAGGCCTGCTGCAGCATCACTCAGTGCTGTTGACCCCATCTGCAACCGCTAACCTCAAGAGCCTGGAGGCATGTCGTCCTGAAGCTGCTGCAGGTGCTTCCAGTCAGCACACTCATGATGGAGTTCACAGCCACAGAGAGGGAGCCCTGCAGTCTCTGATGAGTCTGGAGTAAGGAGGAAACATGTCAGTCCCAGAGCACTGGCTCCGAGAATGCCAAAGGGGCAAAGACTGCAGTCGAGGCAGAGTATCAACAGTTCCATCACCAACATTAACAAGCTAATGATGTTGTTTTCTGTTGTGACAAGGACTTTACAATCAAAACATCCTCTTCCACAGAGATGGCATAGTGATGTGACATACTAAGACAAGACAAAAGACACTGGGTAGGAACTGGGGGATGTAGCTCAGTGGATAGAGTGCTTGCCTAGCATGCACGAGACCCTGGCCAGCACAGAATAAATCAGGTGTGGTAGCACACACCTGTAACCCCAGCACCCTGGAGGTGGAGGCAGAAGAGTCAGAAAGAGGGTCAAGGTCATTTTCCACTAAGATTGAAGCTAGCCTAGACTATTCCAGTCCTTGTTTCCCAAACAAACCAAACAGTGAAGCAGATATTTGGCACTGGAGAGATGACTCAGCCGGTTTTGAGCAAGTACTGCTATTGCAGAGGTTTGCTCACAGCCACCTAACTCCAGTGGCCTCTGTCCACACACACAAACACATAATAAACGTACTTTGTATGTTTACTTCTATGTGTTGTGACAGGGTCTCACTGTGTAGCCCTGGCTGGCTAGGAACTCACTATGGAGACTGTTGGGATTCTGCCACTCCTTCAGCTACATGACCACACATGCGCAGTTCAGTAGCCAGGTAAGGGGCCTTACACCTTAGGTCATCCATGCACAGCGTGGTCATGCAATCTGCGTGGCATAGCTCCGTAAGCCCACATGCACATGTGCAGGGAAGTCCTTTAAAAAGCCGATCACAGACTCCTCCCCCTCCCTCTCGCCCTGCACGCGTCTTTCATAGGCCTGGTCATTCTCTTTTGTCCTCCCCACCCCCAATAAAGCTCTGATACTGGGTTTTGTTGTGCCTCGTGACCTTTCTTGCATGATAACAACTGCCACATTTAAAACCAACATAGACCAGACTGGCCTTGGCTTCAGAGACCTGGGATTAAAGGTATGTGCCACCACACCCAACTTTTTTTTTTTTTTTTAAGAGACAGGGTTTCTCTGTGTAGTCCTGGCTGTCCTGGATCTCACTCTGTAGACCAGGCTGGCCTCAAACTCACAGAGATCTACCTGCCTCTGCCTCCCAAGGGCTGGACTTAAAGGCATGTGCCACCACTGCCCAGCACACCCTTTTATTTATTTTTATGTATATGGGTGTTTTGCATGAATATTTGTGTACCACATGTGTGCCTGGTGCCAGCAGAGGCCAGAAGAGGGCACCAGATCCCCTGGAAGTGGAGTTGCAGTTGTGAGCTGCCTTGTGGGTGCTGGGAATGAAACCAGGTCCTCTGGAAGAGCAGCCAGTGCTCTTAACTGCTGAGCCACCTCTCCAGCTCTAAAAATAAATCTTAAAAAAAGCAAACAAAATAAAACAAATATTTAAATTTTTGCTTTAGACTTATGGTTTGAGTGCATGATCTGTGTAGGTTGCACATGTCACACACACAGTGCATGGGGGTCAAAGAACAACTCCAGGAGCTGGTTCTCTTACTCCACCTTTATGCGTCTCTGGGATCAAATGCAGTTGGTCAGGGTTGTGTGGCAAGTTCTTTGACCGCAGAGTCATCTCACTGGCCCCTTTGTGGCAGGGTCTCACACTACTCTTGCTACATGACTGCACATGCGCTGTTCAGTAGCCAAGCAAGGGTCCTTATGTCCTACACAATCTGTGTGCTGCGTGATCACACAATCTATGCTCATGAGTGGTGTTGCTATGTGAGCCCATATGCGCATGTGCAGGGGACTCCATAAAAAGCAGGTCACAAACTCCTCCCCTACTTCTTCTTCCTCCTTCTCCTCCTTCCTCTGTCTCCGCACATGTCTCTCAAACAAGCCTGAGCACACTCTCTCCTGTCCCCCTGCTTCTCCTAATAAATTCTCATAGTGGGTTTTGTTGTGCCTTGTGGCTTTTCTCTTACGGGAAACAGTGCCACTTTATGAATAACATTGTGCTGCTGCATAAAACTAACAACCATAGCCTAGGCTGGGTTAGAAATCATTCTGTAACTCAGGCTGGCCTTGAACTTTCAGTAATCCTGCCTCAATCTTCCAAGTGTTGTGATTACATACAGAAGCTACCAGATCCAGCTCAACTTAATGTTGGTTGATTTGTTGTTTTTAGTTTTAAACTTTGCTCTTCAGTTGGCTGTTTTTTCTACAAGGGGTAGGCATAGGAAGTAGGATAGGAAATGTATTACCAAAAGTGCACAGATTGGAAGAACTCAGTCTGGGCAGAAACAAGTGGGACATTATGAAAGAACTGGGAAAATGAGGAAAGAGGGTAAGGTTTACTGAAACGGCTCGAGAATATGTGGGATCAATATGCAGTGATGCACACTTATAATCCCAGCACTCTGGAGGCGGAGGCGGGCAGATCTGTGAGTTTGAGGCCACCCTGGTCTACAGAGTGAGGTCCAGGATAGCCAGGGCTACACAGAGAAACCCTGTCTTGGAAAAAAAAAAAAGTAAGAGGTATAGTAGCCATGGTTCTTGTTTGTTTTTTGTTATTTCTGAGTGTGGCTGCTCAGGCACACACTGGTCACTGTGGCCTAAGTAGAAGCTTAACTCCCTGTCCAGATGCAGCGTCAGGACCTCACTAAGGTGCAGAACTGAAGGCACACGGAGGGAGACTGGACACTCCCCGCTTGTAGTTTATTACCTGGACAGCTTGGTGATGCCGCTCCAAGACCTGGTCCACGGCTGACTGGATAGAGTCTCGCACTGGGCTGCGGCTCTCTGAGAGGATGGCACTGAGATGAGCTGTGAGCAGAGTATGGAGTCCTAAGAGGATGAGAATGTTGGGATCCATGAATGAGGGTGACACTGCTCAGGACTGCTGTGGCAATGCCTCCTGAAGAAGCTACTTCCACCTCTCCACAAATAACTGATTTTCAGAGACAGCCCCTCTCAATTCCCATTTGCAAATAAAAGCAAGCTTAGTTTAGGAAAATTAAAGTGAGTCACATTGCTTCTGAAGAAACAAATGCTTAAACCATGCTATGAACAGTGGCCGTGGTGTCTTCCAAGAAGAAGGAGCCTCTCAGGAGGGCTGACCTCCCAGTCCTACTTGAGCATCACGCTTAAGTGAGCTGCCGCTGTCAGCAGTGTGCCATCTCTTTCCAATGTGGCAAAGAAAGGCTAAAGCTTTAAAATGATTGAAGACGATTTAAATTAAAAAAAAATGTATAAAACGGGGTGAGGGCTGGGATGTTGTTCAGCTGGGAGAGCGCTTGCCTAGCATGTAAACAGCCCTGGGTTTGATCCCCAGCATCACACAAACTGGGCATAGTTCCACACTTGGGAGGTGGAGGCAGGAGGATAAGGAGTTCAGGGCATCCTCAGCTGTCCAGTGAGTGTGGGGCAGCCTGGGGACATGCAAGATCCTGGCTGAAACTAATTAAAACTTAGATGAAGTAACCATAGTCACCTCTGCT